>NC_081567.1:29413240-29713240 GCF_022355385.1 Mustela nigripes
CTGGGCTAACTTAGAAGGTCCTCCATAAACACATGCGCAAGTTGTTGGAACTGACCATCAGTCCCTCGTGGTGCTCTCCAGACTCTCCGGGCTAAAACTCCTCCTGAAACTGAGTGTTCGAAGAGCCGGCCTCCTCTGAGGAACCCAGCGAACCCCCACCCTGAGCCCTCCACCCTGAGCTACGGGGCCCTGTACTACGCATGCTCCGTCCGGGACTTCCCAAGTCCCATCTGCCACTCGATTAAACATGACACTGAAGAGCTGAACCTCTCAGGAGACGGTCGTTCTGTTCAATATTTATTGAGCGCCTACTGGATGCTGGAACTGTGCTAGGCAATTAACACACAATTAAAAAGTTATCATCTACAGTTCCCTCGAGGAGCTCCCAGCCTGGCATTCTACTACGGTTGTTTCAGAAGCGGGTAATTCCGGCCTCTGGGAGCTGATTCCCTTCTGCTGTAACTCAGAGCGTGGCGTGTGCCCCTCCCGGCGCTGCTGGCCTCTGCCCGGCCGCAGCCTCCCTCTTCTCTGCTGGGTTTCCTCCTTGCGCCTCTGCCCTCCACCGTGACCAGGGCTGGTCTCTTCTCTGCCAGGTCCACCTTTGATGTCTCCCATGAGCGTGGCCTTCCAGAGCCGGCAGACAGAATACAGGTTCGTGCTATGCTGCTGGACAGCCTGGGCGAATCAAATCCAGCCCTGCCTGCTTCCTACCCAAGCCGAGAAATCTTGGGCACTTTACTCAGTTTCTCAAAGTTCCATCTGGCAACGGCACCCTCCTTGAGAAAGTCTGCTGAGCACCACGTGAGCTGATCCACGTGGAAGCCCGAGTGCAAGGCCTGGAAACGGGTGTGCACCTGACCGCTGGCTGCCCCAACACAGTGGCTATTGCCAGATGCACCTCCACCACCAGCACTACTCTTTCCTTCTCTTTTTCAAAAGTGAACCATCATAGGGCGTCAAGAACAATCTCTCCACCTCCAGTCCTTGGTCCCCGACGCTCTCCAGCCACTACAGGATGGCTTACATCCTGTTGACTCTGGGCACCGAGCCGTCGGGGGTCTAGGGGTCAGGTCACTGAACACTCACGTGGCGTGTGTAGCCTGTGTGTGTGCAGGTACATGAGGTGGTTTTAGGGCTCTGAGAGGCATCTAGAGAAAGAATGTTCAGGAACTCCGTCTTCATTGGGATGAATCACAAAAGAATAATTTACTATTGGGGTTCTTTGAATAGTCCTATGACATAAAATGCAATGCCTCTTCTTCTGCCCTTCTGCTACGGAAGGAAGTGCATCAATGCTTCCCCCACAGGCTTTCATTACTCCAGCCAATGGTGTTAGAAGCCCTTGGTAAAAACCAACCATTGACTAAATGACAGATAAGCCTCACAAAGAACATTGGAAAGCGCCTGATTACTGCCAACCTGAAGTGTTCCACACAGGTCTCGGGATAATGAGATGCTAATAACAGTCCCAGAGGAAAGATCACTGGCCACTCACTCTGCTATCAGGAAGCAATGAAAAATCAGCCCGGGGCAGTAAATGCCAAAGAACACCTCTGCTTCGGGCTCCCATCTCACTCAGCTCCTGGACGACAGCCACCCACTCTACTACTGGGAAAGGGGGTCCCGGAGGACCAGACAGGAAGGCGAACAGGAGAGATCCTTACACCCCAACCACCACTCCCTCTGACGTGACAGCTAACACCACCACCAATGCACGGGGATAGGACAGTCACTTCGCATCACGCCACCATCCTCCCTGCGTCACTCAAGTCTGTAGGGAGATGGTTGAGACTCTGTCACGATCAAAGAGGGCGGTGGCACAGCCATTACACAGCCTCCGAGGCACCATCATCTGGCCCACCCACGTCCCAGCAGCCACAGAGCTACCGCTCTCCCCACCTGCTCTGCTCCAGACCTAGCAGGTCTCCTTTCTGTTCCTCGAATGTGCCGACTCTCCCTGTGCAGGACCTCTGTCCTGGCCATTCCCCGTGCAGAGAGCAGGAACTCAAAAAGCACCTGATCATCTGACGCACCTGCCACCCAACCAATGAACTATGGTGCTTTGCTCAGTGGGTCAAGGGGCAAGTCAGTCTTCTCGAGCCCTCCAGAACCGGAGTGGCTAATGAGCCCGTCGGCTTCCTACCTGGGGGAACCTACATGTGGATCACTGCCCCTCCCACCCTCCACCCAGGGCTCAGCATGCTCACAGGAGCCCCAGGACATGAGTACCAGCCTCCGAACTATGTGCAGCCTGACCAAGTCCTTATAACCAAGCACCTGGCCATGGGAGCTCATCAGCTCTGCATTCATTCCGCAAACCTGTCCTAAGGGAACGTGAAAATACTTGCACTCGAGGGTTACTTAGCATCTACCATTTGCCAAGAAATGGTAGCTGAGTATACCCAGCCAAAAAAGACATGGTCTCTGCCTTCCAGGGACTAGAGGTCCCAGGGGAGACACACAGGCTGACACAACCCTGAGGGTACACGGCCCATTCCCCTCTCTACGCAGGCGTTCTGAGAACGGAATGTAGATCCAGCACCTGGCACCAGCACCAGCCGACTGCGATCAATGACCCCACTGGGTAAGCCTGTGAGGTTCGGCATGGGGGACAGCCCCCGGGTCCTTCCATCCTGGTTTGTCACTCATCCCCTATCTGCCTATTATGCTAAGACCAAACCCCAGCTCATGCCCCTTTGGGCTCCCTTGAGTTAGAATTCAAATTGTTTCTCACCTCCCTTCTTTAGAGGTAACCAGGAACCCAGTGAAACAGACAGCAAGCTTGTGAGCTTGTGAGGCTGAACCAGGAACAAGCGTAGGGGGCTCCGCTGCAAAGGGCCTGGCCTCTAAAACCTAACCTGAGGTCAGCTATGTCTCCATGGCAATGGCAGGGATGTTTCTGATTCCACACATCAAATATACTGCAGAATATTCACAAAGGACTCAAGTGTAGACACTCACCTGCACGTACGTGTACAAACATACACAATTCGTCGTGAATGCCACACCTGTGACCACAACACACACACACACACACACACACACACACACTGACGTATACATATATATTCTATCGATCAGTTGCCTATCTGAAAATGTAGCCTTCTAGCTTTAGCACGGAGTATGGCAGCAATTAACGATTTCTGATTAAAAAAAAAAAAAACCACGTTATCCTATCAAAGAGGTGCCCCTCCCCTTTATCAAGAATATGTTTATCAGGGAGCTATCAAATTAGTATGCTGTGTGCTTAAAAGTAATGCAACGCTGTGTGTCAGTTCTACTTCAGTAAAAAGTATTTTGTTAGGTAGGAATGAGGAATGTTATCAAATGACTCTTTGGTACCAAGCAAGATCTCTATCTGGCGTTTAGCCTTTAATCTATCACGGAGCTGACTTGATGAATTTCCTAACGTTAAGTCATCCCTGAAATCCTAAATTAATCCCTATTTCATGGGGATTGGTCCTTTCATATATAACTGGATTTGACTGGGCAATACCTTGCTAGAATTTTTATACCCTGATGCCCAGGTGAGACTGGTCCACAGTTCCTTTTCTAGGCTCTTTGGCAGTTTTTGTTCTTCTGAAGTAATGCATACTGAAACCAAGATACAGAGACACAGATACACGTAAAGATACAGAGAAGGCTTTAAGGGAGGTACAAAGAACAACGGGCTGTTTGTACATACCTTGAAAGACTTTCTAGAAACCACTATGAAACCACTCAGGTTTGCTACCTCCCAGGGCACCAGCTTTATTTTTATAACTTCCTTCCCATTTCTGGATGCTCTCCAGGTAAGTAGGCCACACCCTCAATTAATTGTGATAAACAGACACTGTCCTGGGAAAGAGCCCATGTCACCCATATTTGTACTTTCATCAGCATCGAAGCTGTTTGCGACAGCCTCTCCCGCTTTTCATCTCCTCCAAATCCAAGAGCGCGTTTGTTTTCCTCTGTTTAACATGACATGTTTGTGTTTTCTCTATTTCCCTGCCATAGGCACCGGAAGTCTCTAATTTAATATTTTTCTGAAGAACCAGCTCTTAGTTTTCTTCACCAAGTTTAATGTTTTTTACCTGGTTGTGTTTTGTCTCGTTGGTGGTGCAAGAGGACTAGTGTCTGATTCTACTGCTAACATCTGCGGAACGGGCTGGACCTGTTCCCACAACGTCCTGAAGGCAGCCGACCCTGGGAGCAAATGTACACCGGCCGGCGCCAGCCTTACCTCGATGAGCTTTCTCTCATAGGAGCTCGCCAGCTCCTCTGCCACTTCGCCTGGCTTCTGCTCGGTGACTGTAACTTCGCCATCAACGCTCCAAAGATTCGGCACAACTTTAGGGAAAGAAAGAAGGAAACCCCGTAAATGTTTTAGCAGTCATTGGAAGTTATTCTCCCAGTAAAAAAAATTTTTTTTTCTTCTTGCCAAATGGCTTCTCCAATGAGAAAAGCTCTTTTTAGGGCAGCGGGGAGAGCAGGGGGTGTGAGCCCAGCGATCATGCTACTAATGACTTCAATTCTGCTACATTTTCACCCGAGTACAACGAAGTGAATAATAAACTGTATTTACAAATGGAAGAACGGTCACAGAGACAGATGCACGTGAGTCTGGGGAATAATCTTGTTACTACTTCCCGTTCCAGGGCACAACAGACGACACATTAACAGAAGAGCCTACGCTTCCATCTTTTGCAGTGGTTCAATTTCTTTCTTTCTAACGAGAAAGTTCCCCAGAGCAGCATCGTCTGTCCACAGCAGACGTCAATGGCAGAGGGGGGTCAAAGTTCGGGTAGAACCGCTAAGAACTGCCATTTATAAACCATACTGTGAGCGGAAGCTAGGCAGCTTCGGGAGAAACTCTAAAATCAATGCATAATGATAACACAAGGACATCCTAACAAGAGACTGGCTCCCAGATCAATGTGGGAATTATTAGCACAGTAGACACCAGTGGGTGGTTCTTCCTCCTTTCAGGGACACATCCACACATGCTCACTTCGTGGGGAAGAGCAGGAAGTTAGGACCGGGAGTGAGCAGGCGAATTCCAAGAAAATCAGGGGAACACAGGCAGGAAGGAAGTCCCCCAGTGGCATGTATCTGGAAGAGGGATTAGCCCCCAGTCCAAAAACAAGCATCAACTAAGCAGATTCCATTCCCTGTGTGTTCCGGGAGAGCAAAGTCCCAGATGCCCCCCAGAGCGTGAGCAGATGGTCATGAAGGCCGGCCCTCCCGCAACAGGGAGTTGAGGGCCTGGAGAGAACGGGCAAGTGGGCCAAGGCTGAGCAGAAATGGGGGTCCTGCAGCTCTGCTGTCAGCTCCCTCCGCTAAGCCTCCATCAGGTCACAATGAGCTCGAAGCCCAAAAGCAGCACGGCCCTGAATGATGACATCCAAGATGCTGGAACCAACCTGAAGACGCTCCCACCCCAGCAATCCCAAAGGCTGCAGGCACGGCTGCGGACTGTGCCCCAGGAACCCTCCACAACCCGAAATAGGTATGAAGAGAAAATGTCAAAGGCTTCCCGTTAGAGCAGACATCCTGGATACATTAATTCATCTTCACATCCTCTCAGAGTCCCATTAAAATACCCACTTTTAAAACTCTCGTAGCATCACCCTTGAGAAAAACAAGAAATGAGAGAGGAAACGAGACAACAAAATTCTAGAAGCTGAGAAGCAGGCGGATCACTGGTAAAAGGCGCGTGACAGGCCTGCGAAAGCTTCCTTCTCGGCTCCAGTGGGGCCGCAGCAACATTCCGTCTGATTAACGTGTGACAACTTGAAAACGGTAGATACGAGACACTTCTAGACGTGGGGATACACATGGTGCTCAAAGTGAAGAGATACAGAGTCTGTTTGAGAAGCCATCTGCAGGAAACAAGGGGTTTATTCCCCGGAGAAAGTAAACCTGCAGCACTGGACCGAGCTGAGGTCTGGGTACCCGACGGGAAACAGGAAACAAGACTGCTGAACCAGCATGCTTCGCCAATGCCCAGAGCAGCCGTCCATCAGCACACACCTACCTCTAAGCAGGGTGTGAAAAATGTGGTCCTGGAAAGGTAAGAGGCTTAAGAAAAAGGCCCAAAGGGACCCATAGGCGCTCTCCAGTGAAATGGCAGAGCCGGCTTGCCCCACCAGGAGCTGAGCACAGCCTGACATCAGCTTCTTAGTGTCCCACGCCTAGCTCTGCGTGACTGGCAGGAAAGCACCTCACAGCTGCGATGAGCTCTTAAGGTGGGAAACAGGGACCAGAATCGATGGAGGAAAGACAGAGGAAAACAACTTCTAAGAAAAAGACCCAAGTTAGGGAAAAAGAACACTCGAAAAGCAAACGATCGGTAATAATCCCAGAGCAAGAAGATGGTGGAGTTGAAAAAGGTACAGAGAGGTATTTAAAAAGAAGAAAAAGGAGGACACACAGAGAGGGTAAAGAAAAAAAAAAACCTCTTCTGCAAAGCAAAACTGTGATAGAGGAAATGGAACACTGGATACAAAGGAGAGAAGGTAAGAAAATCTCCAGAAAAGAGAGCCAACGGATAACAAGACGGAAAACAAAAAAGGTAAATGGAGAGTTATCATTTCAGAAGAACCCAAGAAATGGGGGAGGCGGGGAGTTAACAGACAAGGAAATCAGAAACTTAATTCAAGAAAATGCCCCAGGACTTAGAGACAGGAGTGTGGAGACAGAGGAACTTGCCGAGCGCATGGCGCAGCGGGGGAGCCACGCTCAGGCCTCGCAGGGGAGTGTCCGAACATGAGTGACAAGGGGCACGCGGAGGAGCCCTTTCACAAAGGACAACCAGAAAGGACACGGGGTCTCTGAACACCACCGCCATACACTAGAAAACAACGAAGTGATCCTGTCATCATCAGGAGGGGAAGTATTTCCAACCTCGAATTCTGTACCAAGCTAAGCCCAGTGCTAAGAAGGTGAAAACATCCTCAGACGTGCAAACTTTCCAAAATCTTCACCTGCCCCCAAACAAAACAGAAGAAATCTAAGAAAAAACAGATGTTCTAAGAAATAGAGGATACAACACAAAAGTGAGAAGATTGCTAATAACAACCAAAAAGTGGACACTACCCACACGGCCATCACAGATGATGGACAGGTCAGCACGCTGCAGTCTGTCCCTACCATGCACTAGAACTCGGCCATAAAAGGACCAAAGCACGGAGCCCTGCCATAACACGGCTGCGCCCGGAAAGCATACTGCGAAGGGGAAGATGCCACAACAGCCTCAAGAGGCCACAGACAGTGGGACCCCATTCGTGTGCAGTGTCAACAACACGTATTGGTTTCCAAGAACCGGGAAGGGGGAGAGACCTCATGGGGACAGGGCTGCTCTTTGGGGTGACAGAACACACTGGATTCGAAGAGAGGTGGGGTGTGGCACAACCTTGTGCAGATCGTGCACTCCAGAAGGGGGGACTACAGAGCCCAAGAACTTTCTCGAAATAAAGGAGCAGCAGTGGGAGCCACGAACCAGAGGAACCAGCCTGTGGAGCAGCCAGACCTCCTCCAGTCCCAGTGGTCCTAGGACTACAGGAGAGGTTGTTTCAGGATTGAATGGACGGGTGCCCTGTTTTTAACAGAGATTTCCGTGAGAGAGCACCTGCATTTGAGTTATTAATGAGTTCATACAACATGAACCAAAATGGATTTTTCAAATATTAACTCAAAAGAAATTTAAAAGTTGTGTGAAAATAGTGTTCACACACCTCCCAGCTCAGCTGGAGGGCATTTTCCGAGTCCTAGCAATATATTCATGGCCCAGGAATCAAACCAAAATGATGGTGTGCCTATGCTGAGGGTTGGAGGGACAGAAAAGCGATCCCTCAAGGTCCACAGCCAGAAATCAATGGAGAACACATCCAGCGGAGCAAAGAACAAGCAGCAGCAGACAATACTGTTCAGAAACATCAAGAGAGCTCCCAGAACCACCTGTTCCAAGGCTGGAAGCAGCTGCTTGCGGGGAGAGGGACACAGCAGAGGTGTGGCGGCTGGGAGCATCGGGTCTTCCATGGCAAGGCGACGCGCCAGCGCTGGATTTCAACAACAGAACATCGCACTGGATTCTAAGTAGGAAAACAGAATCTGACAGGAGGCTGCACTTAGAAAAGTTTGGCCGGACAGCAGCAGTGCCCGCCAAGGCAGGGCAGACACCCCAGCACGAAGCTGTGTGAGGCTGACTCGAGAAGCCCGGCGCTAGGACACATCCAAGGCGTGACAGGTGTGTGCAGAGCAGGGCCTGCCGGCCGGTGCGCTCCCAATGACCTGACCTGTGCCTGAGCGAGGCGGCCTTCCTCCACCAGGAGATCCTGCTGATCGGCAAGACACGGCCATCTAACCTGCTTCACGTCTGCACTGCTCGCGGTCTGAAAGCCAGCCGCGGGCCCTCGCCCCTCAGACAGCAGGCCCTCTGGAGGCGCCTCTAAGAGAGGGCCACAGAGTCCAGCGCCGAAGGAGGCGGATGCGTGAGGAAGCTTTTTAACCTTCAAGACGAGGGAACAGACCCCAGACAATCATGAATTTATAAAAGGTCTCTTAGAAACTAACCAGCCGACCTTCGCCCCCAACTATGTGACCTCCTGTTGCCCGGGTTCAGTTCGCACAGCTTTAACAAGCAGGCCAGAAACTTCCATCCCGTGTATAAAATGCTAAGTAACGAACCCCAGCTGTACCAGGCTTCCCCCACCACCCCGGAAGGCGGCCTCTCCGACGGCTCCCAGTGATCCCGGTGAGCATGGGCTGGACTCACCGCAAATGAGTCGTCGCGTCTAAGGTCAAGTTTACAAGCCTCTGTCTTGGGGCCCGCACCCACTCTGTGAGCACAGCCAGCTGCCATCTCGGGAGCAGCCTTATGGAGAGACCCACGATGTATCCACCCAGTCTGGGGTCTGCCAGCAGCCCCCCAAGTGATCACAGACCCTCCCCCACCAAGCCTTGGGTGCATAACCACAGCTCTGGCAGGGACCCAGAGTCAGAGCATGCAGCCGAGCGCCCCCGGGATTCCTCCCCCTCACAAACGGAAGCCAGTCGGTGTTTGTGGTTTCAAGCGGCTGAAGTTGGGGGTCATTTGTTACACGGCAGAAGACTAACAACACAGTACCTTTAATCATCCGACGGGTACTTCCCCAGGGAGCACTGCGGGTGGGCCCCGGACTCAGGCCCTGGAGTTGCTAGGACAAGGGCACGGTTCTGCGCGGATGACGCTTATGGAAAGGACAACGCAGAGGTGCACTTGGCCGAACTATCTCCATGGCGTAAGGCTTATTAGGAAACTGAAAGGAGCCATTTAATTGGTCAGACACCTTCCACCTCTCCACTGGCAAGGCAAGCACGTGGTGAGGCAGGAGAGGCCGGTCATCTCATTAGTTGAAATGTTACAAGCACCGCGTCTCAATTTTTCAGCCAGAAAGATTTCACCTGCCGTGGGAACAGCGGAACATCTGAGTGTTCAAGGAAGGCAACGCAGTCAAAGCCCAAGTGACATCCAGTTGTTTGAGAGCCAAAAACGGCACGTTACACCCCCATTCCACACTTTGTGCACATCCCCCAACCAAGCCCTCCATGGGGCGAGGGTCAGCTGTGGTTGAATTCGCAAAGTCCAGTCTCCACAGCCAACACAAACACTTGCGATGGGTCCAGCGGAAGGCGGTGATGGGGGCTTTAAAGACGCACGTCTCCTGTGAGGGATCTACTGGTCTGAAATGCAGAGAACGCCGACTTACTCGGCCAAGAGGAACACACAGCTCCGTGTTCCTATCAGCTATAGCCGCTCCTGAGTTCAAGAACGCCAGGCTTGAAAACTGGTCCACGGGGCAGAGTTCAGCCTACAGTCCCGTCGCGGACATTTCTGGCCCGTGATCGGAGTTACCAGCCGGCATCCGCACCTCCACAGCCTGCCCCGGTCAAGGCCCACGAGCCAAGGGCAGCGGGCAGGACCCAATAAGACAGAAGCTTCCATCTACAGGGCTGGGTATCTCCATTTCAGATAAGGAACTGAAATTGTACTGAAAAAGCCCAAGTGCAGAGACAGGCCCAAACGCGAAAGGAAGAGCCATGTTTAACGTGCTGGACAAAACCTGAGAGCGACGTCCGCGGACAGCGGGAGCTCACGGAGACTCAACGGCGACAGCCCTTCAGGGGACCCAGCACAGGAGAAGTCACCGTGCCTCTTCAAAGGCACCATCTCACTGCAGCCTCCGTCCACGACTCCGTCTGGCTGTCTCAAGCCCAGGCCGGAGGGCAAGAGGTCTATGACCTTTGTGTAGCTTAGACTCCAAATGGAAAAATTTGGTCCAACCAGGAGGCCTTCTCTTTTCTAATCCAAACAGACACCGAAACTGTGTTTGGTGGGAGCACAGAAACACTTACTTTCAATCAGAACTATTTTTCGTGTTCCAGAAAAGCTGTGGGTTTGTGAGCTGCGTTAGCAGGTCACTTAAACTTAGCGAGCATGACACAGTTTTTCCCCTCCCTGCAGCCGGCCATTACTGTTGGGGGGTGTCTGAGATAAGTCATCCGAAAGCAGCAGACACTGTGCTGGTCTAACAGGCAGGCACCAGAGAACACATGGGGTTTTCTGCCTAAATTAGTTTAAGCAAAACTTCCAAGACCATGGAGAGCAGCAGGGCAAACAGTATGATAAGGTTACTGTTTTGCTTTCAATTTCAACAAGCTTAGCATGACCCTAGATGCAAACAGTGTGAGAGAGACACCGGTGGCTAAAGAAGATAAAGAACCACTCTGAGTTCCGAGATGGCTCCCTTGAACGTCCTGACGGCACAAGGCAGTGTGCCAGGTCCTGGAACGGCAGCCCTGGTCTGGCGGGAGGGGAAATCTGGGACACCCAAAGGTTCTAAAGAAGAAAGGTCCCTCCCGGGTGCAGTGACAATGACCCCTACCAGACAGCAGGGATCCACAGTTGTTCCAGCCAAGGAAACACTCTTCATAATAACAGCGTCCAGAATGTTCCATGTGCCGGCTGTGGCAAGGGGAAAGCACGCTCGAGAAGGCAGCGTGGGCTCTGCAATCAGACCCAGTGCCAAGTCTGGCTGCATCGCTCCCCCGTGAGTGACCTTGAATGGGTCTTTATTTATTCACGCAACAACTAGCAACTGAAGATTCGTTCTACACCAGGCACTAGGCACCACAGAGAGGGGTGTACTAAGCGGGGAAACTGTGAAAGCCAACATGGAGTTCACCCTTGAGTGGAGTCGAGCAGGCTGTGAGAAGTGCTAACAGGGGCGGTGAAAACATGAGCACTGAGGGTGTGTGAGTGCTAATTAATGCAAGGAAAGGTTCACAAAGGAGATGTCATTTGAGCCGAGACCGGAATAAAGTGGTGGTGAGAGCCATGCAAGCGCTGAAGGACTGCATTCCTGGGAAGAGCGAGTACAAAGGCCCTGGGGTGCTCTGGAAATAGCAAGGAAGCCACGAGGCTGAAGGACAATGGATATAAGAGAACTGAGACCGTGGCAGGGGGTGGGAGGCTAGGATATTTTATTCTGAGCAAAACAGGAAGCCCCTGAAAGGTTCAGAACAAAAGGCAAGATGACCAGACCTTTTCTGAAAAATCATTCTACCAGTCGCATGAAGGCAGCGTAAGCAGGGAAACGGAGAGGGCGTGTGTAGTAGTGGCTACGGGCAGGGGGCACGGCTCAGCTCTCCCCTCACCGAAGAACTGCCCATTCTTTGCAAGGAGTGCAGTTAGCAGACGACCTCCAGCTAGAGTACCCCCCAGGTGTGTAAAAGATGCTAATGTATTTGATGTGGGAATAGGGTAAAGACAGGAGTCACACTGACGCCAATAATTTTGGTCTCGGGAACCTCAAAGAGCACAGCTACCATTGTACTGAGCTGGGGAAGGGGCGGTGTGACAGGGAGAAGGGAGTGAGTCTGGTTTGCAGACAAGGGAGGTTTGACACAACCGTCTGAGGAAAAGCAGCCAGAACACAGCAGCATGGGAGCCTGAGCTCCAGGGAGAGGGGAGTTGGGGCTATCAAGTTAGCAGTCACGGGGGCAGCGATGAGGAAACAGCAGGACTGGGTGAGATCACCCATCCTTTGGAAGCAGAATCTCCTCCTGTTGTAAAATAGTAACAGGCCAACCTCCACGAGCTGTGGGATGAGCCACCCGACGCAGGCCAACACGTGGCCCAGTGCACGTCCCGGTGTGGCCAGGAGTAAATGCTGGACGAGGGGCACTCACCAGCCAAGCGCGGTGCTTACCAGCCCGGCACGGGACTCAAGCTCCACTGCAGTATTTCCTGTCCTCACAATACACGTGCGAGGGACAGAGTGATAGCCCCCAAAACTGACTTCCCAGGGGGTTTCCTGAGTTGCTCAAGGGCAGACAGCTATCAAGTGACAGAATTAGAACAACGTCCCCATCAGCGTCAGCGGCTGAGTAATGGAGAATCCCTCACTTCCCTGCTCAGATCTTGGTCCGGCAGGAATTCAGGGGGTCCAAAAGCTAAGGAGAACTCGGGCCAGATGGTGGCCCGGGGGAGGGGGGCGTGTTGGGAGGGGACAGTGCTCTTCTCCCTGCCCCAGGGCTGCGACTCAGACAGGAGACAGGGGCACTGCCACCAGCCCCCACCCCACTCCAGCATCACCACACTGGTGCCCCCTGCGCAGCAAGCTTCTGGAATCTCTCAGGGAGCTTCCATGGCGGGCTGGCTCCCTTTGGCACTCAACATGTTATGGTTTTCCAGCGATGAGGCAACCGATGACCACAGCTGCTATTCAGCTACTTTCACTCTTGTGGGGAGAAGGTCACCAAAAGCAAAAAAAACCAAAACAAACAAACAAACAAAAAAACCCTTTATCTAATATAGAGTCTCTAACAAGATTCCGGGACACAGTCCTTGGGGAAGAAGGTGGCATCGACAGACAGGCAATGGTGCACTGAGAAGGAATGGTGGCTCCATGCGGGAGCAGGGAACCGTACAGTGCGGTCACAGTCACAGGCTGCAGCCCAGAACACCTGTGTGGCAGCCATCAGGAGCTGAACGGGCTCCTGAGAACTGAGCCCTAATGACACCCCACCTCCCAGAGGAGGGAGAGCCATTTAAGGCTCAAAACACCACTGCACCAAATTCCATTTCAGAGATGAGAAAAGAGGGGTTTGGGTGGGTTTCTTTCTTGCCTTTTTTTTTTTTTCCTTTAACACTGTAAATGATGGACCAGGTTATACAGACCAAATTCTCCCTGGTGTCAAGCTCCCACAGCGTTCCCCACTCACCACGTGCCTCCCTGCCCCACAGGGCCACCTCACCGACACAGCACCAATTCCTACAATGTCAGAATTCCAAGACCCTGTGCCAAAACTCGCAAGGAGACCTATTATCTTACATGCAACCACACCCCCCCCCCCGGGACACTGTTGTTTGCCTCATGGTGTAAGAATACTGTAATTTCCAGCTCTCCAGAACTCGAAACCAAATTCTTCAAACACTTGATAAAAACCTACCCACCTCACAGACAGGATTCACTGGTTTAAGAAAGAAAAAAAAGAAAGAAAAAAAAAAATGAGGCAAGGGGCTTGTGTGGTGATACTCAAGCCAAGAGAATGTTATTCAAAGAACAGCCACGTATGGGATGGCCATGCCAACAAGATCTATCAAAAGAGGACAGAGTCCTCTGCACCCTCAACATATGGACCAGGAGCCAAGGGACTGAGAGGGCTATTGTTTCTAGTATCAGACGAGGAATGATGTGTGATCAGGAGAGTGGACAGACACACAGGGCAGCCCTAGGTTCAAATCTTGGCTCTGCCACCAAGGAGAGCGAGACCTTAGACTTAGGACTTCATTGCTATGAGTCTCCGTCTCTTCCTCTGTAAAATGGGGAGGGTACCTCCTACAAAGATTCAACGAGAGAAAAGGCTCAAGTGTTTTATATTCTCACTCCGAGCATTAAAAATAGGGTGCCTTTTCTTTCAAGGCAGAAAGGTCTTCAGCAGAAGCTCCTCTCTCGCATAGGTCTTTCCAGAGAAAGATGCTCACCTGTTCAGAAGCCGCGGCTCTTTTCCGAGAGATCATCTAAATATATATCATACGCACGGGGACAGCTGGGGACGACGGCGGCAGGAACCAGAACTGTCTTCACACCCTTCGCCAAGCACATTTTCACCCGCTCACGTGGTGGAGTCCAGCAGAGGCTCGGACAGAAATGTGAGAGTTGTGTTTCCTCCCCTTAAGTGAAAAGCAGTTTGACAGTGGAAACCACTTCTGCTGGAGTGAAACACGCAGCTAGGCAGGCCAGACACAATGAGTTCTCGCCCTGATCTAAGTGGTGTGAGTGCTGGCTCAATGGAGCTTTGGGCCAGACCGTCCTCTGTGGAGGTTCATCTGGAGACCGCTTGTCAGCAATGAGGCAAGGTGACATGGAAGGTTCCAAAGCTTTTAAAATTGCTCATTTTAAAATGCAAATGTGTTGACGTTCAAGCATTAACTGAGTCACAGAAATACGGATGGTTCTGTTTTGGTAGAAGGAACAGCTCGGAAAGACCCCACCGAGGTGCACCCCTGGTTATCCTAGCAAGGACAAAGGGCACACCCAAGATGTCGACCTTGGAAACCTGGCTGTAGGGGCAGTAGAGAGCAATCAGTACTTTCATTCTAAGACTTTAAATCATCTTATTTCAAACAATCACGTATGACTTCTGCAATTTGTTCTTAAAACAGCATGGCTACGTACTTCAAAGGCAGAAATGGGTTACCTGTAAAGCTTGGATTCATGGGGATGGAAGCATCCTTGGGTAATCACTGCACAACATGGTCTTTAGCAGGAACTCCTGGAATTTCAAAAGCCCATGTGGACAATTTCTTTGAATTGCCTCAATCCTAGGACTTAGTGTCGTATCCTAAGCCATTCCATCTTATGCACTTAGGAAGGGAACACACCAGTACAGCGAAGAGAGACATAACAGAGCAAATGGCCCAGAAGCTGTGGTCAGATACAGCTGGTTTCCGACCCCAACCTGGCCACTTCCTGCAAGGAACTTAGCTGACCGAAGCCAGGCCTTCTGGCCGGTAAACGGGATCATCACATCCACCCTGCAGGGTACCAGGGGAGGATCTAAGGAGGCAGGTGAAGCAGCCAGCAGGGCCGCCAAAAGCAGGCTTTGGATGTGGCAAGGGTGTGTGTCTTGTCTGTCCACCTAGACTAGAAGCTCCTTCAAGTTTCCATCTTGTTTCTCTCAACACACAATATGTTCAAAATCAGATGGGGCACAAGTCAGATTCTCAATACTTCCTGCCTGGCTGGCCAACACGTCTTTGAATCTGAATGTACCAACTTACCAAGACTTTTGGTCAGCCAACATTGGCCACTCCTACTGGAGAAGCCGTCTAACTGACAAGGCACCTTTAGCATGGCTCTTGGTCTTGTTCTGTGTTTTCTCTCCGTTTCTTCAATAACTTTGTTTTCTCAAATTGTAAAAGTAACACATGTCCATTGCAGGGGGAAAAAAATCCATTTTTGTAGTTTCACACCCCTGTGGTAGATGCACTAGACCTGAGACAATTAAGACACAGGAACATGGACGGAATAAATCCCAACCCAGCCAGCAGGTCGTAGGCTAAGCCACTGTATTTCTAGAAAGTTTATATTCTCTCAAAGGAGTGCAGACACCCACTCCCACTCTCTACTCATGGACGGCCAACTATGCAAGAAGGGAAGACACATCAGTAACTTCACAGCAGGTGTAACCGGCAGGGATGCCTACGGAGGGCCCCGCACTACTGTAAGCGCATCACAAGCACTAACATATTTCATTCTCCTTCCCCATCTGCAAGCAGGGGAGGCACATCTTAACCCCACATCACACCACCCCACAGAACTCCAGCCCCTCTCCCTGTAACCCCATCACTCTGGCCTGGCAGAGACTGACAGGATTCCTGACTCCAGAGGGAAGGCCTGAGGAAGCTTCAGACAAATTAAGGATGCTATTCCCTAAGATGGTTTTTTCCCCTCATGCCAGTGCCCCATACCAGCAGAGACACTCAGAAACCACAAACATTTAAATTCTAGAGGTGACCATGGATTTTCTACTTCCCATTTCCTTATAAATTAAAAATACATGAGCACAAGCGTGTTATTTTAAAAAATGCAACCAAGAGAACTCGTATGTTTACCACAGTCTTATTCACAAGAGCCCAAACATGGAAACAACCCAAGTGTCCGCCAATGGACGAATGGATGAGCAAAACACGGTCTACACATCCAGTGTAAGAAGGAAGTTATTAAGCCTAACACTCTACAGCACAGATGACCCTGGGGGATGCTGAGCTCGGGGCAAGAGGCCAGCCGCAGTCCAAAAAGACAAATGGTACAGGGGTGTGCTTACATGAGGTACCTGCAGCAGTCAGACTCACCGAGCTGGAAAGAGGAAAGGTGGTCTCCACCGACTGGAGGAAGAGTGGGGCATTACAGAGTTCCACTCTGGGAGGATTCAGTCTGGAGAGGCACCGTGGGGGAGGTGACACGATGCAAAGTATTTAATACCATCCATTTGTACATTTCAAGATGCTTTAAGGTCAATTTGTTATATTTTACCACAATTAAAAACTTTTTAAAAAACTGTTGAAGGAATTAAAGTACTGATACATGTCACTGCAAGGGTAAACCTTGGGAACATTGCACTAAGTGAAAACACCAGAGGCCAGAGTCCACACACAGGACGTTTCTGTTCACAGGTACCCCCGCTTTCCCCAAGTTTTCATTATGCCACTTCGCGTCCACAAAAGATTTAAATTACCACCTGTTTTTGCTAAGTAGAAGAAATCCATAGGTCTTCCCTTAAAAAAAAAAAAAAAAGCTGTTGCTGTACAAATGCAGATCTGCTGTGAATGTCAATGGGCACGACACAAACTTCTAGAAGGCAGGGTGAGCTCTGCACCTGACACTGCTTCTGCTTACAGAAGGCTCCCCAGAGCATCCTGTTTTCCGATATGGGGGGAGGGGGTATATTTGATGTCCAGAACTGGCAAATCCACAGACCAGAAAGTAGTTCCGTAGCTGCCATGGGTGGGAAGTGGTCTATAATGGGTTAAGGATTTCTTTTCGGGGTAAAGAACACGTTCCGGAGTTTCAGAGTAGTGATGGGAGCACGTCTTGGTGAATATACTGCAAGTATGCCGTGCCCGTGAAACAGGCGAACTGTATGTGACATCAGTTCTAGGTCAATCAAAAAATTCCAGTGCCCAAGCAGAGGGCACCGCGAGGGTCCTGCACCACCCCCCATCGATGCCCATTTCCTCGCTGTTGTCCCCTCACTACACGCCCAGATACACGCATACATACGCATCCCTGCAGGGCTGGGTTTTCATCACCTAAATGGCAGTCGCTGCAGAGCCACCTGTCACCCCACGGCCAGCCTGGGCGACCACACCCAGCCAGCACGGGCGGACCAGCTTCCTTCCTCCTCACTGCGACACCAGACGGCACTAAAACCATCGCTTCCACTAGTCTATGGAACAGGCCCCACGTCCAGTGAGGGCACAATCCACAGCCTGGTGCCTGTCTTTGGGCATACGTAGAGATTTTTCTTCGAACTCCTGGGACCAGAGCTAATGGGTGGAAGAGTAAGCGTGGCTAAAAAAGGGTTACCTAAAAAAGGGTTCTGCTCCCCCTTCCCCCTGACTGCCAGAGTGTTCTGTGACCTGGAACTGCCGCCTCACTGCCATGGGCCTCAGTATCCAGGGGAGTGAAACTGAGCAGGAGACTCGGTGTCAGTTTCAGCTCTACCGTTCCTTCTGTAGCCCACAAAATCTAGAGGACGCATGACAGAAACAGCGGCGGGGGCTGGAGCATATGGCAAACCTGAGCTCACCCCACAGCCACTGCAGCCAGGCACCTGGCCGAGAAAGGCCAAGGTAGGCAAGCCAGAGGACCGAGACACCAGAGAGCTGAAGCGTATGTGCTCAATGCGCCTGGTCCTCGAGCCACCAGGCTGGCAAGCTGCAGGACAGACCCACGTCCCCAAGGTGAGGCACCTAAGGCCGGGCTCTTAGCAGTGACCTATCCAACCCACAGGTAGCGCCAGCAGGCACCTCAAGCAGGGGCCAAGGACATTCACACCTGAAGCCGAAGTACAAAGCCGGTCAACAGAAGCCCGTAATAACAGAAGATTTAAGGAAGAGAATTTTGTCAAGCGGAGATTTTTTTAAAGCTCACACAATTTATGTTGAAAGCTCAAAATCTGTCTCTGCTCCAAGCACCCACAACAGAACAATGTCAAGGCTGAAACAGGGACGCCCAGAATACAAGCATAAAAGAAGAATCCTTATCCCTAAGACTCAAGGTCATGGCTAATGTTCTGAGAAGGGAGGTGGAGGCGGGGGGAGTAGGGGGACATGGCTGGTTGGTTGAGAAGAGAAATCCTGCTGAAAGCTCATGTCCCTTATGAATTCTAAAGAATGCCATGAGGTCAAGTCACTATGAAAAGAACAAAGGGGCCACACAGAAAGCCCAGGAAAGGTCTCAACATAGTGGCCGCCTCTGAAGGTGACAGAAGAACAAGGAAAATGGATGCTTGTGGGGAAGAGCAAAGGTCCACGTGGGACAGAGGCAAGCGCAGCAGGGGCAGGAGAGGCTGCTAACCCCCGGAGGGAGGAGGGAGAGGTGCTCGCTCACGGACATTGTCGTGACCTCCCAGGCAGGTCCAATAGACCAGCCCCATTCTAAGGGTGGACCATGGGCCACCCTCCTCTGAATCACCTGGACAGGGATGGGAGGGGGGTGGAAAGCATTAAAACGCAGGGTCCAAGGCCCCATTCCCAGAATTAATTCAACAGGTCTGAGGGGAAGGTTAGAAAGCTGCATTTTAATACATTTTCAGGGGATTTCAAAGCACACTCTAAGTCTGACAACCAATGTCTTAAGCCATGAAAGAATGTCCTATAGACACTAAGTAGGAAACAGGAGAACAAGCACATCCAAGTGCTTACCCTGTGGGGCCACACATGACCTTCCAAGGCTCGTCCCCATAACCCGGCTCCCCAGGGCTCCGTGAAGCTCACCGGGCAGGGGGCCTTCAGTCACAGCTCTCAGCACAGCTGCTGGGGGAAGGAAGCCAGAGCACCACGGCACTCCCCATAGGCAGCTTAATTCAGGCCTGGTCTAGGTGAAGGCATGCATTAAGAGAGAGGCTGCCATGCCTGCCAGTGACCCCACCAACCCAACCCAGCTCGGAAGGAGTCCACGCAGCCTCCGCTCAGATGGGGCAGAAGGTCCCGGTGGCCCAGCTGTGATCACTCTGTGCTCTAAACAAGTCCTTGGACACCTGGAAGCTGAGTGTGGTTCCTTCCCACGTGAGAAACAGACTTTGACATATTTGGAACAACATGATAATATATGACAAACCAGGAGGCTATTTCTAAAGGCCCACAGAGATGTTCTGCAACCCTGACAATTTCCCAGAAAATCTTTATTATATCTAAGAAGCCAAAGCAAAGAAGATTTGGGGTAAGCAGAGGACAGAAGGGAGAGGAGGAGGAGGAACCTGGGAAAGGAACTGGAACATTCCAAGCCGGAGGGCTGAATCCACCTCTCTGTACTGACGGGATGTTTCTGGTCTGCTTACGGGTGTCTCTTTGTACTTGACTATTACAGTGACATAACGACATAAGAATGAAGTCCTCCCCCTTCCCGAGAGTCAAGGAAATTTCCCAAAGCAAATTAGAAGTCCCCAAGGGTGTCTGATTGTATATTAGATTAAAAATTAAAAATTACCACTCTCCACACTTGGCACCTCTGAGGAGATGCCGGATGCATGAACTAACTCCCCAACTATTACAAGTCCCACGCAACATGGGCAGCTAAAGAGTAGTTCTTCCTCTTAGCTACTGAGGTGGAAAGACAGATAAATTGTATAATAAGAAATATAAAATACACACATACACACACACACACACACACACACCCTGGTCTTAGACCCTAGTTCTGCACACAGAGCTCCCTTGGAATTTCCTGACAGAAATATCTTTTGTTTTCATGAGGTGTCGCTTGGTGGGCTACAGGACGGGGGCAGGCCACCAAAAGGCCCAAGCTATGCTTAGAAGCGTGAAACCTCCAGTCCCACTCACTCTCCATGATAGAGGGGAGAGGGATGGAGAAAGAGCTCATGGTCCCTCAAGCCTATGCAATCAACGATCCACAAAAATCCCTAACCTATAGGGTTCGGAGAGCTTCAGGGTTGGTGAACATGTCCACGTACAAGCAAGGGGATGTGCCCCAACTTCACAGGGACAGCAGCAGCACAGGGACCTGAGCAAACCTCACTTCGTGTACTTCTTCATCTGGCCGTTCACTGTAGTCTTCGTAATATTTTTTATAATAAAGCCAGTAAATGTAAATAAACGTTTCCCTGAGTCCGAGGAGCCATCCTATGAGCAAACCGCTGAACCTGAGGAAGGGGTGGTAGAACTCTAATTCAGAGCCCGCTGGTCAGAAGCACAGGCAGAGACCTAGGGCTGGAGACCGAGGTCTGAAATGGAGGCCATCTGCTGGGACTGTGCCCTTAGGCTGTGCTGTCTGCACTCACTCCAGTCTATCAGAACTGAACTGCACTGTAGGACACGGTAGGACCCCAAATTTGGGGATCGGTTGAAACAGAGAAAGTCCGTACACGTTCGGCATTAGAAGTGTTGAGTAGAAGTGTTGCGAATCAAGTAGAAGAAAGCATTTTTTCTTTTAGAGACACAACTCACTCTCCAAAAGCGTTCTAGAATTCTAATGCTGCAACCACATGTTTTCACACAGTACATGCATACCGAGTGGTGGCCATGGGTCAGACTCTCAACCCCATGGGGAGCAGGACATGCAGGCTACTGCCTGCCAGGAACTAACATCTGGTTTGTGGCCAATGAACAATTAAAGGAGATATTTTTCCAATGGTAGTAACTGTGAGGCACAATCAAATAACCAGAAGGCAGTGTCTTGGGGGAAGGGCTCTTTAGACAAGGGGAGATTAGGCCTTCGGAGGAGACAAGATCAGTTGGGAACTACTACAGGGGAGAATATTCTGGCAAAGGAATGGCGAATGCTGTGGCACAGGATGTGGGGGGGCCTCTCCAAGGACAGAAAGAAGGCCACTGTGGTTGAAGCATGATCAACAAGGAGCACAGGGACAGAAGCACAGAAGGCGGGTGTCAGCTGGATCCCACAGGGCCCTCTGGGGCCATAAGAAGAATGTTCCATCATCTTCTCATGAGCAGTCAAAGCCAGTGGAGGATTCCAAGCAGGGAGGTCATATAACACGATCTGTTTGCTTATTTTTAAGTCACTCTGATTGCCATGTGAATTACGGATGGTAAAAGAAGACAACTGGAAGAGAGGAGACCCTCTCTTCGGGAGCTATTACAACATTCCAGCAAGGGCTGGTGGTGGCCTGAGCCAGGCTCATGGCAGCGATACCAGAAACCTCTGCTTATCTTTGGTGTGTATTGTGGAACACACAAGACCTCCTTGTGGAAATGGGAGGTGAATCCCCAGCTCCAGTGAATGCATTACCCAGCATAGCACCAAGTGAAGAGACTATTTTGGATGACCTGAGTGGGACCCTCTCATCACAGACACCCTCAGAAGAGGACAACTTTCTCTGGCTGGAAGACAGCGGAGGTGCAGCAGAAGGGAGTCAGATTGCAAACATGACAAGCAGTCGGTGGGCCACTGCTGGTCTAGAGAAGCAGGGGCTGCATGCAGGACCTGGAAGATCGCCACGGAGCTAGGGGTGCCCCCACTCATGGCCAGCAAAGCAACGGGGACCTCAGTCCTCCAACCACTCGAAAGTGACGGCTGCAACATCTCAATGAGCAAGGAAATGGGTTCTCCCTAGAGCTTCAAGAAAAGAACACAATCCTGGCAAAATGTCAACTTTGCTCCAGAAAATCAGTGTCAAATTTCTGACCTCCAGAAGTGTGAACTAATACATTTGTATAGTTTTAAACCGCCAAGGTCCTGACCTTTTGTTACCACGGCAAGAGGAAACTAAGACGACTGGGAAGACGGGGGAGGAATTTAAGGCCGGGTGGGGAGAGCAAGTGCTCTGGCTCAGTGAGCAGAAGCCCAGCCCAGCGGACCAGAGGGCGGGCGGCCGCACACACATGCAGAGGTCAAGGGTCACACCTGCCTCCTCCACCATCAACTTCAGTGGATGTCAAGCCCACATACTCCGAAAGTGGGTCTTGCTCCCCACTCTAAGTCAGACAGCGGCAAGGCAGGTGGAGTGAATACACAACAGTAGGGTGTATTTTAAAGAGAAAAAAAAAAAAAAGAAAAGAAAAACTATTCTCAGGATGCCTGAGTGACTCTGACCATTGAGCACCCAACTGTTGATCTCAGCTGACGTCCTGATCTCAGGTTCGTGAGATCAAGCCCCACACTGGGCTGCGCGCTGGCTGTGGTGACTACTAAAAGAAAGTTCTCGTTCCTCATCCCTGCCCTCACTGCCCCCACTCCTTGCTCTCATCCGCGGCCAGCCTCCTCTGGAGGGCTGCCTGCACCAGCTGTGCCCAGCTCCTCTCTTCAACGCTCTCCCACCAGGCTCTCCCCGATCTGCTCGACGGACCGGCTCTTGTCAATGTCACCACCGGCTGCCACTAGATTACTCCGAAGGCCATGGCATTTCCCCAGCGCGCCGGACTATTCCCATTTATTCCCATCTCATAGGACCTGTCGGCAGCATCTGACACTGCTGCTCAGTCTCCAGCTTCCAGCGCGATCTTCCCTGGGCTTCCAGGACCCACCCACACACACACACCCCAGTCTTGGTGTCCCTCTTCCTCCCCACGCACTCCCCTCTCCATCACCTCTGCTGGTCCCTCCTCCTCCCTGTAAGCTCCAGATGTGGGAGGCCCCAGGGCTGGTCCCGCCCGTCTGCATTCAGTCTCCCAGGCATCTCCTCCAGTCTTGGGGCTTTAAGCACACCTTCCATGTCTGTATTTGCAGCCCAGGATAGACAGGTCTCCTGCCTGTCTCCTCTAGCCTGTCCTGCTATCTCCAACTCAGCATCTCTGCACCAGAACTCCTCTTTGGCCCCCACAGAACCTGCCCTGCCACAGCCATCCCCATCCTGGTGAATGGCGATGGCATCCATCCTCTGCTGTTCTCACTCACATGTAACAGCCCAAGTTCCAAGAAATCCTTTTAGGGGCCGCCTGGCGGGGGGGGGGGGGGTGCTCAGTCATTAAGCATCTGCCTTTGGCTCAGGCCATGATTCGGGTCCTGGGACCGAGTCCTGTGCCAGGCTCCCTGCTCAGCAGAGAGCCTGCTTCTCCCTTTCTCACTCCCCCGCATATGTTTCCTCCCTCACTGTGACCCTCTCTGCCAAATAAATAAGTAGAATCTTAAAAAAAAAAAAAAAAAAGAAAGAAAGAAAAGAAAAAGAAAGAAGGCCTTTGGGGTTTGCTGTCAATGCCCAGCCACTTCTTACCACTTTGACCGCCCCCCGAGCTCTGGGCCATCGCTTCCCACCTGGGCTCCTCCTTGCTCCCCTGCACTCTGGTCTCCTCAGCAGCCAAAGTGACCCTCAAAAACTTAAGTCAGATGACAATGCTCTCTCGAAATTCTCCAGGTGGTTCCCCATTCCACACAGAGAAAAACTACAACCTCCTCACAGCAGCACATAAGGCCCTGCAGGATCTGACCCACTGGAAGCTTCTGTGCCTTTACCTCCTCCTAGTCACCTCTCACTGCCCCTGGGCATGCCGGGCACACTCACGCCCTAGGCTGTTACCAGGCCACCCCCTCGGCCTCAAACATTCTCCCACCTGATAGCCACTGCTCCCTCCTTCAAGGCAGGGCTCAAACACCACCTTCCCAATGAAGCTCATCCTCCCCTGTTTAACGTCGGACTCTCCCACACTCCCAGGCCCCCTTAGTGTGCTCTACTGTTCCTTTTCTTCCATAGCAATTATCACATTCTGACATACACTTTTTATCCTATTTCTTGATAACTGGGTCTTTCCCCCCAACTAGAATGTAACTCCATAAGGACAGGGTCTGGAAATCTGCTTTGTTCACCATCAGCTCCAATTCCAAGAGGAGTGTGGCCTATGATAACCAGCTAATGAATATTTATTTTTTAAAAAGGAGTAAGTGAATGAAAGACAAATAAAATAATCAACAAGTACTTCTAGGCAAGTGCTCGGTCACCAGGGGCTTAGGACCCAAACGACTGTATCCCACCATCTCTCTATCACTCATCTCACAACACGCCCAGCACGTGGCAGGGTTAGAGGGCCCCAGCTGAATGAACACGTGGCCGTTTCTTTGGTATCGTCAGACCCAGAGACAAGACTCAGAGACCCCGATACCACCAGCTTTCCATCTGGGTCTGAAAATTCCTCAAACCCAACACACAAACCCTCCTCCACCCCTCCTTCCCAGCTGGCGGTTCAGGTCCTGAGAAAGACATCCGGGGTGAAGGAGTAAGATTGGTTATGCCGGCGCTCGAGCGTATCTGGTGAGCAATTAGGCAGCTGGAAAGGCAGCTGCTCCCCGATGTGAGCACCACGGCACTCGGAGAAGCAGCTGGTTGGTGGTCCACAGGCTCTGTGGGGCTGGGCACCCAGAGCCCCCTCCAGGGGCTGCTGCCTCTTAGAGGTGTGAGCCAGGGAAGCAGAGAGCTTTCCCAGAGATGCCAAAGGACCAAGGCACGGCCACCAGCACCTGAAGGCAGCTCTGACGCCGGCATGGCAGGTGGCCCTCCATGGACAGGCATGACAGACAGACAGCGCTGGCGGAACCAGAGAGGAGCCCCTGTTCACCGAGAGCCGGTAAGCACAAATCGTTGTGCAATTACATTACCTGATCTAACGCCCTCATCACTCCTCTCAAGGATGCACAGTCCCCCATCGTGGAGACTGGAAGATGCATTTCCCAAGAAGTCAAGAAGCCAGCAGGTGGGGAAGGGGGCCAGGTATGGCTGAGGCTTCCAGGGGTACCTGGATAAGATCGCTAAATGGGAACCCCCATTCTAGTCTTTCTTGGAAGCCCCCAGGTTGCCAGCGGACAGCCGGGAAGGTCAAACACCTTGGGACCTGGTGGGAGTAGGTTCCTTGACATCTGTCACTTCCGGGTTTGAGGATGGGGGGCTTGTGGACACTTTTCTGTGTCACTTAACTGCTTCTGGAAATCCTTACAGATCATTTGTAACAACAAGTGGGAGCTGGGGGAGGGCTGCAATTATCTTTCGAAATATTTACCTAATGGCTTCTGCATCATCGAGTTTAGGCATGAAAAGCCCTAAAAAGCAGTCTGCTGAGGATGTGTTGTATCAACAGTCACAATAACAACTATATTAAGTTCGCTATCCCATTTAAACCTGAGCAAAGCTCCACGAGGCAGGAGCTATTACTGCCCCCACGTTACAGATGGGCAAGGGCCTAGAGGTCAGGCCAGGGACGCGGCAGCTCTCAGGAGGCGGCCGTGGGCAGCCCCCGACTGCACCATTTCCCCCAGCACCCTGTCATCTCTGTGAGTACCTGCAGTTCCCCAGCTCTGCTGTCCATGTGCTTTGCCAAGCCAAGAGTGATCCTGAGTGCTCGTGGAAGAGAACCTCCCACCGTGTCAAAGGATACAAACTGGCCTCCCAGATGTCACTTCTTCCAGGAAGCCTGCCCTGACCTACCCAGGAAGCAGCCTGTCTCTCTGCTCTCTCCACCTTCCGTGTGGTACAACTGGCTCAGTGCAACCCAATAATCCAGCCATCCATACGTAGATCTGCTTTTATCGCAAGTCAGGATGTACAGAATGGCAACAAACAATAATCTGATCCCCCAAACACAGCCCAAGGACGTGTGTCAGTCCCTTTGCAGTTCCTTTAAAAGCCTGCACCCAGCAGACCAAGTGAGCAGGCAATGCATTACAAGCCTAGACCAGCAGGCACAAGGAGACACACGACGAGCCCCCAACCACCTAACCCATCTGTACTTCAGGCTAGCTCCTGGCCAGCTGACAACTACTTCCACTCCTTCTAGAAACCTCTACTCTTTGCAAGGCCTTCTAGCTTGAGAGCCAACTGGCCACTGCAGCTTCTCTCCTGAGGCTCTCCCCAACATCTCTTCTTTCGCCGCCCAGCCTCCTCGGACTGAGATGAACAAACGAACCACAGGTGTGTGCTGGGGACAGGACCAACGGCCCCTCCTGCCCTGATTCTTTCAGGTCCTCTGTCTACCTGCTTCCTCCTGTCTCTGGGCCTTCGCACACACCCTTCCACCCACCTGAACCTGCTGCCCATGTCTTATCCTGCAGAAACTGTTTTAAGTGATTCCCCGCAGGAAGCCGTACCTGCCCATCCCTACGACTGCCTAGGTGGGGGGCTCCCACTCGGGGCTCCCTGAGCTCTGGAGCTCACCAACCCGGCTCACCTCACGCTTTGAAGTGGCTTCGTGGCCTCTTCATTGGCCCTCCCCGCCCTCCTGCAAGCCCCACGAGGACCTCCTGCATCCCAGAGCTCTGGCACTGGGTTGGTACCCACAGGTGCTTAATAAACTTTTGAGAAATAAAATGAAGAGTGAGCCAAGAACAGAACAGGGACATGGGAGCACAGAACAGTCCAGCACCCAGATGGGAGCAGGGCACCCGGTGGCTTACCTGGTGTCGACTACGGCTCAGGAGGCATGTTCAGAACAGTAACAACCCAATGAAGCTGCCTCTGCCCCATTTTACAGATGAGAAAAATAAGCACAGAAAAATCAGGGGACTTACCTGAAGTCCTGCCACTGGAGAGTAGATAAGCACAGATGCAAGGCCAGCAGGTTGGTTCTAACTCTGCCCCTGCAGCCGCACATGGCACGGCCAGTGGCACACCGTGTGCAGAGACCCCCCACGAATCACCCCTCCCAATATCCCTGCGCTTGTGCGGGCACTTTCCACACGAACTTGGATTGGCCGCCATGAGACTTGTTCCAGCCAACAGGGCATAAGCAGGCATGAGACAAGGAAAGGCCCAACAGCCTTGCACACAGGCTTGTCTTTTGGGAACGCCCCCCTAGAAGTCTGAGATGCCCAGGTGTGCCTGAGCCCCAGTGAGGCACGTAGAGGCTTTAGGTGAAGCAGAACTAAGGGACTCAGCCACCAGCCAGAATGCTGGCAACGACACAGAGGCCTTGGCGGTACTGTCCCGGACCCAGCCACCCCCAACCCGGACCGCTGTCCTCTGAGAGGCACAAGCTGAGGCCCAGGGCAGCAGAGATGAGCCATCCCGGCTGTGGCCTGCTTAAATCTGTCTCACACAATGGGAGGAAATAACAGGGTGATTGTTTCAGGCCACTAATTCTTGGGGTGATTTGTGAAGCAAAAACCAGTACAGAAACACTGCCTTGCTCTCCCAGACAGGATTGTACGGTGACCAC
Organism: Mustela nigripes; assembly: GCF_022355385.1. NCBI lineage: Eukaryota > Metazoa > Chordata > Mammalia > Carnivora > Mustelidae > Mustela > Mustela nigripes. The sequence goes on from NC_081567.1 coordinate 29,440,605, forward strand.
ACAGTCCCTAGCGGGAATGTTCACGGAGCACACTGTGCGCCAGGCACAGTCTGGGCCCAGGAGCCGGCAGAGGAGCAGAGACAGAAAGCCCCAGGTCCCGGAGAGCTCACATTCCAGTGGGGGAGCCGGACAAGCCACCAGATAAATCCGTGTTCACGTCAAGCGGGGCCAAGAGCTGCACAGGAAAATGAAGCCGTGTCAGGGGCACTAGGACAGACAGAAGAGCCTCTGGGTAAAGGGATACCTAAAGGAAGACCTGAAGGAAAGGGGAGAAGGGCACACAAAAGTAGAACATTCCAGGCCAAAGGGCCGGCAAGAACAAGTGTCTGGAGAGTGACACATGGCAGAGGAGGAGCAGGGGAGGTTCTGGGGCAGGACGGCGGGAGGGAAGACAGGAAAAGGGACGGCCAGACCGTGGGGGGCTGTGAGGGCCGCGCTCAGGGCCTAACTGTGTCCTAAGTAGGAAGCGAAGCCCAAGAGGCCTGGGGGACAGGGCCCAACCTGATGCAACCATCAGGACAGGGTGACCAGGGCAGACACGGGGCCCCAGCAGAAGCTGCTGAGGAGCCAAGCCGGCCCAGAGCTGGTGGTCTCACTCTCGTCTGCCTTCCCTGGAGATGAAAATCTGATTGTCACTCTTCCACAGCCACGAGGCTGGAATAGCCACGAGTCACGGCGCATGTGGCCGTCACAGGTGGCGTTCTTTTTTAAGCCCGGCTCTAATGGCGCCGCCTGAGCACACCATCCTAGGAACACTATCTAGTCCAGAGACCGCTTGCAAGGGGGACTTTTTCAGCCTTAATTGAGACTGAAAGGAAACTAAACAATACTGTAGAGCTCGGCTGGGTCAGGCCGCTACAGAACGCGGGCCCTGCTGCGCGTTTGGTAAAGGGCTCGCGGACCCAATGGCCCTCCGGGAGGAAAGCCTGCACCTGTGTCAAAGCACGGGCCACGGGTTCCTTCCTCGTTATAAATCACTGTGCGTTTCAGTCACTCATTGATTCGCTTCATCGGGAAGAGATGCTGCTCGAAGGTGGAAGGTTACTGTTACCCACAGAATCATTTCCAGGGCAAAGCGGAGGGAAATGGACTGCACAGGCCACCGGGAAATGAAGCAAAGGCAGAGAGACTAAAGGAAGAATGCAGTCTGGTCGGAGAGAGCTTGGTCTAAACGTGCAAGCCGGGGACTGCTGGTCCTGTCCTCTCCCGCTCCCAAACCCTTTCCTGTTCCCTTCATTCCCCTCGCCCCCACCCCGAGTGCCGACCCGTGGTAGCCGGCGTGGCTGACAGCTGCCACGGCCAACGGCTCACCCCACGCAGGCCTCTGCCCTGCTCAATTCTCTCTCCGCAGTGGGGAGGGGGTGACAGACTTAAAATGCAGATCGGAGCCCTATTTAGGACTCTTCAAAGACATTCCGTTTTTTATAAAGATCAAACCCCTTCCTGAGACATAGGAGGGAGGCCCTGAGTGCTCTGGGGCCCCCCCAATGCCCCCACTTTCGGCTCTGACAACACCAGCCTCTCCTCAGTTCTTCTGATGCCGGTTGCCCCCTCCTGCATGGGGCTTTCTCCACCTGGGAGGCGACTAGACAAGGTGGGAAGGGCAACCCCTTCCTCCCTTCAGGCCTGAGCTCCACATCTCTTCCTCACAGGAGCCAGGCCTGACCCACACCCCAACCCCCAGACCTGAACAGATGCTTTGCAGCTGTGGTTTTTGACAGTGACCCCAGTGGGCTGGGGTCATCCTTCTCAGAAATCACAAATTGGCCCTTCCGTGCTGGTGACACCGAAAGGCTACCCTTCGATTCTGAGACTCAGTCATTAATGACCAAGCTTGGGGCACCTGGGTGGCTCAGTGGTTTGAGCCTCTGCCTTCGGCTCGGGTCATGGTCTCGGGGTCCTGGGATCGAGCCCCGCATCGGGCTCTCTGCTCGGCGGGGCACCTGCTTCCCCCTCTCTCTCTGCCTGCCTTCTGCCTACTTGTGATCTCTCTCTATCAAATAAATAGATAAAAAATAATAATAATAATAATAATGACCAAGCTTAGCACTGTTTTTGGTGCAGGTCCTCTGAGCTGTGACCCACACCAAAAGGAGGAGGGATTAGCTGTAACCAATCATGATTAGTTCTGTCCCCACCAGCAATTTTTATTGGAGGGGGAATAAAATCACTGTTCTGTATCACTGGAAGAAAAACATGCCCTTTCAGACTTAGTTTTAAAGCGGTGCTGTTACCACTTAGGGGGTTGATACCTGAGGCCACACGGAATAAAACGTTATAATTAGATCCGCTAATAAATTGCCACAACAGATCTGGAGGGAGAAACATGACTGTTCTTTGGAGAACACAAAACTGTCATTTCAAATTAAGTAACAGCAACAAATGGTGAGACACAGGGCTCCAGGAGCTAGGCACACCTGCGCTGGAACATTAACCGGCATCCTCCGCGTTAACCCGTGGGCCGCAGCCAGTTCCCAGAGCCGTGGAATGGTTTCTCAAAAACATAAACCATCCTCCATTTACGTGACACTGTCCCCATCCGTACGGAGAAGAGGACTTTGCTTCTAAGAAGCGTAAGAAATTCTGTTTAGCATGTGTGATTTATGTGAGGATACGAAGGGAAAAAACAGAAACTTCTTCCATTCTCAGAATTCGAGATCCACTTTATCACCCTGAGGGAAGAAGACGGAGCACCAGGATCCCAGTTCCATTACCCAGTGATCCCATAAGACACTTAGTCTGATGTCCCCTCCTTTACCCTTCAATAAACTCAGCACAGGGCATCAGAGGTTATCACCCACTGCAAGAGGAGATGCCAAGAGCCAGGCGGCAGAGCAGGAGAAGCCGGGGCTGGGAGGTCAGCCGGGCCCCACAGGAAACCTGTCCCGGGAACCCACTTCACAAGCTGCGTGACCACCTGGGCACGGGGACATCGGCTTTGGTTCCGTGCAGCATGTGCTGCTAGAGGAGCAGCAAGTACACCCTTAGTTCATCCACGCTCAGCTGGGTGCACGGACCAGTGTGGATGTGCGATACCCGGCCTGCGCTGAAAGATAAAGGAGAAAAACAGCCCAACACTGGGTGCCACCCCCACAATGCCACCCATTGAACCCTCGGGCCAGGACACCTACGAAGCCCACATGTGGACTACCACCCTCCAGGAATGTCTCCAGCCACGTGCCTCTCAGGGTTCGGGTCTCCTAGTCAACAGACAGGCCGGAGGGTTTAACAAAGAGTGTGGCTGTTTATCAGCAACCTTGCTCTTCCGTGCCCACCAGCCTCTGGGGGCGAGGTTTGACCTCACAATCAACAGTCAGTTCCACTGCTGGAAGCAGGAGCATCCATGAAATGCTACCTGCCCCAAGGCATTTTCCAGAGTAATTCTAATTAGTGGGGACTCTTACCATCCCGGCTGGTGAGAGCCCAGCCTCTACAAGAGCCACAGCGAGCTCTGTAATACCAGGTAACAGACGCGGACTTGCTGGACTTACACAGATCCAAAGCCTCCACAGATGGTAGCCCGCCTCCAGCGGCCCTTCTCCTCGAGCAGCAGAACTGTACTACCTACAGATGCTGGAGATCCTGCCCAGATCCCATGAGGACAGAACCAAGGCCTCTGGTGTACTCTAAATGGATGGAACCAAAACCCAACCACACAATTATTTAACTCAATTAAATGCCCAGTAGGTGTCCGGGCCAGCATGAAGGTCCAAACAGGGTATCATCATTCTTGAACATACAAGAGGTGTCCCTTGAGCCCACCAATGACTCAATTACAGAGTCCCTTACTGGGAAGCTTGGCAAGACCTGTCACAGGAACACAAAGGCCATGGAATTATGTGTTGGAGAAACACAAAGGACAAGGAAAAAAGCCCAACAATTAGCTTTGCTTTTTGACAACGTGACAAATTTCTATGAAACCTCTTGCTTTAGCTTATCCGGACTGCCTTCTTCAAAGCGCCTGTTCCTCTTCCTGAGTACGCGGGTAACCTAATAGGGCCTGGTGGGGTTTCACGCTGACCATCCATGGGCAGCCTGCTCTGCGGCAACACCATCATTCATGTCTGCTCCACTCCCCTCCTCTGTGAAATCAGCTGCTGGAGAGCCCCAAAATGCCAAGGGTGTCTGCAGTTTCTGGCGGGCTACCTGTGATGTGGATTCTCAGGCACTGACGGAAGGCAGCCAAAGCAGACCTAAGTGAATTCCTGGGATCGATGCTGTTCTACGTGAAACTTAGCAGCCTCGTGCTCCTCTGGCCAGGACTGGAAGATACAGCAGCTTTCCAGAGAGGAGACTAGGGGGCTGCAAGTATCAGTGCTCGTAGGATTTGGGGTCAGGACTGAAAGTAACCCCCTCTCCTGAAAAAGTCAGGGCACTGCTAGCTCCCTCCAATGGGCCCTTGCCTGCCGTCTGCACTCTCTAGATAGCCTTGTGGTGAACACCCCACCACTCACGGAATTACTGTAGACATGCGCTACAAAGCAGAAGCCTAGACTCCATTTCCTCGGCCTGGGAAAGAGCACCCAACTTTGGCTTGGGAAGCCAGTTCTCCTCCAACCTTCACTCACCGTTGACTCCACCCAAGGGCTGACCTTAGCCCCGGCTCCAAGGCTGGGCCAACAAGAGCCTTGCAGTTTTCCTCGCCAGCTACTGGTTCTCAAACAGGCATGCTGGAGTCAGCGCAAGCCCAGGAAACAGGGACACGGTCCTGTGACATGGAAGCAGGGGCTCTCCCCCGTCTTCCAGACTGGACCCAAACTAAAAAGGATCCAAGTCCCAAAGCTCCTGCAATCATCCTACTGCCATGGGGGGAGCCTGACCTGTCTGAAGATCGAAGAGAGAAAGAGAAATAAAGATAAACAAAGAGAGAAACAGAGCAATACAAACAGATATACAAGCAAAGACAGACAGATTAGGCCCTAATAATAACCAAGACCTTGATCACACATTGCCTGAAGCCAGAGAAATTTTTTACCTAAATCAATGAACTCCCTCTTATTATAAAGGAGTGTTAGTTATTTTCAGGATTCCTTGCCTCAATTACTAAATCAACTGTCCTCTCCTTTCTCCTCCCCCCACTTTTTTTTCCTTTTTTTTTACAAAAGTGACTTCTACAGAACAACCAGGGCAAGTCCATATGAGAATTTTAGTCAATAATTCATTAATCCTCTTAAAAGTCACCTAAGGCATAAGTGTTACTAAACAAAGCATAACTAAGTAATTGCTTATTTAGTGAGTGGGTGTGGGAGACTGGAGCAAAGTAGGAGCCTCTACATCTCTACATCTTCTCTACATCTTAAACTAACATAAATTCCAAATGTACTAAAAAGCCTTAAAAACTTAAAGCAGGTCAAAGAAGAAAACCTTCGTTCTCGGGAGCTCTAAGAACTTTCCACATCAATGGACAAAATAATGAAGTCAACCAATTTTATTAGGTGAAAATTAAAAAATAGGTCAAAATAGGTCAAAATTAAAAAATAGGTTAAAAAACACTACATGGGAAAATGAAGGGAAAATAAATATTTGCCACAAATACGTCCAAGTGTTACAATTCTTATCAACAAGAAGCACAACCAAAACAAAAATAGGAAAGCCTAAAAATCTGATGGGGGGAAAAAAAACAGCAAGATTGACAACAAATGGACTCTTCATAGCAACAAGCCAAGCACAAATGGTTAAAACCTGGGGAAAATCCCACCATTACAAAAACAAAGCTCTTGTCATGCAATTAGCAGAGAGCAAAGATGCTACCATTCGGTACCAGCGGGGGTGAAGCTCCTCGGGGGCACCCACAAGGCCACAATGGACACGTGTTGGCCATCATTGCCAAGAGCCTGAAACGGCCGAGTGATTTTCTTTGTAGGAGCGGACTCTAGAGAAGTCATGAGAATCCAAACATACGTGCACATAAAGATGGTCACCACAGCCGCGTAACAATGAAACACGACCAATGCCTGGACGTAGCAAGGAGGGGACGTTCTGTGGCCACCAAGACTGAAGAGGCAAAGTGTTTAACGACCTGCAAAAAAGCTCATGATGTAATCCCAAGTGAAACGGGAGAACGCAAAGTGATATTCATAGAATGATCCAAATTTGTTTTACACAGACACACAAAGAGTAAAGACTGGAAACCGGTACTTTGAACATCTTAGCAGTAGCTACATTGGAGAGATGAGATTGTTTTTCTCCTTTCTCCGTCCCAGTGCCTGCTTCTAAAATTCATCTCTGACAAACAGACAGCTCTTTACAGTCAGAAAAGGACACCTGGGTGGCTCAGTTGATTAGGCAACTGCCTTCAGCTCAGGTCATGATCCTGGAGTCCCAGGATCGAGTCCCACAGTCCTGCTTCTCCCACTGACTTCTTTCCTCTCATGCTCTCTCTCTCTCTCATTCTCTCTCTCTGAAATAAATGAAATCTTAAAAAAAAGAAAAAAGAAAAGGATAAAGAAAGAAAATCCACACAAACTTCAGTAGAAATAGCCTTGGTTTAGCATGTCAACATTCGGTGGACACTTCCTAGACACACAGCACTGAGCTCGCTGTGTTCTTGCAGGAACAAATGTGAGGACTCCTGTCCTCAGGATGTTTCCAGTCCAGCGAGCTAGAGACAACCCAGGTGATGGTGCTAACGATGAACAAGGCTATGAGCCAACCAAACCCTACACGCAGAGGCAGATATCGATCGGCTCCATCTGGTGACCGAGATGCAACAGGTCTCCCCCGCCTGGTGGACTTCTTGGCCTCGAGCACCACTCAATGAACACGACCTACCACCAGCACGAGCTCTACAGCCCAGGTAGGGCAGCCTGCCTGGCATCCACTGCCTCCTCCTTCCCTCGTGGCGGAAGCCCAGGCATACGCAGGAAGGCCACGCTCCAGGCCAAAAGACCAGGTCGCTCCTCCCTCACCTAAGACCAGACAGGAAGCTGTAAACCCAAGCTGTTAGATGGGGCCTCGGAGAAAGCTATCCTTTACCAAAGGACAGACAGCCGCCGTCAGCCCTGTTCATGCAGACCCATATTCAAAGGAAGATTTTTTTCTAAATAAATACCCGCAGACTGAAACTGACTGCCTTTTCTTCTCCCGTCCAGTCTTTCAGTTAAACCACAGCGTGCAGTAATTGCTGGAACACAGCTGATGGACATTTATTTAATGAGATTTGTGTCAGACTGATGTGAAGAAACTAGACATATAAAATCAAAACCCGCAGCACTGGGAAATATTTATGTAAAGCAGTTCTGGGTTATCTATGCAACCAGAGGCAGCATATATTAAAAAGAAAGATCAGGTTTTAAGTCACACATGTCCCCTCCGATACTCCCCAGAGCAGAAACAAGTCCTATAGAAATAGCAAACTGTACTTTTCCAATAACCCCTTAATTGTTATTTATTTCCAAACCCTTACCTGCTTCTCCTTAGTTCTCTAAGGCTTCTATATCCTGCCGAAAAGAACTGTGATTATGAATCAAAATCTATCCTCCAAACATATACATACACACCCAGATCAAATTTACAACCTGGGTTTTCATCCACTTTTATTGTGTTAAGGTTTCCTGTTCCAAACACTGATTAATTTTCCTTTCAATAAGAGAAGCATGGAGTGCAAATCTGTGTTACCCAGAGGCTTTTTCCATTTCTTTCCCCTGTGTTGTTTTGAGGCTTGCCACTCAATCAGAAAGCAAGAGCCCCGAAGAATATCCCAACGTCGTGCAGGTAAAAATGCACCAATACAGGAGAGTAACTCGAGAAAATGGAAAGGCAGAACTAGAGATTTCCATCATAGAGCTCCCCACTCCAACAGTGGCGCACGGGGGAAACTTTGCCTGCACTGCTCCCGTCCGACAGGCCAAAGATGGACTTCGCAGTGTGCCAGGGCTGCAGCTGTGCAACTTCCTAACCAAATTTCAAATTAAGCCACGTAGGCCTGGGGGACCAGCTCGCCCATGGCCTGCTGCCGACCTGAGCACTGTGCCAGCTGGTTCTGAGCGACACCTGCCAACCCGGGGGGCAGAGCCAGGATGAGGAGTTCAACAGTTTGCATCTATGTTCCCCAAACTTATTTCAACAGGAGAGACAATCCAGGGCAGAAAGGAAAAAAAGGGAGAGAGATCTGCTTCCAATCACCTGCCAAGATCATGGTGGGGTAAACCGGAAGAAAAACCAGAAGAAAAATGAAGAGAGGACAGAGAGATTTGAGGTAAATAAAGAGACCAAGCCATCACCTAAAGACAGTGAGCCACAGAGGAAGAAGGAGAAGGGGAGTGAGGTTGTGAAAAGCACCCAAGGAACAGAGAAGGGAGCCGCACGGGCTGGGTGGGGACCCGAGGAGCGGAGTAAGCAGCTCAGCTTCCCGCCGCACATTTGGCAGCTGTCTTGGGCACACCCACTACGGTGCTCAGTGGGGATGCGGAGGTGCCCAAAGCAGGCCAGACTGTGAGGGGTGTGTCCAGGCAGCACGGTGGTGAGTTCGGGTGGGAAACAAGCAATTCTCCATCCAAAATAACCCCAAACCACTGGGCCAGAGCCAGAGAGTACTTAAGCCTAAATAAGTAAATAAATTTCAGGCATGAAATGGACAGCAACACCAATTATCAAACTAAACTCAATGAGGTCGGACACCCAGAATGCCTGTGCTCCGACCACAAAGTAAGAGGAATTGAACTTGACCAAAATTAACAACTGTTCTCCAAGGGCATCAGCAAGAAAATGAAAAGGCAACCTAGAGAGTGGGAGAAAATATCTGCACATAACATACCTGGTAAGGGTCTTTGTCCAGAACACACAAATAACACACAATATAAAGGACAAACAATTCGACCCAAGGGAAAGGTTCTGAAGGGAGGGCTCTCTAAAGAAGTTATGCAGGGGCGCCTGGGTGGCTCAGTGGGTTAAGCCTCTGCCTTCAGCTCAGGTCATGATCTCAGGGTCCTGGGATCGAGTCCCGCATCGAGCTCTCTGCTCAGCAAGGAGCCTACTTCCTTCTCTCTCTCTCTCTCTCTCTCTCTCTCTCTGCCTACTTGTGATCTCTGTCAAATAAACAAATAGAATCTTAAAAAAAAGGAAGTTATGCAAATGAGGAGAGAGAAATCATCATCATCACCAGCGGTCAGGACGACACAAAGCCAAACTACAACGAGGTAGCATTTCACCTCCACTAGGACAGCTATGGTAAGAGGGACAGACAGGGCCACTAACTGGCAGAGATGCGGACTAACTGGGATCCTCACTCGCTGTTCGTGGGGGGCACCCTTCCGGAAATAGTGGGGCAGCCCCTCAGAAAGTCAGTTACCATGTGACCCAGCAAGGCCAGTCCTACACACAGACCTGAGAGAAAGGACGTGTCTACACGACAGCTGTGCACGAATGTGTAAAGCAGCCGTACCCACGACAGTCAGGGACAGCACCGGCGTCCCGCAGCAGAAGACCAGATGAACAAGATGTGGTCCCTGCGTACAACCAGTTACTATCAGTCCGGAGAAGGAACGAAGCGCGGCTATGTGCTACAGTTTCGATGAATCCTGAAAACGCACGCCAAATGGAAAGCAGCCAGACACGTATCCTACCACTCGCTTCCTAGGACATGGCCAGCACAGGCAAATCCAGAGAGATGATGCGCGGTTGCCGGGGCTGGGGGCAGGGGAAGGAGCGGCCGCTTCCCATGAGGAAGACTGAACCGGAGCCCCGAATTACGTAAAAGGCTTAACCACAATCCAGCTAAGGGTAAGAGAAATCATCTGCCCCCACCCCTTCTCACTGCCCCGTCCCCGTGCCCCTTGGGCCTTGTACCCTTGGCTGGGGCCTAAAGGCGAGTCAGAAAGGGGAAGGGGTTGGCGGTATCTTATTTCGGGGTCAGGGTATGGGGAGCTTTCAAGCGAAGAACGTGGTGAATGCGAAGCCCCTAAAAGGAAAAGGACATGCTTCTGCCAAGTGGAAGCACGGACAGCCCAGGTGGCTGGAGCAGAGAGAGAAGGGAAGGGGGCGTGGACGTGGGGAGGGCGCTGCGGAGACCACGGGCCGGCCTCTGCTGAGGAGAGGGGCTGTGAAGAGCGATGAGGGGCCATGAAGGCTTTGACACAGCAACAGGATGGTCACTTGGACCTGTAGGTTCATAAGACCAGAACCCATGAGGTTATCTGCACAACCCGAGCAGGTGGCAGATGCGATGGACGCCATGAACTCCGGGCGTGTGGTGTGAGATGGACTACGGGAGGCAGCGGAAGAGCAGAGGCCCTCCCAGCCGTACGGGGCCGACAGCGGTTCCCCTCACTAGATCTCGGCCAGGACAGTCCTCAGGCAACCATTACTGGTGCCCACCCTGCAGACGAGGAACATAAAGCTGAGAACAGCAGCTTGCCTGGGGTAGACAGCTCCAAAAAGGGTATGCAGAAACACCGGGGTAGTTCAATCAGTCAGACATCCGACTTTTTTTTTTTTAAGATTTCACTCATTTATCCATTCGACAGACAGAGATCACAAGTAGGCAGAGAGGCAGGCAGAGAGAGAGGAGGAAGCAGGCTCCCCACTGAGCAGAGAGCCCGATGTGGGGCTCCATCCCAGGACCCTGGGATCATGACCTGAGCCAAAGGTAGAGGCTTTAACCCACTGAGCCACCCAGGCACCCTTATTCACTCACTTCTGAGAGACAGAGAGAGTACTCATGGCGGGGGGGGGGGGGGCACGGGGGGGGGCAGAGGGAGAGAGAGAAGCAGACTCCCCCAAGCGCTGAGAGCCTGGTGTGGCGATCGATCCCAGGATCCACAGACTGCAACCGAGCCAAAGGCAGACGCTTAACCATCTGAGCCACCCAGACGCCCCAGATATCCAACCCTTGATTTCAGCTCAGGTCGTGATCTCAGGGTCCATGTTGGACTCTGCGCTGAGCATGGACCTTGCTGCTTGGGATTCTCTCTCTCTCCTCCCTGCCCGCCCCACCCCCAACCTCACACACTCACTGTCTTGCTCTTACAAAAAAAGGGGAAGGGGGTGTGGCCAGGACCCACTGGGCAGCCAGCCTGACCCGGGGAGCCTCTTCCTCCAGCACCTCTAGGGCTCACACAGCAAGGGCTCATCAAAGAGCGTCAGCCATCCACACTCCTGCAGAGGCTGCTCAAAGCCCTGCTTTGTTCCCAGGGTAAAGGGTTCCGCATCGCCTCCTCCTAGCTTAGCTCGGAGAAGCTTAGGGAGGTTTCCTGAACTTTCAGCTACCCACTGTGAGGCTTTTTGGGAGATTAAGAACCAGAGCTGTTCTTTCCTTTACCAAAGGAAAAGTAAGCCCAGGACTCAAGTTTTTAAACCACATCCACTACCAAAGCAATTATGCCATAGGGAAGACGGCAGGGGAATTTCAACATGGTTTTAGAGATGCTTTTCCCCCTTAATGACCCTGAGCTCTTCTAAGTACCTTCCAACCAAGGCTTGAAGGTTCCATTCTCAAAGTATGGACTGTCAGAGAGCCTGTATTGGGCCAGCTGCTTCAACACCCAAACTCAGGACACTCGAGAAGGGGAGGAGAATTTAGAACTATGCCAAGACGTCTGAACTGGGAACGCACTAAAACAAAGCCAGCGACTGTGGTGCTAAAGGGTTAATGAACAGAGGAGGCACAGCTGGTGACAAAACAGAACCAGCATCTTTACTGATGCCAAGCCCTCATATAACCCATAGGAGAAATTCTCACACACGCCAAAGAAAGGAGCTGATAATTCACCGAAAGGAAATTCAATTTATAAATATAGAAAAAAAAGTATTCCATCTCCATAGCAACTCTGGAAATACAAATCAAATACAACCAGTTAGATTTTGCCTAGTGGTGTTTAAATGGTAGCCGTTCGTTAATGCTGGACAAAGTAGCCAACCAGTCCTGCTGGCTTGGGGACACTTTCAAATGGATGTGACCCTGAGAAGCAACCTGGTAATCTATCATGGAAGTCAGAAAAAACATAGCACTTCAAGCCACAAATATATTCACAGCACCACATTTTCCTTAAGTAACTAGAAACATGGGAAAATTCTGTATACAAAAGACATTCTCTGCATCTTTCAGTAAAATAACATTTGAGGGGCACCTGGGTGGCTCAGTGGGTTAAGCTTCTACCTTTGGCTCAGGTCATGATCTCAAGGTCCTGGGATGGAGCCCCACATCGGGCTCTCTGCTCAGCAGGGAGCCTGCTTCTCCCTCTCTCTGCCTGCCTCTCTGCCTACTTGTGATCTCTCTGTGAAATAAATAAATAAAATCTTTTTTAAAAAATTAAAAAAAAAAAAGGCTAACAACGGGAAATGGACTAGATCATGTCACGCAGTTGTTACAAACTGGAGTTAGGCTGCCTTGAAAGGATTGTAAGTCTTGAGATGGACAATTACTGGGAAAAGCAAGGTACAAAAATGCATACACGGCCTGAGTTCTACATTTTTCTAAATGGAAAAATCTGAAGGAAACACTGTTTTATTTTCTCTAATGAACCGGCATAGTGTGGTGGAAAGAGACCAAGCTTTGGAACCCAAGGGAGTCAACTTTGGACCCTATTTAAGCAATGTGGTTAAACAGTGTTCTCCTTGGCCAGTGTAACTTCTCAATGACTTGCTCCAAGGGAAAATAAATTCTTATTCTAAAACAAAACAAAACAAAAAAAGAAACAAAAACAAACAAAGAAACAAATAAAAAACACACTTACAGCCCCAATCTTTTCTAGGGGAACGAGTAACAATAATTCTCACTTTGGGTTTGATACACTATTTTTCCCCCCACCCTAACGCAAAGGCATTTGGGGCATCCAAGGATTGCCAACTGCTCTTGAGTCAAAAACATAATTGCTGACATTTGTCTATTCGTGCAGCCTTTTTTGTTGTTGTTGTTCTATCTCAAAGGAGACTGGCACTTTCGCTAATTGATGAACGGGCCCTCCCAGCACTTGGGCAAAGATGATGGACCCCATTGCAGAGCAGTCCAGTTTCCAAAACTGGGCTGTTGCTCAGTGATGAGGGTTTGTGGGATCATGGGATCCTGCTCTCTACCACGCTTATGAAGGAATCTTTCCTCAACACTGCTGCGGGCCCGACAGATGGGTTACTAATGAGGAGAATGAGATTGTTTATTTGAAAAATAAAACTATTTTTGCACCTGATAAATCACTGCTTGACTCTTTGCCCAAACAGAAAGCCAAAAACAACGTTTCTCAAGTTTTAGAACCTGGTCCTGATCCAAAGAACAGCAGCCTCAAAGCCATCTCAAGGTACTTCACAGATTTGAAAAAATGAAAGCTAACAGGGGCGCCTGGGGGGCTCAGTCGTTAAGTCATGAGCCAAAGGCTGAGTCTGCTTCTGACTAATGACATGATCCCCAGGGTCCTGGGATCGAGCCCCGCACTGGACTCCCTGCTCAGCGGGAAGCCTGCTTCTCCCTCTCCCACTCTTCCTGCTGTGTTCCCTCTCTCGTTGGGTCTCTCTCTGTCAAAAAAAAATAATTAAAAAAAAAAAAAGCTAACTTTGGAAGTTCTTTGTTTTTGATTTTTATTTTGGACATCCTAGAACAGGCATCTGCAAACTATGGCCCTCAGACCAAATCAGGGCTGACACTGTTTTTGCAAATAAAGTTTTATTGATGTACAATGATGACCACATATTTATAGAACGTCTAGGGCTGTTTCGGTGCTACGACAGCAGGGGTGAGTAGTTTTCACAGAGCTTCATGTAGCCAACAAAGCTGAAATTATGTACTAACTGGCCCTTTGTAGAAAAAGTTTGCTGAACCCTGTCCTACGAAGAATGAAGGTAACTCATGTGACTCACCTTATGGGTCCCAAGAGACCTCGTATGAGACATGTCTGAGCTACCTGCCAAGATCTCAGCATGAGACAGGGATGGCTGCAGAAGTCAGAGGCAGCACAGTTCACCCCTTCCGATTTGGCTCAGGGCAGCACCCCACAGAGACTGTTCATCGGAGAAAAGCTAATCTCCCTACCTCAACTTCTACATAGTTCACTGACGGAACATCTCTGCACAACACAGAAAGCATCCTACTTGACTGAGGAAAAGGTCATTTGAGAGTCTAAAAAGACACCATTCTTCAAAGGAAATAAGATGAGAAGGGCCTGGGGGTGCCTGGGTGGTTCAGTTGGTTGAGCATCCCACTCTTGGTTTCAACTCAGATTGTGTCCTCAGGGTCATGGGATCAAGCCCAGCACTGGGCTCTGTGCTCAGCTTGCAGTCGGCTTGAGGAGCCTCTCCCCCTTGCCCTCTGCCCCTCCAGCTCGTGCTCACTCACATGCTCTCTCCCTAATAAATCTTTTGGGAAAAAAAAAAAGGTATGAAGCAATTTCACAGCAGATCTATTTAATAATGAAATATACCCGAAAGCTTTCAACTAATCCTTACCTCGGGATGAGTGTTCTCTTGGGGCTCTCGGTGAGGTCTGAGATGTCCCTGTCTAGGGAACCTCCACTGAGCTTTCAGATACCAAGCCACCAGATAATATTTACATAAATGCTTTGTTTTGTTGCCTCTGTGGCAATCTTTACATAAATAAATTGCACATATGCGGTAATTAAAGTGTTATGCAAGCTTTTTGTAAAGATAAATAATTCAAAAGGGCATGAATAATAGGGCATTTGCGGCTGGTATGGTCCACTGGGGGTAGGTAACTTTCAAAAGGGTCCTTGTATTTAAGTAAAATCACCCTGGATCTGATGAGCTCAGATCCATTTGGCCTTGGGAAGATCAGACCTCTGTTCCTCAGCTTTCCCATCTGCATAATGCAGAGACTGGCTCAGACATACTCTTGGGTCCGGACCAAGGCTAAAATTTTAGGGCTCTCCTCCCACTTCCCTAATTCATTCAAGCCTAAGCCCAAATTCTATTTACTGGATACTGACTGTGTGCCAGACACTGCTTTGGGTGTTGGTCCAATAACACTAACAAAATTCCTACCACCACAGAGAGACTGAAAACAAGCCAAACAACAGATAAATAAAACTCATCACGAATTATGACAAGTGCTCTGGAGAACACAATTGGGATGCTGAGATAGGACAGGGGCGGCTCCTTGACGGGAAGAGCCAGAGAGGGCATCTGTAAGAAGGTGACGGGCCCAAGGCCAGTCCTGCCAGAGGAGGGGTGAGCCACACAAGGGGGGTGGTGGAGAGCAGCATTCGCAACGCTACAGACCCAGGAAGCACAGGAGACTCAGAGAGCTTGCTGACAGCTCCCTGGTGCGGTCAGCTGAGGGGGCTAACTTCCATAAGCAGCTCACTCAGGCCTGAAATGAGCCTACTGGGGCTCTGGCAGGCTCGGTGGCCCCAGGCGGACCAGAGCACTGGGCTCCTCGGCTTTCTCACAAGAACAACAGGGAGACGAAGGGAGACAGAACATTCCGTTCATCCCAGCCCTGCTGTGCAGAGAGTGGGGCATGCTCCAGAAAACGGAGACGAGGCCAGAAAGCAGTACAGAGCGGGCAGGGGGAGAGCGGACACAAGACGGGGCCAGGAGGCCCAGTCAGGCAGGGTCTGATTGTCATCGGAGTGGGACGGCACTAAAGGGCTGTAGGCAGGGCTGTTTTGTGTTTCGAGAAGAGGACTGTGTTGCGGAGAGGAGGGAAAGGCGGGGGGGGGCGGGTAAGAGCAGAAGCAGGGGGAACAGGATGCGGCCGCGGCCAGTGAGAGGTAACTGCGGACTGGGGTTGGTGGGGGCTAAAGCGGCTGAGCTTGATCCCCGGGGCCTGCTCTGAGCAGCTCCAAGGGGAGCCCGGACTACTGTGTGAGAAGGAACGTGAAGTGCAGATAGGGTTCACAGGGAAGCAGCATCCAGCCAGACGAGTGATGTCTGCACCAGGCAGGGGCGGAGGACTGAGAGCAACACAGGTCAGTATCCATGCTCCAATTACGGAAACTTCAGGCAGTGCTTCTCCCGCTGTAACCTGTGGGCAACTCGCCTGGAAAGCGTCAGTGCCAGTGCAGGTTCTGGAAGGATGGCGGTCGGGGAGGGCCTGAGCACCTGCACTCCAGACATGCCCCCCACCCCCCGTGATGCCAGTACTGCTGCTCCAGAGGCCGCACCATTACTCCACACGACTTACTCATTTTTGTCCCAAGAATTTATACGGACTGAGCACCAGCAACAAGGCCTGACACAGGACCCTCGAGAAATGCTGATTGAATTGAGGTGTGTGTGTGTGTGTGTGTGTGTGTGTGTATGAGAGAGAAAGAGACTTTCAAGGCCTCAACTGCTACAAAAAGAATGCCCCAAGATCCCTGGGATAGCTGATCCCAAAAAGCACCCCCCCTTGAGTATGACCAGCACTGCATCTACGTAGGGTCTATATTTTGTGGGGCCACTGCTCCCTTATCAAGGGGACAATCGTTTGCTTGGGGTTGGGGGAGAGGGCTCCAAAAATCGCAAGGCTAGAAATCTGTTTCTGCCTAACACGAATGATTCTAACCGCAGGGTTATTCTTGAACTCTAAGCTCCGCGAACGCGGGGATATACAGTAAGCCAAGAAAGAGGAGCGGCACCGCGCCCCCTGCTGGAAAGCCAGCCGCACTGCATGGTGAGAGCCTCGCCAGCTCCTACAGAAGCCCCAAACGGTAGCATGCATCCCTGGTTAGGACCCAGCCACACTCCTGGCCCATAATCCTATTGGGAACATCAGCTAAAGTCCAAATTTCCCTCCTGAAGGCAGCTCTAAATCAGCTCGGAATCAGGAGTCATAGCCAGACCCAGCTGTGTGCAGAAGGAGTAAGCTGGCCAGCTGACTTGGTGTTATATAAATATTCCCCAAACCTAGAGGCTCAGTCCAAGGCATTCAGCTTCCCTGGAAACCAAAGCCCTTTTCTAAAATAAACAGAACCTCTACGGCTCTGTGCAGTCCCAGGGAGCCCCAAGGGCTGCCTCTCACACTTCGTACAGTCTACAGACTCTCTCTCCTTTTCCCTTTCAAACTCACAGAATTAAAAAAGCCTTAATTTTTAAAGAGTTTACCTTAATAGTGCACATTCATTTTCAGAGGGCCATTAAAAAATCATGAGAACATTCTCCTGTTGCTGCGAGGTGATTCATGCTTCCCACCAGCACACACCTCACTTTGGGCCTCCGCCGGTTCCAGCATCCCAAACTCTCTGACAATATTAATCCCGTTAGTTTTGCACCTTTCTGAGAGGTACATATTAACATTAAACCCACAGAGCACTCTTCAGCCCTCCCAAACACAGAATAAAACTGCCTGTTGGAGAATGCAAGACTGAAAAGATTAACCATGACCAGAATTAATTGTTAGTAAGGGGTGATACAACCACAAAGTCATCTGTATGCGAGGGATTTTGCTCTGTGGATGAAGTTGCCTCGCGCCGGGCTGAGGGAGGAGGAGGGCTAGATGCTGGCCAGCTTCCAAGAGCAAAATGCAGGGCTCGAGTGCTTCATCTGTCTAACGAACATTAGTTAAAAGGCAGGAGGCCCTCTTCATTAGCTCTAGTGTGTTACTGTCGGCTTAACTAAAATCAAGATGGCAAGGCAGATGAGGGGCTGGATGCTGGAGAGTCCACGCTTGTTGTAGATCGAGGAAAGCTAGCAGAGTTCAGACCTAAGAACAAGACTTGTTGACAGTTTGGCTGAGATCTGGGCAGAACCTATGTCAGCTCCTCCAGTGCTCCGACAACTCGGGGGAAGGAGCCTCAATGTCCCATGCGGCCTCTACCCTGCATCCCGTGCCAGGCAGGGGCAGCCCTGGATGCCCATTGCAAGTTTCTGACACCTCCAAGAACCTGGACAAAAGAAGCCTTTTCAAGATAGGTGTACTAAGCGTTAGGCCATCTTTACCTCTCAGCACCACCTGCGGCTATGTGAGTTAGAATAACAGGTGTTCATAAAGCTTCCTCACTGAAGAAAGTGGGGGTCAAGCTGACGAATTAGCTAGAAACTCGGTGCTCGTGAGAGCAGAACATCTCAGAGACCTGACAGCACCCACCCTTCTGGAGGCGCCCAGGCTGGCCTCTGAACTGGCCTCATGGACAGCCCCCGATCGGAATCCCTGGTTAATGTTAACAGATCCTCCCCCCCAGGATACAGTCCCTGGGCTCTTTCATGAAATACCATGGAGCATCTAGGAGGATGCAGAGCTGGGACACCCTTAAGCCGGCCTGGTTCCGTGCCTGTTGGCTACATTACAAACACATACACATTCATCTTTTGGCGAGAAACCGATCAACGGGGAAGTTGCGATAATCCTCCCACTTTTGCACATTTTGCAGTTTCTCCAAAATTCCTTGTCCACCTCATCTCTCCGTTTTCCATCTGCAGAACTTCTTTCAAGTTTCAACACTCAAAACATACGGCACTTTCTGGGGTGCCTGGGTGGCTCAGTGGGTTAAGCCTCTGCCTTCAGCTCAGGTCATGGTCTCAGGGTCCTGGGATCGAGCCCTGCATCGGGCTCTCTGCTCAGCAGGGGGCCTGCTTCCTCCTCTCTCTCTCTCTGCTTGCCTCTCTGCCTACTTGTGATCTCTGTCAAATAAATAAATAAAATCTTTAAAAACAAAACAAAACAAAAAAACATACGGCACTTTCTCCAGGAACCCTTCTTGTCACACCTGGCCTTTTCTCGGGGTCACCTCAGGGGACATGGCCTGCCATACCGTGACTTCCCCACTTTTTGTCTGTGAGCTCCGAGGACAGGGACCATGTCTCGTGTCCGCAGCCCCACACCCGCACTAGGCCTGGTGTGTGACAGTCGTCCCCACCACCGACCAGTCCCAGGTACACGCGTCAGAGCGCTCAGTGACGCGAGGACAGGGGCTCAGAGGAACACGAAGGACGGGGAAGGAGGCAACAGGGAGCCGCAGGGAGGGAGACGCACCCCTCGCCACACCTACTCACCTACTCCAGTCTTCCAGTTTGACACACATGCTCCCGTCACCTACTACTCGAGAGGACTGGTATTTCACAGGCTGAGGGGGAAAATAAGCAACAAATCTCACCACAGCTCTCTGACGACAACAGACTGAGTGGGGAGGAGATGCCAGCAAAAGTGAAGCCATTCCCCAGGTGAGGGTGAAGAGCTCCGGCTCTACCCCTCTGTCCCTCTGCCCCTCTGAGCCCCAGGACCACAAGTAAGCTGCTCCGTCCCCGCAGGAGGCCGTTTCTTCAGAGGGCCACTGGGCGGACACGCTGGAAAGTCCTGTGTGAGGGCTTGTGCCAGGGCAGACCACGAGGGGCTCAGCCCACAGCCTGGGGAAGGGCAGGCCCTCGATCCCGGGGAGCGCCAGGGCAGCCGGGGAGGGAGAGGCCCCTCTCGGCCACTGCCTCGCCCCACAGCACACCCCACAGCACAACCACCATCCACCCGCAGAGCTGTTTTCAATTCCATCAAGGGCACCCTGCTCTCACCTGTGTGTGTGTGTGTGTGTGTGTGTGTGTGTGTGTGTGTTAAGCACAGCAAAAAAAAATAAAATAAAGAAAAGCACAGCAAGGATGGTGGGGGGAGGGGAGGGAATGGGGAATTGGTTAATGGGTTCAGAGTTTTGGTTTTGCAAGATGAAGAGAATTCTGAAGATTGGTTGAGAAACAGCGTGACTGTGTTTGACATTACCCAAGGACCCACCTAACAAATGGTTAAGATGGTAAATTTTGTTACACGTATTTTATACAGATAAAAATTTTTATGAAAGGAAATAGCAGTGACAGTACTGTTCAAGGGCATGGTCTCACTGATTTCTATCTTATGGTCCCAACACGCCCATAAGGGCAGCACTGTTATCATCTCGAACCTTAGGCGTGGGAAAGCAGAGGTCCAGGGAGGGGAAGTGCTTTTACCAACATCACACGGCTGCTGAGCTGAAGGGCCGGGCTCACCTCCACACGGGGGGACTCCAGAAACCCTCCTCTCAGCCCTGAGCCACACTGAGAAAGAGCATTCCAGAACTATTCGGGATTTGAGGACACAACGGCAGGAACGCCAGATGTGGAATCCCAAGACCTCCCCTCAATTTCCAGCTGTGCCCCCTGGCTAGCCGGGAGAAGCGTGAGCTGTGTCTCTGTCTTCCCACACACAGATTCGGAGGAAGGACACAAGGCTGCCGAAGGATCGAGGACAGCACAACACTCTGCAACCCGTAAAGCTTCATTCCCCAGGGATCTGGCCGGCCCGACTCCGCTCTCCGCGTCTGCACTGGAAGCTTGGGGAGAAGCTGTCCCAAATGAATATCCCTTTGATGCCAACACAGAGGCTTGGCGCGGGGGGCCGGGGGGGGGGGTCTCTTTTCATCAAGCAGACTTTTTTCTGATATCAGCAATGCAGGTCTACCATGGAAACTACAGGAAGAAAAGAATGAGAAAGCAAATCACTATCACCCTTCATGCCACCAGCTCTGTAGCTCTGAGAAATTTCCGGAGCACCCGTGTGGCCGGAGCAAAACAAGGACAGGCCAGAGAGGCAGGGGGGATCAGTGGGGAATGGGGGAACCGTAAAAGTGGGTCCACAGCCCTTCAGGGAAAAGAGGCGACATGATAAGGGGGAGAAGAAAAACCTGAGGCAAAAATCAGACCCACAAGGACAAGGACAGCTCAGGTTTTTTGAAGAGGTGGTTTAACACCAATGTCTGTCACAAAGGTTGACAAATACACCTTGTGGGTGAGATCCAGCCTGAAGTCCGCTGTGCCGCAAACACCGCACATTCTAGGAGGAAGAGCGCAGAAAGTCGACGAGGACAAGGGGACCGGCCAACCCCAGGCCCTAAAGTATCTGCTTCTGGGCCTTCAGCTCTGGCCTGAGACACAGCAGGAAGTGAGCACGCGCCTCCTGCCAGCTGAAAGCAGGAGGGTTTTGTGCACATTTTGGAAGAAACCCAAACAGCAAGGAGGGGCACGCAGGTACAAAGTGAGGAGAACATGGCGCCGTGTGCCTCCTACGGTGACACGCACAGCGGGCGCTCACCGCCCAGATGGGAGACAGGATGCGGACAAAAGGGAGCTAACAGAGAAAGGAGAACCCAAGCTTGGCCACAAACCTCTTAGGTGGGCAAATCAGGCATTTCTCCCCGTGCTCCCACCCCCGTCAGTGGAAATTCCCCAACGTTACTTAGCCTTCCTAATTTGCTGTGTGACCCAGAGCAAGCGACTTGCGCTCTCTGTTCATTTCCCTCATTTGCCGAACAAAGATGGCAACACCATCTACCACCTAAGATAAGATGGAGTAAGAGGCCAGTTCTTTGAACAGTGCCTGACACAGAGCAAACACCACTTCAGTGTTTGCTTTTTTTCCACTCTCTCTACCCAACATTTTGTCGAATGAGCCAGCTCAAAGATGCGGTATTAAGGGTTCACTCCATCTCTATCAGCTTTCCTTGTGAGTTGGTTGGAGATTGTACAATCCGTGATGACACCCTGCTAACCATCCCCCCTCTTGGGGGTTCTGCCACACAGCCCCCCACAAAGGTGGGGCCACCCAAGGAAGAGGTAGAAAGGTGGCCTTACCAACAGAGTCCTCAGAGAGGCAGGCAGGACCAGGTCACACGGGGCACCGTGGTTTTTGAACAAATTCAACATGGCTTGGTGCTTTTCCCGCCCAGTGTTTCCCTACAGAGTCGCCACAGTTAGTTCCAAGAAGCAGGCGGACCCCCATAGAAGGCGTGAACATCCCCATGTGGCCGTCCCCGGGGGCCTGAACGAGAGGAGGTTCTGATTTCTCAGGCCCCATCAGCCCGGGGGCCACCCCGGGGCCCGAGGTCAAGACTTGCTGCCCCCTCCCCGTTCAGCTCTCTGTCACGGCGACAAGCCTTTCCTCACAGCCGTCAGACTACTACAGCGTGCCCTGCAGAAAATGCTGAGTGGAAAGAAGGAGGAAGGGGAGGGAAAAAAAAAATAATAAAAATTCTCCTTCGTGTGATTCATATATGGGCAGGAGCTACAAACAATTCAAGGCGCTAAAATTAATTCGCTCCCTTGCCGATGAGGAAAGGGTAAGCATAGAGGCAGACTGTAATAGAAACGTACTTACTGTGTACAGCACATATTTATTCCTTTTTAGAAAATTTGGAAAAGCTGCCACCTCCCCCCCTCCGGCTCCCATAAAATCTGACCATCCTACTCAGCTTCTATTCTTATCCCCTGCTCATTTGCGTAATTTTAACACTGCAGAATATAGCTAGCCTAAGAATATTTTTTTATAATTACACCCATCACAGGACCTGTCAGTATCTAATGAAGGATAATTTCAGCTATTATAAGAAGCTTAAAAGATCATTTTCATGAATAATTCGTAATATGAATCATTAAATTCAAACAATGTCAGAAAATTTAAAAAAAAAAAAAAGGGAAAAGAAAAATATTTGAGGTGTCTAAAAGTAACCGGCCCTCTAAAGGCAGAGTCATTTCTGTCATGCACAGAAACAACACAACACGTGGGGCAGATCTTCATCTGAGAGGAGGAGACAGGGAAATTGGCTGATGTCACTTCCCGCTTTTAATTTTTCACCAGGCCCCCCAAGCCTAAGGATAAAATCCACACCTCTCGACAGGTCAGACGAGTGCTGCTGACTCTGACCCCCATGTATCTCTTACCTCTTCCTGCCTCCAGGAGAAAACACCTGTGGGAAATGACATAGACCTACGCTGCAAGCAGAACCAAGGGGCAGAGAGAGACACACTCCCGGTCAACTCTGCGTATCTGGATCCAGCCGGACCTGCACCACAGACCTATTTTGACTCGATAATATACTTCCTTACTGGCTTCGGTTGGTTTCTATTGTCTGCCAAAGGTGGGGGGGAATGTTCTATTACTAAAATAAGGCTGGGGACCTTGGGGAATGTTCTATTACTAAAATAAGGCTGGGGACCTTTGAGACCCCGAGACAAGAGCAAAATCACAGTGCTCATAGGGATCCGGGTCAAAACTCAGGGTACCCAACGGGGGGCACATGGGGAGTTGAGGCGCGGGTGGGGATATTTGTGTGTGTGAATGCTGGGGTCAGACAGTGGTCAGGATCCTTGCAGGAGGGACTGGGCAAGACCCAGGCAAGGACAGTTGCCTGTGACATGGCCTGGCTAACAGGAACCGACAATGCATTAGAGCAAAGCCCCAAAGTCATTCTCCTCAGGGCACCATGGAGACCAAAGGACAATTGCCACTTCCATGGGAAACTGGTCTGTGCTCACCTTAACTAAGGATAAAGACATCATGAGCTAAAACACAGGGAAGGTTAAGTATTGCTCTAGGAAGGTACTGCTTCAGTGCCTTAATACATGAACGTGTGAACTCACACGCATCCTTCTTATGAGCCATAGTCGAAAAGGACTGAGAAACCTCTTCTGTTATTGGTTTTAAATTGAAAGGCAACTGGCCGGCTTAGAACTCAGGCTTACACCTAGTGACTGGACCTCTGTAAACCCTTCCTGTCAACATGAAGCCCCCTGAACATAAGGACACGTAGACGGGGTTGCCATTGGTGGTAGCAAAAACCTGGAAATGGGGGCACCTGGGTGGCTCAGTGGGTTAAAGCCTCTGCTTTCAGCTCAGGTTATGATCCCAGGGTCCTGGGATCGAGCCCCACATCGGGCTCTCTGCTCGGCGGGGGGGCTGCTTCCCCCTCTCTCTCTGCCTGCTTGTGATCTCTGTCTGTCAAATAAATAAAATCTTAATTAAAAAAAAAAAAAAAAACCTGGAAATGACCTAAATTCCATCTAAAGGAAAGTGGGCTTTAAAATTCTACCAAAGCTGGGGAGCCTGGGGGCACAGTCGGTTGAATATTGGATTTGTAGATTTGGCTCAGGTCGCGATCT
This sequence comes from Mustela nigripes, assembly GCF_022355385.1. Classification (NCBI taxonomy): domain Eukaryota; kingdom Metazoa; phylum Chordata; class Mammalia; order Carnivora; family Mustelidae; genus Mustela; species Mustela nigripes. The sequence goes on from NC_081567.1 coordinate 29,464,359, forward strand.
CGGGGTCCCGGGACGGAGCCCTGCACCGGCCCCTCACTCAGGAGACAGTTCATCTAAGACTCCCTCTCTCTCTCCTCTACCACACCCCACCCTGCTTCACATGCTCCCTCCCTCTCCCTCCCTCTCTCTTAAATCTTTAAAAAAATAAAAATTAAAAAATAAAAATTAAAAAAAAATAGACTTTCAACTGGACTCTAACCAGAAGTTATTAAGAACATAGATTTAGCGGAAATAATACATTATATGTTACTAAAAATAATTAATTTTTTTAAAAGATTTAGATCTGCATCAACTGACCTAGAGCAAGATTCTCGACTGTTACGTGATACAAGATTACGTAAGAATGGCCAAGCAGACCAAGGGTCAGCAAACCTTTTCTTTAAAGTATTTTCAGTTTTTCAGGCCTTATTGTTCTCAGCTGTATTCCTCAACATGCTGTTCTATAGAGAAATCACACAGAAAATACATAAAAACTGGTTGTGGCTGTGTCGCAGTAAAACTTTATTTACACCAATAGCCGGTGTGTCCATGGACCAGAGTATGCCAATTTCCGACAGAGACTGTAATCGCACTGCTGGTGGTGGGGAGGGACACACCTTTGTCAGGACCCGTGTAAGCGGACATATGTCAATGAACTCTGGTTGTTTAAAATGGGTAGCGCTGGTTGACATGAACTTCGTAGATCTCTGTATTGCTGGCCTTGTTACAGAAAGTATTACTCAATTTTAGGATTCCAACAAAATATTCAATTATTTAAAAACAAGGTAGGAAGGACAAGGTATGTCATGATTGATTTCACTAAAACCAATTCTCTAACACATTTAACCATTTGTTATTACTGCAAGAGAAGGGATTCTGCTATTCATGTTTAATTGGATGCCAAGTGTCCTACATAGAACTCTCCAGCTACAAACCACGCCCCTTCTCCGCAAAAAAGAAAGAAAAATGTGGGAAGAGTAACACCAAATCATGGGAAACCGAGCGGATTCATTTAGACGAAAGAATATCAGAAGACTAGCTTCAGACTCCAGCCCGTGCGACTGCTCACTGTACCAGGCGGTCACTGTCCACATCCTACAGATAGAGTGACCGAGTGGATGCGGTCCCAAAAGCTGACACCAGCTGAGCATTAATTCAGGACTCACACCTGGGTCCGAACCCTACTTTAGCCCCATTTACACGGCAATGACCAGTAGCTGATCAACAGGCCATCTGTCCATGGGTTGATCCCAACTTGCACACCACAAGGCCACCCAAGATTCACAGCGGAAATAAGCAGGGACACAAAGAAATCGGTGCGTTACTGCCTAACCACCAAGTGAAGGAGGACTCCTGCTGCTCCTGTTTCGCTCCTAGGGTGACAGCGCAGAAGTGTTCAGCAGAAATCTTCCATCACATTTTTTACTTCTCCCATTTCTCCACTGGCACTGCCCCCATTACGGCCGCAGCCGACAAAGCCAGCACCTCCAGTCCCCTCGTGCCCAAGCACAGTGGCTGCTAGTCCAGAAGCGGGGCAGAAATGGCTTGTGTCCCCTAACAGCCGCTCTTCCTTCCTCAGCAAGAACACCAATGCTCTGTGCTGGGTGCCCAGCCATTGGGATGGACAACCGAAACTACTTCCCAGTATTTCCTGCGGCTCGGCGGGGCCCCATGAACGTGTCGCGGGAAAGTGCAGAAGAAAATGTTTGTGAACCTGAAGACTTCATAACAGAGACTACCCAAAATGAAACACAAGGACAGAAAAGTAAAGGCCACGTCACATCGCTGGCCAATGTGGTCACGTGCTGGAGAAGCGCAAAGCTAGGACTTTCCAGGCCAAACCCATGGTCTCGCTCTCACGTTCTAATAGTTTCCAGGAGAGGCCGCCTTCATGAACGCTGTCCCACTCTACTCTGGAGAAGAATGAGAAAAGAGGAAAGACAGCAAGCGGCCAGACTGCACCCCGAAAGCCAGCCCGTTCCCAGGCACTCGGCCCTCACGTGACGGATCGCTGACGGACACCTGCTATAACTCACAGCGGTATTGGACAACCGCCTGGCTTTACTATTAAATTACTTATCATGTGTGGTTTTTGAATGCCATCAGTTTGTCTCTTAGCCCATGCGGCCCGTGTGTCAAGCAGGGTCAGAGATCACTGGGCTCTTCAGGTGGGGGAGGGCTTCTCCCCATGGAGAGTCACACAGCACCCGTCTACAAGGAAAGGTTCCAGATTCTTGGTGACACCTGACGGTTTGTGATTTTTCTGTTCCCTTTCTGCTTAGCTTTTCTTCTTACCTTCTCTACAATGAATACACTTTCTTTTTTAACAAGAAAGCACAAACTGCTGCTCAACCATAAAGTTGCTGAAAAACAATTTTTAGGCAAGCTACCAGGTCAGCAGACGGCTCTTGGCCCATGGGTCTATGTTTGCTTACTATCAATTCCAAATGCTTCATTTTACCCCTCAGGAGGAAGCCAAGAGCACAGAAGCAAGGCCTCCAACTGTGCAGGCACCGTTCCCGGCTGCCCAGCAGCAGGACCCCCGCACTCGGCTAACGGCAGGATAATGAGACCAGATGCACGCAAAGGCACAAGTAATTGAAGAGAGTGCGGAGCTTGGCCTAATGGGCTTCACCTGGGGGAAGGAGGGTGCGTTTTGGAGAGACTGGGTCGCAGGAAAGGGGAGCCTGTGAGTGAGAGAGAAATGGAAGCATAATGGGGACAGCGGCGCGGTGAGAAGTCCCATGTAGAGACCGAGCGCAAAACGCCTCCCAGTTACTCTGGTCCAAGGCACCCAGGAAGCCCAGCGCATGGCTCCCTGTCCGTATCCCAGCCTGCTGTACCCCCTGGCGTGGCTGGCTGGGAGAAATCTGGGCGCTCCCTCTCCTGCAGCCGCCCAGTCACCCCAGGCTGTGGGCTCCAGGGAGTACACACTGTGTGTCAATCACTTCTGTGTCGGGACCCACGCCCATCCCAGCATCTGGCCGCCACGCACTGTGAGCCAAGCCCCGGGCCGTGCTGCTGCCAGGAACAGCAAATACATCCACGGGCCCGGCGGGCATGCTCTGACATCTCAAAGTTTTGGTTTCCTGTACCCATGGAGGGGGGCCCGTAACAGTACCGTCATCACAGGGGGGTTGCCAGCCAAGTTAGAGCAGGGCCTGCCGCCGGCCGCCTCATCCACACCTGCATTCCCTCCCTCGCCCAACAGCCAGCTGCACCCCACCCCCAGGGGTCACAGCAGCATCAAAACCCAGTGCGTCCCTACTCTGGAGAAGCACACATCCCGATACACGTGTTTACTGAGTAGCTCATGAAAGAAAGGGAGAAATAAAAATTCTAAAATACAAAATGGGCAGCAACACTGCAGAGCTTGACGGAATGACGGGGGCAGAGGTGCCTGGGAATGGGGGTGTGCTGGGCAGCAGGGAGGTGCCAGACGGAGTCAACAGAAGGCACACAGGTGAGAAGGCATTCCACTGAGGAGGGAGGGGGAGGGAGCATATTTCTAAGGAAACGCAGAGTGAAACTGAGGCTGTAAACCAGTGAAATCGCCCCAGACCGAGAGATCAGCTTTAACCCTTCATGCGATGTCTGTTTTTCTATTCGGTCTGAGGAAAACACATTTCAACAAGTCACTCTCATCTGAGGTACAAGGCATCATTACCCACTCGAGCAAAGCACAGTGACCGGATGCCTGATGAAAGCTATTATTAGAAACTTACAACAACAGCTTTCAGAACCGCAGTGGCATTTAACACGACAAGCCCCCTATCAGCGTCCTGGAAGGAGAGAGCACAGACACCAAACAAGACACTGACTGACAAACTGCACAACAATCCCAACACTGACGCTGCCCTGAAAAGAAACAGCGACAATGATAAAGAGACGTCTGGCCTGGGCTTCTGCCTCCGCAGGGGGAGCGGAGGCCCCAGGAGTGCTCCTGCTCTGTTTCTGGGCCTTTGTTTCCCACCAAACAATAAAAAAAGAAATGAACAAAACTCACGAATCGATCCCTGGCATTTCCAGGCAATTGCTCTCGCAATGACTTAGGAGGGGAAAGTATCCGGCAGAAGATGAAATCCAGTCGAGCAAATAAAACATTATCCTTGATGGCAGTCCCCAGACACATAGGCACCTCTAGTAACCGGGACCAGATCTCCTGGCAGTGACGACCCCTGTACCTTCGATGAAGCTTTCCTCAATGCTGACAGGACTGAGGGCTGCTTTGGGGGGTGGGGAAGCTCTGGTACCCTCTCACCCCCGACCCCGGCCAACTTCTCCCCGAGTTTCCATCAGCCTCACCTTCCCCAAAGGTGGAAGTCCCTGGAGCAGGGACTACCTACCCAATATCCATGTGCCAGTTAAGCCGTCAAGATTCCCAGCCTTCCTTGCAATTAGGGGAGGCCCAAGAGCTGTATGTAGAAGTTATGGGGGGGAGGGGTGTCCTGAGAAGCTCTTTAAAGCAAGATTATCCTCCAAGCTTTAAATCCTTATAGACTTCAGCTGTGAAATGCCCGCTCTGCCCTTCCCCACTTCCTGCTTCTACCTACCTGAAATACAGGTGTAATGGCTGGAACACCAGCCACCACCTGGGTTCCATGAGGCAATCAAGAAGGTAAAACACTGTGTCCTGAAGACGGCGGAGCACAAAGGAAAAGCAGCCTGCATCCCTGCATTCCTGATGATCATAAAAGCATCACACTAGCCCTAGATGAGACTCTGTTTCCAGATTTGTGTTAACTAAGAGAAAAAAAATTTGTGGAAGTCACTGTTTGGGTTTGGTTTGGTTTTAACGCAGCCAAACCTAGTCCACCTGATACATGAGCCCAAATGAACATACAAATTCAATGAAAACAGCATGCTGTGCAAATTCAGGGTCAAGACAATGTCTGCCAACCCCTACCCAACAAAACCGCCCAACCTCTCCTCAACAAAAATTCCAGAGGTGCTCCATCTCCCACATCACTCTAGCTGCAGAGCCATTGGGGTTTTTGACCCCCAACATCAGTATCCATCCTTCTCTCAGGGCTGTTGCCCCCCTCCCATTCTGAGTTCAGTATGTTGGGAGACACTGCTCCAACCTCACCCCCTCTCAGGAGGGGGCACGTGAGGAGCCTGGCTTGTCTCAACCAAGTTCTAACCCTCCCCTGAAATCCTCAGGATTAGCTTAAGCGAGGCAGGCCACCCAAACTGGGCCACCAGCAGTCATCTGGAAACAGGCAGATGTTATCAGTAAGAATATTCTAAGTGACATTTATAAATTAACTCTTTTTATTGATCTGAAATCAATCTGGAAAAGTATCAGTTTCAGCTGCATGGTGGGCACACTAGGTGTTGGGTACATCATTTCCCAGACTTTGCCAATAAGTTGTCATTTAAAAAAAAAAAAAATCTGAGTTCGGGCCACTGTCCGAGGAATGGTTCCCTGGGTCCTGCCATACTGAGCACTGCCTTGGGGATGGACCCTGAGCTACCAGTTCAGTTATTTATTTAAAGGTCAGAAAATCAGCTGATCAGACAAATTTTGTTTTACCAGCACCATAAAGCTTTCAAGGACATTTACTCTATGATTATCACAATTATTCACCCACTTTGAGAAATTTATGTACAGGTGTTCTGCTAATGTGCCTTGACCTTCTTCAGCTTGGATGCCCTTCAAAATGCATCTCTAATCCAAAATCATGTCAACAGTTGCCTGGCACTTGACATATGTCATCCCTTTAAAACTTCAAAGGCTTGCATCAAGCCAACAGTATCATTTCTGCTCCTCAAATGAACATACTTAAATTCTGAGATAAAAACTTGTTCCCAGGGATGTCTGGGTGGCTCAGTCGGTTAAGCCTCTGCCTTCAGCTCGAGTCATGATCCCAGGGTCCTGGAGAGGGTCCCCAGAGTCCCTCATCGGGCTCCTTGCTCAGTGGGGAGCCTGTTTCTCCCTCTGCCTGCAGCTCCCCCTGCTTGGGCTGACAAATAAAATCTTAAAATAAAGAAAAAACAAAACACCACACTTACTCCAAGAATTTGGAACTAGTCAAAAGCACGGAGGTTCAAGCCAGATCCCACCAGCTGGAACACCGAAGTCTGCCTTTCCCTCAATGTTCTGGGCGGCCTCCCTCCACAAGCCTCCTCTCCTTTCACTGTGGAAGAAGGAGCCTTCATGGAGGAAGAAAAGAAATGCTCCCAGCACGTGTGGTCTCCACGGCTACTAAGAAGTGGTTTCTCCCCGAGTCTGACGGCCAGTTCCGAGGCCCCCCTGCTCTGAGCCGGCTCCCTCTGTGGCTGGCAGCACACCATCGGGTTTCGGTCTTCCAGGGACAAGAGGCAAGGGGAGCAGAGCTTTCCCTGGATAAAGTGAAGGGGTAGATGCTGCCCCCCTGCCCCCCACACTGGCTGCCCCACACAGGCAGGCAGTACCTGGCCGGCCGCTGCACACCATCACCTTTGAGGCCCAAGATGGTGCAAGAGACCTTAGCACAAATGACAGCACTGGGAGAACAGAGCTGGAGGGCTGGCGGGAAAAGCACGCTCTCAGCCTAGGCCTGGCTAGAACCTCGGCCTGGCCTCTTCCTAGGCAGAGGACTGGCACGTTCATCTCACATGTCCATGTGCCCGGGCCATGGCACCCAGGGACTTGGCCAAACCCTAGTGTGAATGCCACTATGAAGGTATTCATTTTACCTTCATTTTAAATAACATTTAAAATACTGTTAAAATAACATTTTAACAGTAGGCTTTGACTGAGGCAATTTCCTCTCCATAATGTGGGTGTGCCTCAATCCATGAAAGGGGAGCAGGCCTTAAGCTGAAGACCTTAAGAGTAAAGACTGAGTTCCCCAGGACTCCTGCCTCCAGATGGTCTCAGACTTAGGACTGCACCACCAACTCCTCCCCAAGTCTCCAGCCTGCTGTCTCCCCTGCGAGTTCCCAGACTCTACAACAGCAGGAGCCAATTCCTTAAATCTGTCCCATCTCGACAGAGGTGTAGGCAGGCCTGTGGACTCAGGTGTGTATACACAGATGCACATCTCTACATATGCTTGTTTGTACACACACGTGTGGTTGCAGAGTATGTGTGTGTGTACGCAGTGTTTCTCTAGGGCACCCCAATACAGTGGCCTTGCCCACACCCATCTCTCAGAGCCCTGTTTTCTCCACACATGTCCAATGGGGAAGACACAAGCACCAGTCCTGCAGAGGTGCTGTAGCTAAGAACTTGGCCCAGGACCTAGCACCTTCCAGGTACCCAGTAGATGGGACCTTTCCTTTCACTGTCAACCAAAGATTTCTCTGGGTGATTCCTAGAGAACCATTTGCAATGATCTGTTTGTCTACCTTCTCACTGTCTCCCCCAATAAGTGGTCAGCTCAGGGCTGGAGCTCGTATCTCTCATTCACTCGAGTTCTCCCAGAACTGAGCCTGGCACATGGACACTGTTCAACTCCTATCTGTTGAGTGAATCCAAGGGCATCTTTCTTACCATGAACAAGCCAAGATGTGTAGGGGACACCAGAAACATCTTTCAATAATGGGTGGGTACAACATGGTCTCTTCATCCCAATTAATGACTGACAATGGAATCAGTATTTCCTATGGAATCAGTATTTCCTACAGACACTTCTTTGCCATGTTTTTGGACCCTCTTTTTAAGATTTTATTCATTTGACAGAGGGCATGAGCAAGGGGAGGGGCAGAGGGAGAGGGAGAAGCAGGATCCCCACTGAGCAGAGAGCCCAATGTGGGGCTCTATCCTAGGACCCTGAGATCATGACCTGAGCTGAAGGCAGAGGCTTAACCCACTGAGCCACCCAGGTGCCCTTGGATAGTCTTTCTACCACAGACTTTTACAAGGTACCAAGCATTCCTTCCCAGACTCTAAAGGTTGTAAGTCCCAAAATAAGCACATAGAGTATGAGATCTCTTTCTAAGGAACCACACAACTGGCTTTGCCGACAGATACCACTTGCGTCAAATGGGCACCCAGCATGAGTGGCACAAGCACCTGCTCCCCTGAGTGGGTGGCTGCTGGCTCCTCTGGCTCCTCTGCCACCAGCCAGAGACCACAGTCCCCAGACACTTCTGCATGTGGGTGGGACCAGCCACGGGCCGCGGGCAGAGTGGTGTAAGTCACTCCTGGGAAAAGGGAGAACAACAATTCTCTTTCTCTTTAAGGAAAATCACTTCACCCAGCTCTTCTTTCTCAGGTAACTCTGTTCCCGTCTATACCAACTTGCCTATTCCTCTGAAATCACTCCTAGGACTACGTGGACGAGTCTGGCAACAAGTTTCATCACACGCAAAAACACACGCAAAAACAAAACTAAGTCTACAAGGACCACGCAGATGCTCTGTGCGGTCAGGCGGACCACCTACCCAAAAGACAGGATGACAGGCCCCCAAGAGTGAGCCATCCAATGCCAGGCCTCGGTTGTTGCTTATTAAGTGGCACAGGAGTGTGGCAAACTCAAGGATCAGTGGAATTACATTTCTCTGGTGACAGGAGTGACTCTCACAATAAACGCAACATCTGGCCTGACCGGGTGGACGGGAAAGGGCATTCCCAGAAGAGGGAGACTGGCTGGGCGAAGAGCCGGGACCAGGACGTGGTCCGGATGGGGACGCACGGCCAGACGGTACCGAAGAATCACGAGCAGCGCCCAGAGGGAGGGCACACTGGGCACAAAGAGAAAGAGCCAAGATTGCAGGGGAAGAGGAAGACTAGAGAAAGAAAGGAGATGTGCCTGACGCCCACTGTGGATTCTGGAGGGGGGCCAGGGTGAGTACGGTCTGAGTACCATGTTAACTCAACAGTGGCGAGAACCTTCTATCACGCCCCTCCCCCCCTCCACCCACCGTCTTCTTAACTGGTGGAACCTCTGTGAAGACCGGTTCTGAGGCCAAACCTGGATCGGAGATGAAAGGCAGAGCCTCAGTTGATCTGAGACATCTCCCGCTGGCCAGGAATCAGACGGCTGGCACATCTGTAGCACCCTGGCGGATCTTGAAGTTCATTAATTTGAAAGCGGTGTCCTCCAGAGCAGTGGTTCCTAGTGGCGGAGCACAGGAGTTTTTACAGCTCCCCAGGGGATTCAGTGTGGAGCCCAGACGGAGAACCACTGCTGTGCTCTAGGTGGGGGAGAGATGGTGGAGACGTTTACAAGGAAACGAGTGGGTCAGAGAAGCACACTGTTCGGCTGGTTTGCTGAGATGATTAAACCCAGAGCTTCAGGCGCCCCTTGCCAACGTGAGAACGCCTGCCTGAGAGGGGGCACCCGGTGGGGCGCAGGGGCTGGGGCACAGCAGCTCACAGGAGCCCAGCGTGCATACTCTTCGTACTCTTCCCAACGCGGGCCTCAGTGACACGGTGCTGGCAGCCAGGAGTCAGCCACAGTGGGGGCATTTACACCACAAGCATCAGCAAACACCCTAAATTGCGGCCTTCTCCCTAGAGGGCTGGTGCTTCAACACACTGCCAACACTGCCAACATACACACTGCCAACACTGGGGAGAGAAAAAAACAGACTTGAGAAATGGGGGTGCGGGGGAACCTCCTGCTTTTGCTGAAACCCCTGGATCAAGACCTCTCTGAAGACAGGCACTGCAACACGTTGTTTAGGCCAAATAAAATTGGATTTTACGACTCTTGCAGTCAAGAATTCTGAATGACGAAACCATAGGAAAGGTGAAGCCATATGTGAACCGTAGTTATGAGAAAGCCAAACTATGAGTGATGAGAAGAACCCGATTCGAGGTGCAAGCTTAAAGAGCGTTACATGGGGTCGGGCACACGGCTGGTGTGGCGTTGGAATGAAGACCTTCCACTTGCCCCCAGCCGTGCTCTCTAGAGCTGCCACGGGGCTTCCCTCACGTACATGCCATGAGGCCGGGTCCTCTAACGGCTCCTCTGACACTTCTCGTCATTCACATCATGAACATTCGTGGCGCACACACCACGGGTCAAGGACTGCTCAAGGCACTCTGAATACAGCAGGGCAATCAGCAGGCCAGGTCCCTGCTCTTGGGGTTTGTACAGGGCAGTGTGGGGGCATAGACAGCAAACATCGCAGGCGATGATCCATTGAGACACTCCGACGTATGGATAAGCTTTGTGAGGAAGACGAAGTAACAGAATAAAACAGAATAAAAAGGGAGCAGAAAAGAAAGAAAAAGAAAAAGACACAGTGTGACACAAGGTAGTCAGAGGACGTGACTGCTGAGCAGAGATCTGCCCGACAGGCTGGCATCAGCCGTCTAGACAGTGGGAAAGAGCATTGCAGCAGAGGGACAACTCACTGCAGGGGCGCTGAGGTCGGAACTGGTCTGGGGCGTCCGAGGAAGAGCCTGACAGCCAGGGTGGCACCGTGGGGTAGGGGGAGGATTGGGGCCGGAGGAGGTGGGGCTGGAACACAACAAGAGCCAGACCACAGCCTGCACTGGAAGCCATCATCAGAAGGTTTGCAGTGGATTTTTAAGGCAGAGTGATGGGATCTGATGTATGTTTCCATGAAGTTCCATGCTTATCCTCTTCCAACGTGACAGAAGCACTTGCACAGTCATAAGCCAGTTTTTCCTGCAACCCAAGAAGCCTGCCTCAGACCAAGACAGCTTTGCCTCCCTCACCAGGAGCAGGAATTTGAGGCCACACAAGTGGCCACCCAAGTTACACCCCACATGCCCAAAGCACATGCAGGCTCTAGGAATCCCCTTTGCCTGTGGCCATCCATCTCCATAGAATCAGGGGGTCTCAACTGTCCTGCCCTACGTTCTGGGAGCCCCGGGAAACAGAGACCCATGAGAACAGGAAGCACACAGTGTTGAACAGGGGATCAGTGAGTGGGCCACTGGCTTTTTGTTTTCAAACTTCTTCTGTTTCTTAGAGTCAGCTTTTTTAAATGGCTCCCAAACTTCTCTCATCTGTCAAGTTCTTCCGACAAACCTGCCTTGCCGCTGATGACTCTGATGGCCACAGACAATGGGCCATTTTATTCCCTCTCTGTCCCTGAACCCGTGATAGATTACTTAAATGAAGCCCCCAACAAGAGCATGTCGCCTTCGATCCATCACTAGGGTACAGTAAGATACAAGGGCCAAGGCTGAAGAGGACAGCGAGTGGAAGGTACATAACGAGGGGGAGAGTGGGAGCAAGAGCCTCACGACACAGCAAGACACTGCATCATCTGGAAAGACCGACTCCAACAAAGAAGAGGCCCTCATGAGGACAGGATGGGCTCCGTAGCCAGGAAAGAACTACCAGTTTGCCACGAGCACAGGAGCTAAGGAAACCCAACGCAAGCTTGCAAACAGGCAGGGGAGATTGGCAGAATTAGCGCTCTTAGTGACCAAAAGCTCAGGGCTAGACCGTCAGATCCAGCACAGCTGCATTCAGGCGCTCCAACAGCTCAGCTCCTGTCCACCACCCCCTCGGCTCCGCCTTCTATGCGCTGGCCTCACTCGGACACAAGAGAACGACAGCGGTCCCAGCCTTCCCAGCCCTACAGGAAAGACGTGTGCTGCTGGCAGGACCAGCTCTCTAACTCTGTCCCAAAAGCCAGCTCTGATTCCTGGGGAAATGTTCCTCAGGCGAGGCCAAGAGAAGCCAGCACCAAGCAAGGTTCTGCTGAGCCTGTGCTGGGCAGCACGCACGCTAAGAGCTCCTCCTGTGGGACACTGAGAAACCGGCCTCCGCAGCTACACATACAACCACTGACCACACGGAAAGACTACCACCAAGGGTCCACCAGACAGCGAGGCCCCAACCATAGAGCCCGGAGGCGTCACCCTCCGAGTCTGGAGCAGACGGTGATGGCAACCATCCACGCTGGGCCAGACAAGCACACCGTACATGTGCGTGCACGAGGGACAGTGGGCTCTCCTGTCTCGCATGTGCAGCCACTCAAAGGCCACAGATCTCCCCTGAGGTCCTGTTTTGTCCACCCAGGATCTCTGACTAAAAACCCTACCTTCAAAACCTCAACCGCCTACACAGGGAAGAAAGGCGTTCACGACAATGGTCCCCATGCCCATCAGGGGTGAAATTAATGTCTCAGTTCAACTACGATCTGTGTTCCTTTCTCATCGCTGCTCTAACAACCACAAGCTTGGTGGCTTAGAACATCACAAATTTCTTCTTAGAACTCAGGAGGCCAGAAATCTTGAGGATCTCACAGGCTATAGTCAGCAGGGCTGTGCTCCTTCCAGAGGCTTGAGAGGAGAACCCAGGTCCTGGTCTTTCTACCATCTGGAAGATGTCCACACTCCTTGGCTTGGGGCCATGCCTCGCTCCACACTCTACTGCCCCATCTCTCCCTCCCCGGCCCTCCTCCCTCTTGTAAGGACCCTCGTGATTACATTGGGGCTCACCTGGGTGGAGAAGGATCATCTCCCCTTACCAAAATCCTTAACTCCCCCACATTCGTAAAGTCTCTCCTGCCACTTAAGGAAGCGTGTCTCCAGGTCCTGTGTACCAGGACATGAATGTCGCTGGGGGGGACCATCCTTCTGTCCACTATAGCATCTTCTAGATCCCAGACTCGGACATGGACATGTCTTCTCAACTACCTCCCTTAATTAATATTTATCCTTGCAAGAGCCTGTGAAGTACATACGGTTTTCCTCCTCACTTTAGGACCATACAGAAGGGCTGAGAGAGGCAGAGCTAGCGACCAGTAGCACCAGTGGCCAGTACGTACTGAGTGCCCAGTGTCAGACAAGATGCTAAGTGCTTCACGTGTATAACCTACCTCCATCTTCCCCCAAAATCCCATGAGCAAGTCACGACTGCAATTCCCTTTTTACAGAGGAAGAAATGGAGTCACAGAAAGGTCACATGGCCCCTAAATCAGTCGTGCAAGGGGAGTCCTCGGTGTCCTTCCACGGAAGTCATTCACGAGCCCACATCCAGCGTCAGCTGCTAGGATCACGCAGCGTGCTGGGTCTCCCAGATGTTGTGGCCGTGACCCTCTTGTTCATGGGCCACGCACAGGAGGAAGTGGCCCCTTGGACAAAGACACCCGGCCCTGAAAGCAGGTGGCTTCCTTCTCTCTCCAGATAGCCAATGCAATGCAGGGGGTGCCCATTTGCCACACCACGCCCCCGACGCAGCCCTGCTGGGACCTCGCTCAGGAGGCCTCCGCAGCCGTCCTTAAAGCTCTAGGCAGACAGCCTCCCTCCAGGGGCTGCGTTTCCCTGCGGAGACGTTCATTAGCCAAACGCACTCAGCCTCACCCCCCACCCTAATACCTCAACTGGGTGAGACTCTCAACTGGGTGGAGTTGATTAAAAAGTCAACTACCTACACCCACGGACTCTCTTCCCTCTCCAGCCACACTGCGTGAGATTTCTACAGACCCAACAGCGTCTCCCAAGGGGAGTCCCTGGGTCTACAAGTGGGCAGCAGTGTGTTAGGGAAGGGAGGCTACGGCTACCCTGGGGTGTCCTGGAGAGTCCTGTGTCGACGTCATTCAGGGAACTAGAGGGGAAAGGAGAGGAGCCCCGACGAATGATCATCTCTAAACTGAAACAAAGTTATCTGGTGACCACTGGTTACGAGGCAAGCAGAAACTAAGTATCTCACAGAAGAGGCAGAAACTAAGTATCTCACAGAAGAGCCGCACCTGCACCTTCTCTCTCTCACCATCAACAACCATCTGACAGAACTAGCACAGAACCCCATTAAACCACAGGCCAAAGAAAAAGGGCCATGTAAAGAGCCCGAGGGTAACAGCATCTCTACGGGTTTGTAGGGCCGAGACCTTCCCCTCACTCAGTGTGGGAGCTTTTGGAAAGCTCGTCTGATGAAGTAGCCAACTAGGTCCCCCTTCTTGGACTCCACTGGCCACCATCAGGGGGACCCCAGCTCCCCATCTTGGTAAACCCAGAGGACTGATGGGCCTGAGCATCATGTATGGGCTCCTGGTTCAATCTCCATCTGCTTTCTCACTACCAATGAATGAACTGCCCTTCGGATGACCCATCATTCCCTGCATGCTTGACTGACGTGAGTCGTCTCTGGAGAGAATGACCCAGTCGTGTCCACACAACCTAGCGGGTATCTGAGTGGGTTTACTGGCTCTTCAGGCCCCTCAGGTCCCTCAGGCCCCTCAGGGAGCTGCCAGAAGGCCTTCTCCAAGCAAGACGCCAACTTGATGTAGGAGGTTTCAAACTTCAGGGAAGCCATTGACAGAAACATGAGTCTGGAGAGCAATCTCCCGCTCTCCCCCTGTAAGGGAGAGTGCCGCGTGCTAAAGAGCAGAAATGCTGGAGCTCAAAAAGAACTCAGGAAACACTCAGGAAGAGCTGCGCCACGAGCTCAACTGTCAAGCCAGTTCACTGAGGACACAGCACCCCACATGCCATCACGGTGAGGCCAGAAAGGGAGCAGACAGCACACACCAGGATAACAGAAATCCAAACATGTACCCACAGGGTAAGGGCTCCCATAATGCTCATACTCCAAAAGGTATTTTATAATGTTGAGGTTTTTCAAACACAAGCCCAACAAGTGCTTCTTTTTTCCTAGGTTTAATATCCTTAGTGCACCGAAACCTAGCTCTGAGAAGGCAAAGTATGGATTTCTCAGGAGGCAGTGGGGTGCCATCTACGGATCACGGGCATTAGAGTCATGTATCTAGAAGTGCAACTGTGGGGCCCATCCTAGATCCACGAAACCACTGGTGGAAAGAACAGCATTCTTCCTACCTGAGAACAGTCGTATTTAGTGTGTTCCCCAGGTGATGGCCTCAGCAGACTCTAATTTAAGAACTGTGTAAGGCAAAGAACCAGGGATTCAGAGGAAAATGACCCTGAGTTCACTTCTACCCTAGATACACGTATGAGTCTCTTAAGCTCTCCTAAGTCTCCAATAATAAACTTTCTAAAATAAAGAAAAATCAAGAAATTAAAATACAGGAAAAATACCTCCTCTTCACAGGGTGACAAAACCCCAAGGAAACAGACTAGAAGCTGCCCGGGAAGGGTAAATGGTACACAAATACTGCTCATTCAGGACACATCACGGACGGAATGAGCACCTACAAAAGTGAGGTGTTGGGGAGACAAAGATGAGGAGTGAAAGTCGAAAGACCAACACCCACAGAACACACGTGACACGGATTCAGGACCATAACAGCAATGTCTGTTTGAAAAAGGGACGAGCTCACAGAGGAAGACGTGATTAATTCTGCAGTGATAACCCCTAGACCAGTAACAGTTAGAGACCGATTACGAACGAAGCAAGGCATGTAATAAAAGAGTAATAATAATGATCACCAACACGGAGAAGC
This sequence comes from Mustela nigripes, assembly GCF_022355385.1. Lineage (NCBI taxonomy): Eukaryota > Metazoa > Chordata > Mammalia > Carnivora > Mustelidae > Mustela > Mustela nigripes. The sequence goes on from NC_081567.1 coordinate 29,479,620, forward strand.
CGATCAGAGACCGTAATCAACACAAAAAAAGCTTGAAACAAAATTCAAGCCTTTCTGTTATTAGTATGCAACCCACATCCAGATTCCAATGCTGCCTCCTTCTATTCCACAGAAACATAACCACCACTTATTGAACGCCCATGATGTGCCAGGTGCCACACTGCAAACTTCACACTCATTGTCTCGGTCAATCCACGCCACTACCATTGGTGGGAGGTTTCTACTTCCTGATGGCAAAATAACTCCAACACCTCAAATGACCCTGGGTGTGCCTGGATTCAGAGGCAAGTCTGGCAGACTCCCAAGACCTGTAAGCCTGGAGGATCCACCCCTTTGTTACAGTGTCTACACCCCAAGAGTTCATTTGTGTTTAAGTCAATCTCTTAATGGCAAATTGGCTGAAGGCTGTAAGACGTTTCAGGCAAAGGGAAATACCCTTTCCTGCAACTAAACGAGAATGTTTTAGTTGATTACACTGTAGCCAAAATGCGGAGAGAGGAAGCATATGGTATCACCTCCTTTAGTGCAATCTTGGTCAAGTGATCATTTTTCTATCTACTTGTATTTCTGACTAAGAGTATCAACAGCTAAAATATATTCAGTGCTTACCCGATACTAGGCATCATGCTATGATTTCTAGATGGATTACTTTGCGAGGTAGGGACTGTCAACTAAGCCCATTATACTGATGAGGATACTAAGGTACAGAGAGACAAAGGGGCTTACCCAGAACTGGGGCTGGGACCAGGTCAGCGCAACTCCACAGCTCTGGTTCTCCACCACTTTGGGGTTCTGTTTCTTTCACCCCTGGCCTGATGGGACTTAACCATGCTGCAAGGCTTTCTCCCTGGCAAGTACCTCAAGACCCAAGATAAAAAACTTCCTGATTATGCAAATTAACACAACCCTTGCTAGTGATCCAGCAAGTAAGTCTTACGACATTAGTTCTGCATGCAGCAAGAACACACAACAGGATGTTCCGTCTAATTTGTTTTCCAGAATCGTGACCAGCACGGTTTCTCGACCTCATCTGCATGAGTACTCATCCTGCGCTGAGTGGCTGGCTCCTGTGCACCAGGCACGCGGGCTAATAAGAATTAAAAAGCTGGGCCCCCTCCGCACCCCAGCTCGGTCTCCGCCTCACCTTCAGCTGCTTGACCTTCTCTTTTCAGCATCTGGACAGCTCCTACGTATTTCTTCAGTTGGACTTTGAGCACCTCGTTTTCTCTGCAGGTACAAGAACGTTAAAAAAAAATACATTTTTAAAAACTGGCAATTTAGACTGAAGGGGGGGCAATCTTTATAAAGAAAAACACATGAGGTTCACCTTATTAGTACATTTTTTGTTTTAGAGATCCTCACTGGTACGTTTGCAGAATGCCTGCAAAAACTGCTCATCCATAACTAGTGCTAACTGGTTCCAGTTCCCACCAAGTCAGGATGAGGACATGGGTTGTGCTCTGATTATCTGAATCTGTCAAGCTGCTGGGTGCCTATTGGGTGGTAGGCACTTGGCAATATTCTCTCCATTTACAGAAAAACACACAAGAACCACCTATTCAGCCTGGGGAATACTCATTTTTTTATTAATGGCCACAGGCACTGAATGTTTGGTATTTGCCAGGCATCACATGGCAACACCTACTTTACAGATGAGGAAACTGAATCATAAGAAGCAGCAGCTTCGTCCACACCCCCGTCCACACAAGACTCTATACAAGGCCCCATCAAAGTCCTGCTCTACGCAATTCACTCCCCCAGGTACACGGGATGAGGGAAAAAAAAACCACAAGGATCAGAAGGAAAAAACAACCAGTTACTGAGGACCACACAGCTGAGACTTTGCCTTCCTGACTTCACTGAATCAAGCAGCATTGGTTCATTCTTCATTCGTGGGGAAACGGTTTAAATGCCTGTCATGTATTAGGCACAATGACCCAATAGAATTCTCAGTTTTGAAGAGGGGGCACAGCTAAGGTCTGTGACTAAGGTCACATGGCCAAGGTCAAGGTCGTAAAGAAAGGCACGATGCCAAGACACCAACCCAGGCTGCTCTGTCCTCAAGGCCCCAAAGAGCTTTGCTCAGTTTCCTTAGGGATTCAAACTTGGTTTCTCATCACTGTCCCCAGGGAGTGCTGCCTCTTCCACATTTTCTGATTCTACTACTCCCACCGGAAGGTCTTGAGTCTGAGTGCCTTTAAATAGGAGAGAACACTTCCTCAATATGAGAACAGCTTTAAGACTGGGGTTCTTTTATAACCATAAAAATTTAAATGCTCTTTGCAAAAGAGTCCGAGGACACGTAAGCAGGAATGTACAAGTCAGCTGAAAGCCCAACACCTTGAAATCCAACCCAGCAACATTTTCATAGCTATCCTATCATACCTCTCTCCAGGCATGTGCGCACACATGTGAAGTAAATCTATTTTCCCTGGATGAAACATTTTTCACACTCCTTTCATTTTTTTGTTTGAAGTCTTCTCTTGCTTTGTTCACTCATCCACTAACCATCCCCCCTTTCTCATGGTAACCAACGCTGAAAACCCAGTATATATGTTTCAAGCCTTCCTCCACACTCATGTCGTCACTACAAACCCAAAACACTCGAGTATCAGTTACTTTGTAAAACCGGGTATTATACATATTTCCGCAGCTGGGCTGTCCCCTTGAACACTCACCACACAGGCAGTTTCTAACTCCATCTAGTTATGGATGCGTACGCCGCTCCTGGGTACGGCTGTGCACCACACACTTACTCAGGGTATGAACTTCTGACTGGCCATCATCAGTACTATTTTCCACGCATCTGACAACACCTCAGCCCTGTTTGCCCTTTTGCTTTTCTGCCCTTTTGGCAGAAAAGACCATCATCAGCTGCACGTTTGGCAGGAAAGACCATCATCAGCTGGAGACTCTCCCAGGACTTAGGAGTCACCTGAGAATGCTACGTTCATCTCGGAAGCCCTAGAGAATGAGCCACGGAGGAGCCCCTTTATCACCCCCTCCCTCCTCCTAGACCGCCTCTCACGGATGTTTGTAAAGCTGTCTGCAACTTCCTCCATCTGTGATGTGAATAGCAAACGTCTGAAGCCAAGCAACTAACAAGTCCTAGAAAGATTGGGGGGGGGGGGGAATGCTCCCCGATACACGTGGCTCGTACAGCTTGTTTTCTTGGATTCCTTCAGCAGAGTCTTGTCACTCATCCCAACCTACTCTTCATCTCTACGTGTGAATTCATGTCACATAGGGCCTGCAAATGAGAGAAAGCAATTTCTCTGCATTTCTCTACGGCCTCATTTAACAAGGGTTCATGGCAGCTCCCACGCATCGGAACACACAGGCTCACTGAGGCAGACTGACAGGTGAGCCGTGCCAACGTCTGCTGCCGGGCTCTGATTTGCTCACTGCACACGGGTCAGGCCTCGGCTGCCCTGGTGCTCTATGCTTCTGCAGCTGCCATGGACAGGTTTCCCGTGGCTGCTTTCCTTTTGGCTTGGATTTTTTAATCATGTCTTAGAGATTCTATCTCAAAATGAGATGTAACAGATTAAAACCAAGGTTTTTAATATAAACTGATCTCCATCAAGATGAGAAACTGCAGAGTACATCCAACTACTGGCTACGCACCTCTGGGGACCATAAATTCATCCCAGACAATTTTGTACCCATGAACGTGTCTGTCTTTTGGGTGGAGTTAACACTTTCCGGGCACTGGAACGCTTTATGAAAGAAACTCAAACACCTAATTGAGGCCCTTTGCATTCAATTTTTTTTTTTTTTTTTTAATGATCAGAGATTCACATGCGAGGATGATAGCGAGAGTTTCCCCGCCCTTGGCCCAGGCCTCCGATGGCTGCAGCTTACCTCACCACACGGCAGCAGCGAAACCCGAAGTCTGATAGGGGTGCAAAGTGTGTGTGTGTGTGTGTGTGTGTGTGTGTGTGTGTGTGTAGTCCCGTCCAGCCCACTACTCTCACTGAGGCTCCTAAGCATCCTCTCCCACACGGTGTCTCTTTAGACGGAATGCGGAAGGCTGCGGCCACTGCAGTCACACAGGCCAGGCCATGGAGAAGAGTCAACCAGGACGAAGAGTGAGTAGGGGGCAGGAGGCTATGAAAATCAGGGAGCTCCTGCCCCACCAAAAAAAAAATTTTTTAACTTAACACATTACTGGGTCTCCTGGCTGGCTCAGTCAGAAAAGCATGGGACTCTTGATCTCAGGGTCATGAGTTCAAGCCCCACGACGGGTGGAGAGATTGCTAACAAAAATAAACTTTAAAAGCACATTACCAGGCCAACAAAATACTTCCCAGCCTCTGGACAACTGATCTGCAAGCAGCTGACAGGATGTTAATCTGCAGCTCGGAGAGCCAAAGAGAGTTCATCATTCTTATTACACAGGTTTATTATGATTAGCAAATCTAAAAATGCCTTTTCAATTGACACCTCATGAGACGATAGAATGCATTAGTTAACTAAATGAATCCTGACTATAGAGAGGCTCGAGGCTCTCTGAGCAGGTGAAAAACACAGATAGGATGGTGCAGGCTCCCTCATTCCCCCTCCCCCACCAAGGGCCCTCACGCCACCGCAGGTCCCCTCACCAGGTACCCATCACCTCAACAGGTAAGGGGCCCGATGAGCAGGGCTCTGCTCACAGGCTGGGTCTTCGGAGCCACGGGGCCTCCCCTCTTCATTACCCCCCGAAGTGTGTGCACACTTGAGCGAGTGTGCGCACCACACGGCCCTGTCAGCTGTGCACGCGGGTACTATCCCAACAGACTCCTCTGAGCCATGAGGTGACAGGTCTTACTCTGAGCCTTTTTCTCTTCTGGTTGCTCAGCTACATTCCCTAATCTTCTACAGCGAAGTGAGGTTTGCAGGCAAAGAACACGTCTACAGCTGAGTCTCTTCAGGTTTGGTTTTTTGTGCTTGTTTTTTTGGTAAGACTTAAAGAATTTACTAAGAGCAATTAAAGACAACGCTGAGGAGGAAAGTTGAAGCTGCTACGGAGCAGGCCACCTGTCACCTGTGGGGCGGGGGCGGGGGGGGGACCAAACCCCATCTACATTGCCAATAAGTGCCGCGTGAGTCTGTGTAGATGAGAGCTCCGAGCAAGGACGCACATGTGTTTGCCACCCCATCCGTGAAGAGCTTAGGGCAACTTCCTCTTCTCCATTTCTCAGGATTTCGCCCTTCTTTGATTCTAGGAGGCCACTGCCCAGCTGAAGACCGCCCTCCCATATCTAGCTTCTTTTTGTAACCAACAGAGTTGATTTAATATCCAAACCCTGACAGACCACCTAGACCTTCCAGGAATGTGGGCCACTGGGAGGCCGAGTCCTAAGCGCAGTCACCAGGGCTCCAGGTGAGCTGCGGGCTTCACCCCTTTGGCGACCTGTCGGGATCCACCCATCAACACTAGCACCTCTCGGAGGATCTGGCCTTCAGGCTGTAACTCACGCACCTGCCTCCAATGAGGAGATGTTGCTGGGAGGCACCTTCAGCCATCACAATGTCAGCGGCAAGAAAACCATAGAACAAGGAGGAGCAGGGGTAGGGGTTCCGTCAGGCAAACCCGCTCTGTCATGGCCAAAGCCAACTGCAGTGGAAAACCAACCTCACAGACTCAAACCTGCAGAAACCCCCCTTCCCCACTCACCCTTGAGAACTTACCCAGTTCTCTGCACTCTCATGGGCAGTGGGACCTAACTTTCCTCACAGTTCCATCAAAGAGGAGAAGCACACAAAGAGAATGAACTTAAACAGAACCCTCCAAATGTGGTACATTCCCAAGATCATTTTAGAGGTTTACCTATCTTTTTATTGTTTTTTTAAAACACGGAGATATTCTTCTAGTAGATTTTTTAGAAACTGATTTTCCATATATTGCTGTGATAGGAAGAATCTTTTGAAAAGAAGTTCAAAGGTTTTCACAAGTGGACAGAAAGAACACCAGAGAGAGAATAATGCAGCTGGGACACAGGCGTGGCCCAAACCATGAGGCCAGGGCACAGTGACCAAATCTGGGGCAGAGAATCTACGCTTTAAAATAAAGGTATGAAGAGCAGGTATTTTCGAGTGCACGTCCTAAACTGCATTCGAGGGGGTGACAAAAGGCCACGGAAAGAGAACAAGGGGACCACAGGCGGACAGGGTCAGGGAGAGATGGGCTCAACAGCCTCATTCTCTCCGCCGCACCCCACGGCCGCCCCAGGGCTTCCCAGAGCTGCCGATGTGTTCATGCACACTGGGTAGCCTACAGCTACTGAAGTGCGGCTTTTTCAGACTGGACACAGCCCCCAAGACTGGGAGACCAATTTTAGTGGCAAACAACCAAGTTTCTGTTACAAAAATGTGGCCCGCATGGACCTTGGCAGAGGTGGGCATTTGGCAGCTTTAGGGTTTCCTCGAAATTCCTCCATGGTAGCTAAGAAGGGAAAAGCAGCTCAGGGCCAAGGCCTCCTACAGGTAAAAGCTGGGCCTACACATATAATGGCGAGCCCCTCTCCTCTCTACGACACATCGGGTTTGCCTCTGCGTGGGGGGATGTCATACACAGGCTCTTTGGGCAGACTGCAGGAAGGGCTGGTATTATCCCCAAATTTTATTACCTTTCACTTTGCAGATGAAGAAATGAAGTCTGCAAGAGGTTAAGCAGCCTGGGAGCGGTGGGGGGGATCACACGGAGAGTTCAAGGCAGGGTCACAATGTTCTTTGACACTGTCACACGCGTGGTCCCCAGCACCTCGGGAAGCTGGTTTCACTGTGCCCATTTTGCAGATGGGAAAGTGGTGGCCCAGGGAGTCAAACCAGAGATTCAAACCCATTTCCATGAACTCCAAAGTCTCACATTGTTCCATATACATTTAGGGAAGTACAAAGTCAAAAATGCAAGGCCCTGAAAGACCGCACTGAACCATGAGGGCGGCTGAGCCTGGGTGTGCAGATTCCCTCGGCTGCGTAGACTCCTGGGCAAATGTGACCAGCGAGCTTCATCCAGAGGGACGCTGACCTTCCAAGAGTCACACAGTGCAAGCCTCTGCCAGCCATGACCACAGGTCAGAGGTGAGCTTTAGGAAACATGACTCGACAGCCTCCAGAACGGGACACCAAGTCCACTTCCAGAAAGCCAAAGCCCGTGAATGAGAAGTCTCAGAACACCCACATGAGGGTGTTGTGAATATATCCGAAAAGAACTGGTTACAAACTAAATGTCGGGGGGGGCGGGGGGAGTGGGTACACTCCTGTGCATCCACCTACAGCAGGACACTAGGGAGCAGCACAGCTGGGAGTAGTGCGTGTGTTTCAGTGAGGAACATCTGTGAGGTGCCATTATGTCAGTGCAGCAGAGTACTGAAGGGGCGGACCTAAGACAGCCCCTTACATACAGTTTGCTATGGGTTTGCGATAGGAAGATATAAACCACAATGTTAACAGTGTTCATTTCTGAATGATGGAATGAGAAGACACTTTCAAGTTTTCCAACAATATACTTTACCAGTGAACGGGGCGGGGGGTGTACATTTAAGAGTAAGGTTAGATCAGGACGCCTGGGTGGCTCAGTTGCTAAGCGTCTGCCTTCGGCCCAGGTTGTGAACCCAGGATCCTGGGATCGAGCCCAGCATTGGGCTCCCTACTCAGCAGGCAGCCTGCTTCTCCCTCTGCCTGCAACTCCCCCTGACTGTATGCTCGCTCTAACAAAATCTTTTAAAAACTTAAAAAAAAAAAAAAGTAAGGTTAGATAGATCTAACATGGGGCAGGGGAGAAGGGAGGGAGGAGAGAACGGCTTTACCTAGAATCGCTTAGTGGTGCAAGACTGAATGGTTTCCCGGAAACTGGAGAACAAGACAAAGAAGTCACTCTCAGCACTCCCACTGAGCACAGCACCGGAGGTCCTACCCCGTGCGCTGAGGCTACACGGATGGCATCCAGAGTGGAAAGGACCTAAACTGGCCCCTGCTGGCATGTGACAGACTACTCTACACACCAAATCCCAAGAATCCACAAACATCTCCAAGAATGAGTTTTTAAAGGTCAGATGGCAGAAACTGTATTTCTACCCACTGGCAACGAACAATTAAAAAGCAAAATCGTAAGTCATTCATCCTAGCTCCCGAAGGAGAAATGCATAGGTGTAACTCCAATTTAAAAAAAAAAAAAATGTGCAGGGGCGCCTGGGTGGCTCAGTGGGTTAAAGCCTCTGCCTTCGGCTCAGGTCATGATCCCAGGGTCCTGGGATCAAGCCCCGCATCCGGCTCTCTGCTCAGTGGGGAGCCTGCTTCCCCCTCTCTCTCTGCCTGCCTCTCTGCCTACTTGGGATTTCTGTCAAATAAATAAATAAAATCTTTTTTAAAAATGTGCAGATGTGTATGCTGGAAACTATAAAACACTGATGGAAGAAATCAAAACACAACCACATACGCAAGAATTAGCAGGTTCCTGGATTGGCAGACTCGAAACAGGATGTCAGTTAAACTGATCCACACATTTCCTGCAAGCCCTACCAAAATGCCAGCTTTTCTTCCATAGATATGCACTGGTGGATTCTAAAATTTATATGGCAAGGCAAAGACACTACAATAATCAAAACCATTTTGAAAAAAAAAAAATTTTGAAATAGAAGCACAGTTGTGGAGGATGTGCACTACCCAATTTTAAGACTCTAGAAGAGTACAGCAGTCCGGGAATGGAGCACTACAGAATGACAATGACCAACAGAACAGAACCAAGAGTCCAGAAATAAAGTCACAAATCTGGCCAAGTGGAAAAAAAATTTTTTTTAAGATTTTAAGTAATCTCTGTACCCAGCATGGGACGCTAACTTACACCCCCCAAGACCAACAGTCCCATGTTCCACTGACTGAGCCAGGTCCCTCTGGACAGGAGATTTCTGACTACAGCACAAAGGCAACTCAGGAGAATGGATGGTCTTTCCAATGCTTGTTTTCAGAACAGCTGCACATCCATAAGCAGAAAAGTGAACTTCAACTAATACCTCACACCTTATTCAAATAATAACCCAAACTGTACAACAGATAAATGCAAAATACACAAGCCTGCAATGTTTGAGAAACTCTGCCTGCCTAAGCTGGGTTAGGCACACAGTTCTCACATTTAACAGCAGAAGCGTGATTTGTAATAGCCCAAAAAAAAAAAAAAAAAAAAAAAAAAAGCTAAGCTGGATTTGCTCTGCAAAAGACATTGACAAGAGCATGAAAGGACAAGCCGCAGATGGGGAGAAAATACTTATAAATCATACAGACAACAGAACACCTGTGTCTAAAATATATAATGAACTCTCCAAACTCAAGGAAATACCACTGCCTACTCATATAGGGAGGGGAAGCCTATCTGAAGAGACATTTCACCCAAGATGATACACAGACAGTAAACAGAGACAAAAATGCTGAACATCATTCACCATTAAGGAAATACAAATCAAATCTAGTGAGATAGCACTAGAAGCTTATTAAAAAAAAAAAAAAAACTTTCTACTGATGCTATGAAGTGCTGGGGGGAATGCAGCAAAACTGAAACTCTCAAACATTGCGTGGGATGCAGAAATGCTCAGCGACTCTGGGGAACAGTACAAGAGCTTTCCATCAAGTTCAACAGACATTCGTCAAGTGACCCAGCCACTCACTTCTGCAAGGTTTTCCTGGAAAACTGAAAATGTATTGTTCGTACTTTCCTGGAAAACTGAAAATGTATTGTTCGTACAAAATATCTACATGAATGTTTGTAACAATGTTATTCATGATCCCCCCCAAAACTGGGAACAAGTGCCCTGTGGTGAGCAAAGGGTTGCACCACCCAGGACACATTCTCACAAAGGAATGCTACTTATCATTACAAAATCCACGCCCTGTTGATGCCGAACAACTTGCATGAAACTCATAAACATTTGCTAAATTAAAGAAGCTGTCTCCAAAGGCTACACGCTCTAGGGTTTCATGTATACAGTGTTCTAGAAAAGACCAAATGACGGGGGTGGGAACAGACCACCAGGAGACAAGCAAGAGGTGTTGCGGAAGGGTCTGACTACAAAGGGGAAGCCGGTGACCATTTCTGGAGGTGAGCCAACAGTTGTTCATGCTGACTGCGATAGTGGGGTTCCGTTCATCTGTGCAGGTCTTAAGTCTTATAACTTAACGTCTTTAAAAAGTGAATTGCATGGGTGTCTGGGTGGCTCAGTGGGTTAAAGCCTCTGCCTTCGGCTCAGGTCATCATCTCAGGGTCCTGGGATAGAGCCCCGAATCGGGCTCTCTACTTAGTGGGGAACCTGCTTCTTCCCCTCTCTCTGCCTGCCTCTCTGCCTACTTGTGATCTCTGTCTGTCAAATAAATAAACAAAAAATCTTTTAAAAAAAGATAATTAAAATGTGAATTGTACTGCATGTACATTAAACCAAAAAAACAGTTAATTAAAAAAAAAAGTAAAGTAAGTTACAGAGGAGAAGATAGGGCCACATTCACTGCTGTGCCCACCTAGGAGGCATCCCCACTTACCAGCAGCCACAATACAGGCAGACATCATAAAGCCAGAAGCTGCCAACTGCAGGCAGGGGACAGGAAAAGAAACAGTGACAAAGTTGCAGTCCTGCCACTATCTCTCTGTACCTTTTCTTCAGCCTTTGTCTATTTTTTTAATAGAATACACCTGAGATCGACTGTCTTCTTCTTTTTCAAGGGTACAGTGCAGGCATTAAGTATATGCACACTGTTGTGCAGCCATTTCCAGGACTTTCTTCATTTTGCATGGTGGAAACTGTACCCATTCAAAAAGTCCCCATTCCTACCTCCACCGCACGCCGCACCAGTCCCCAGAACTGCATTCCTCTCGGGTTCTGTGATAAATACCCTTCCGGTTTGAAGAAAGGAGACCAGGCAAATGTCAGTATCAACAGGGCGACAGGTGTGAACACATCTTCGGGGCATGAGGCCGTCTGTCGCCGATGCACAGCTTGAGTTAGAAATGCGGCTCCAAAGACTGAGTGACCCGTGGACCAGAGTCGTTTTAGGACCTCTCAGCAGGGCAAGCCCAGTGGAGCCTGGCTTGCTCAGGCTCCCATCACGCAGAGGTCCACACTGCCTCCCAAGAGCAGCACCGTCACTATTGCTGGATTGCGTGGAAGACTGAGGTTTCCTTCTTAAATCCCGACCTGACTTCAGAATCCAAGAACAAGGTCAAGTCTAGATTCGACTATTTCATTGCCCCCTTCTAATTCTTTGAAAATTGCTCACATTCAGAGCATCACTTGCCTTCCATTCCGTACAGCACAGAGCAGGGTGTGCGCATCGCCAGGCAACTGAGCATGGCCCCGGGTCAACCGCAGCTCCGGTCAATCGCTTCCCCCTTCCAGACAGGGGCTGGAGTGTCGGCGCCCGAAAGCTATCAGTCTGTTCTCACTCATGTGGCAGAACTTCACTGGTTGTCGGGCAAGAGGTCGGGGAAGGGAAGGCATCAGTCAGCAAAAGTGACACAACCCCCTGGTCTCTCGGAGCTTCCTCTACTTCCCAATTTTAGTTTTCCATGTGACTCGGTGGAGGGTGCTGGAGGTCCACTAACAAGGTCATCAGAAAGCATCTACTCCACAAGGGCTGCGTGCAGAAGGCAGGAGGGTGCCCAGAAGAGCCAAGGACTCTCTACCCCACTGGAGTTCACAATCCAGGGGGCCCAAAAAGACCGGCCCCGGCAACCAAGGTACAGAGCAGAAAAGTCAACTCCTGTGTGTAGCAGAGGCAACTAGAAACATCTAGAAACAGACAAACCTGGTTCAACTCTCAGCTCCAGTTCTGACCAGCTCTTTAACAACACCCACAGAAGGAAGGCGGTAGCACTGGTAGGTGATGGGGTGGCAACAGCTAGTAGTGGGGACAGCAACAGTGGTAGTCCCGGTGATGGTGGTCGTAGTAGGTGGTGATAGAGGGGCAGCAGCTCACACAGTGCTCCCTGACTACCCAGTTCTGTTCTCAAGACTTCACGATAGGCCACCTCTAAAGGGCACTGTGCAGAGGCCCACCTCATGAAGGAGGAGGTCTGCCAGCAACCCAGTGAGTCAGGCTGGAAGACCATCCAGGCCAAGGGGTCCCTTGACATGATGAAACGTTCCACCCAACCCCTGACCACCACCTCCTGACAGCCTGAGCCAGAGGCACCCAGCTAAGTGGTGCCCAGATTCCGGACCCATAGAAACCAGGAGACAAGATGGTGTTGTTTGGTTGCCTGGGTGGCTCAGTCGGTTAAGCATTTGCCTTCAGCTCAAGTCATGATCCCAGGGTCCTGGAATCGAGTCCTACGTCAGGCTCCCTGCCCAGCGGGGTGTTTGCTTCTCCCACTGTACATCTTCCCCGCAATCATGCTTTCTCTGTAACTCTCTCACATATAAATAAAACCTTTTTAAAAAAAGAGAGAGAGAGAGAATGAGAATGTTGTTTTATCTGCTACGTTTTGGGGCAATTTATTAACTGTTGAGAACTAATACAGTATTAATTCATTTAATCCTAACCATTCTTTGAAGTACTTTAAGCCTCAATTTTAGGCCTAGAAACAGAGGTAAGAGCAAGGTGAGAGGTGACAAGACAGCGTGCCCAAGACGACCAACTCTCCTAGCCCGTCTCCCATCTATCTGAGCGAGAGTCTCACGGGAGGAATTTCTAACCACACGTGTGCAGCATAATGACCCTCTCCGCACTTCAGCTCACGCACCTCAACAAAGGAAGAATACTGAGGACTTACCCAGCATGTCATAGAAAGCCTATCGTTGATTCAGCTCGTTCCCACATACATACTACGTACTGGGCATTATTCTGGCGGAAATGTAGCCGTAACCAGACAGACTAGGTCTTTACCCTCCTGAAAACAAGATCCTCACAGGGAAGGTGTGCAGCTCAGTCAGCAAACAGACTTCAGAGACCACGAGGACTATAAAAGCTCACACGAGCCACACCCATTAGAATGGCAGAAACCCACAACACTGACAACAGCAGATGACCCTCGAGGACGTGATGCCACAGGAACTCTCGGTGCTGGCGGGAACACAGAATGGACCCGCCACTCCCCAACAGTCTGGCAATTCCTTACAGTTCCTTACAGCAGTTCCTTACACACTCCTACTATAAGATCCAGCAATCACACGGCGTGGTATTTACCCAAACGAGCTAAAACTCACAACCATACAAAAGCTCGCCATCCTATGCCTAACTGCCAGAGCATGGAAGCAACCAAGCCATCTTTCCGGAAGTGACTGCATCAGCGAACTGGTGCATTCAGACAAAGAGTATCTATCATTCAGTGATGCAAATGTTTACAGTAGCAAATATGTGGAAGCAGCCTGAGTGTCCACGGACTGATGAATGGAGAAAGAGGTGTGGTGTGGATATACAATGGAGTATTAGTCAGCTGTAAGAAAGAATGAAATCTGGCTATTTGCAATGATGTGGATGGAGCTAGAGAGTGGAATGTTAAGCAAAATAAGAGAAAAATACCCCATGATTTCACTCACATGGAATTTAAGAAACAAACAAGCAAAGGGAAACAAGGAGAGAAAGAGTCAAAGCAAGAAACATTCTTAGCTAGAGAGAACGGATGGGGACCAGGGGGGAGGTTGGCGGGGGGCTGGGTAAGGGGCCTGAGGAGTACAGCTATCATCATGAGCACAGGGGATGAGTGGACCCGTTGAATCACGGCACTGTCCGCCTGAACAGTAATTATTCCAGTGTATGGTAACTGGAATTAAAGTAAAAACTTAAAGTGAAAAATGAAATACATAGAAATAAAAACTCTGGTATCTTAATTAAAAGTAAATGAATACCTAAACATACTGACAGTGGGAGCCGGGTTCTTGCTTCAGAGACGAGTAACAAATCCATAAAGTCAGGAGACTGGAGGTCAAGAGTGTGGGGCTAGATTGGAATTCAGGGCGGCGGCCATCTCAACTCATGGGGTCATTTCTGAAGGACACGGAAGCCAACTCATCAGGGTTGCCGCTAGACAAATCCAGAACAACTGGACCATCAGAATGCTGATAATAATAGATGATGAGCCACTGAATAAAACAGAAATCTGGGAACCTGTCAGTAAGTGGAAAGTTTAATGCATCATGAGGTATTTACATAGACTCCAACCACCTCTCCACAAAATACTGAGCAGCCACAATGGGGGAAGTGTTCCCAGCGGAGAAGGGTGGCAGACACCAGAGTGATCAAGGGATCAAAATTCCTGTCGTCAGTTACAGCAGAAAGGGAAGGCGTGCAGCACAGAGAAGAAAACGCACTGCCTCGGTGATGTCAGTAACCAAGATGCACGGACTCAAAGCTCGTCTCAGAAACAACACACCAACCCGCCGAGTGGTATTCTGCCCCGTAAGCTGACCTGTGGTCTTCAGAACTGTCAAGGTCACGGAAATCCCGGGGAAAAATCTGTTCCAGCCCAGAGACATTACATGCAACAAGTCATTCTGGAATCAATCATTTTACAAGAAAGGCCATTATTGGGACAATAGGTAAAGGCTGAATGCAAAGAAAGAACTAGATGGTAGAAATGTAAATTTTCTGATTAGGATGATTGCATGCATTATGGAGAAGAATGTTCTGTTTCTAGCAAACGGCTGTCTTCAGGAGTTTAAAATTTAAAAAAAAATAAATAAATAAGTTGCCTTGAGGCAGATTCCCAGGCCCTGCTGAAGAACTCAACATTTGCATTCTGGAGGAGGCCTGGGATCTGCATTTTAACCAGCTTCCAGGTCACTTCTGGGACACCCCTAAGCCCAAACACCACTCCCTGCGCTGCACTGTCTACACTGCACTCTCCCAGCACAAGAGCCCACCAAGGCACCACCACACTCCCCCAATGCGTGCAGTTCAGAAAACAGTGGTCCTTCAGTTTGCACAGGAAATCTGACTACTGGGGCACCTGGGGGGCTCAGTCAGTTAAGCGTCTGCCTTCACTCAGGTCATGATCCCAGGGTCCTGGAATCAGGCCCCATGTCTCCCTCCTTGCTCAGTGGGGAGCCTGCTTCTCCCTTGGCCCCTCTCCACCATTCGTGTGCTCTATCAAATGAAGAAAGTCTTTAATAACAAATGGAAAAAGGTTAAAGAAAGAAATCTGACTACTTCGG
The DNA here is from genome assembly GCF_022355385.1 of Mustela nigripes. Classification (NCBI taxonomy): domain Eukaryota; kingdom Metazoa; phylum Chordata; class Mammalia; order Carnivora; family Mustelidae; genus Mustela; species Mustela nigripes. The sequence goes on from NC_081567.1 coordinate 29,494,742, forward strand.
TCTTTCCGGCCATTTTCTTTAATAAGACAGGGCCAGGACTGCCCAGGGGGCCCGAATTCCAGGAAGCCTGCGTTGCTCTTGACTGTTGTCTGACTTGAGCTGTGCGGGGTCTCATCTGCCAGCTGGAGGGGAGAGGAGTCGTAAAAAGCTTGTTTGATTTTTTGTGCTCTCTCCCTGTTCCCACCATTTCACTACTTCTTTTATAAGCCCCATCTCATTAGCCACCTGGCAAATTCCACTCAGAATGGCACACTGGCCCCACATTTCATATCCAGAGCCAGGGAAACAGCCCAAAGAACTCCAGCAACTCATGAAGGTAATTAATTGCAGATGACACATACCCAAAATATCCTGAGCACAACAGGAAAATCACAGGGCTCCAAACTTAATAGCCAGAATCATACTTGACTGTCATTTACATTCACTCAAAACCCTTTCGAGTTACTTCTTTAAGGCACGGATTTAATGCAGCTTACTGTTAACTTCAGTTCTTTAGGTCATTAAAGTATTTGCCTGGAGGTCCAACAGGCCTAACATGAACACTAGCCCTGCCTCTTTCTGACTTTGGGCAAGTCACTTGACCTCTCTGGGCCCTGGCTTATCACCTATAAAAAAGAGAAGAGAAACACCTGTTCCAGATAGTAAAGGCACAGTTAAAATAAGTGTGTGTTTGTGCATGTAAGTGTAACTATCTGACAGGTGTATGGTGCGTAAGTACTAAGTAAATGTCAGCTGTTATTTTCCGTCATCGTTATTTATAAACTATACACGGGAGCTCTAGCATCACTGTCTCCTAACCCAAAAAAAGAAGGATTTCTCTGTGGACACGACAAGCAAGGGAAGGACCTTCAATAACACACAAGTCCGCCCTGGAGTGTTTCATGGTCAGGCATCGACAGCGAATCCTCTTCCCTCAACCTAATTGGAAGAATCACCAGTTCAACCTCACCCCCTCACAAAATACTCGTCCCAGGCTGGGGCAGGCCCCTCGAGGGCTGGAGCCTTTCCCACATTATTTGGGAGCTGAAGGAGCCTCTCACTGAGCTCGGCTTCCCTGGGAGCCAGGCCGGGACACCCTAAGGTCCTCTATGTGACGAGCCACCTTTAGTAAGAGTGAATGCAAACCGCACCACTAACAGTAAATAGAGCCACGTAAGTCCACCTCCCGAAAGAGGGAGGAACAGCTATGAAAGGGCCAACCGTTCCCTTTAGAAGGTCCCGGGAAGAACACATCAAAAATGCATAACCTGACTCTCATCATGAGGCAGCAGCGGAAAAACCCAGACTGAGGGACGGTCGCCAAAGCAACTGGCCAGAAAAGGAATGCGTAAGTCCAGGCCATGAAAAACAAAGACCGTGTGGAAGGGCTCCAGATTAAGAGGGATCTAATCGATTCAAGAGTTCAAAGCAATGCCAGATTCTGGACCAGATTCCGAATCAGGCCAAGAAAATGGCCATAAAAGGCTGAACTGGCCTCCCTGGTTAGACATGAAGATGAGCATCACGTACTATACTATCATGATCAGGGATATAATTCGTGAATTTTACCTTGGCACGATAGATATCCATGAAAATACTCTGGTTCTTAGGAAACACAAACATTTAAAAATGATCAGGAAAACATTTTTATAGATAGAGAGAAATCTGCTTCAAATCTGACAAAATGCCAACGACTAGTTAATTTGGCTGGAGGGTACATGGGAGTCCTTCCACTATGCTCGCAATTCTTCAGCAGTTTTTATATTTTTTCAAAGTAAAAATACATGTTAACAAAAGAAGAAGAAGAAACAGGCGTGCAACCAATGAAAACATAGGTTTATAGTAACAACCCAATAAGTAGGGCTGAAAGGGTTCAGTAGCACGTACTGGGCCCTGAAAAGCCAGAAAATTGTGCTTTATCAACACAGCACATTAAAGAGGATCTGAGAGGAACAGGGCCCAGCGAGTACTATTACTTTGATAAATAACGCAGTTGAGAGGGGTGCGGTTCATGAAACCCGCTCACCTCCTTCGTGCCAACGCCAACAGGACCACTGCTGCTGAACCGAGCCACTTCCGGCGGCATCTGGGTGTGGGGGCAGGGGTGCTCACCACCACTGTGCAGCCTGCCTATGATGGGGGGCGGGGGGAGGCCTAGAACGCTGCCCTCCTTCAGGGAGGGGGTGTGGCGTCTGGGGGTTTTAAAGGCTCTGGAGGACCTGGTGTCACTGCTGAAGCCTTGGGAGGCACACGCACCCTGCACCTGAATGCCAAGGTGAACGCCCATTTTGGCTCGTGAGGAAGTCACAATGGTCTCATCAAACCCCGGCCTCTTGAGACCACAGGCAGGAAATACTGAACGAAGCCAAAGGTAATAGGGAACAACAAAACACAACCATGGAGGCCAAGAAGCAGAGAGAGAGAAAGACAAAGGTTACTATACAGAGCTGTGTGGCTGGAAGACCAGCTCTGCAGACCCTCAGGGGGCTGGGGTGTGGGGATGAATAGAGGGTCTGTGTGTGTGTGTGTGTGTGTGTGTGTGTGCACGCGCATGCGTGTGTGCACATGATGTGGCTTTATTAGATTCAAGTAATTAAAAATCCAGATATCCCTTCCAAGATTCAGGTTTTCAACTTATCTTGGAAAAAGGCTAGTGTGTGACCACAGATGGCCTGCGGGCACTCGGAGCCACTTGTGGGTAGCAACGAGTAGTTGGCTGCCCCCCTCACGCAGGGCAAATGCTTTCCAGCGTCCCAAGGTCCCCTCGCTCCCTATTCTCTCCTGTGCCGTGCTTTCTTCACTTCCGTTATCCACTTGTCCCCTGGAGGAATTCCAGTTTGAGACGCCCTCCTCCCAGCCCCACTGCCCATAAACAGTGGCACTCCAACCAATTCCAGAGACCACTGCGGGACAGCAATTTCTGGGTCAAAGCAAAGATGGGATCTAAAACTTAGGTTACCGCAGAGTTTTACATCCAGGTTCCTACCAACAGCTCTCCCTACGCGATGGCTTACGGTTCCGTGACCACAGCACAACTCTCCCCTGGCCTGCTCCAACAGGCCCATTCACCTGGACGCAGAGTCAGCTCACAGGGTGTGGCCAACTAAAACACAGCTCCGAGGAAACACAATTATTTTCCCTGAACAGATAATGACTGCAAGTTGACCGGAGTTGAGCAGAAAAGAAAAGAAAACAAAACAAACCCCAAAACAGGCTCCATCAAGTTGTCTGTCACTGCTGCTTGTCAGCAGTGACAGACAACGTGAAGACAACATTTTCCTACCATGTTCGATTCCACCACACACCTTGAGGAGGAGAAACTATCAAGGACACTATAAGCAATGTCTGTTCTCTGGCCTCCAGGATCCCAGAAATTTCCAGAAGCCCAGAACAATGTGTCTGCAAAGCTCTGAAAATGGCTTTATAGAGGTCAGTGGCCACAGGTGAATGAAATCGTGCGCCCTTCAGGAAGCGGACGAGGCACCGTGGTCTTCCAGACCAGGAGGGAACTGGAGGCCTTTTGCTATAAAGGCGATTGCAACTCAGGAATACAGCAACCACCAGCAAACTCTAAGAGGTCCAAACCCTCCTTGCTTTTATTTGTAACATGGCTGCGTGTAGGCAGGGGCTCCTGAGAAGCAGGAACTTGGCCTTGTATAAGATACAGCACGGAGCGCACAGCGCGGAACTCAGGCTCAGAGAGGGTCTGACAACCCAAGGTCATGAACATCCACTTCATTTAGCACCTGAATCGGTGGGGGATGGGGGGTGTAATTACTTGGGGAAAAAAAGAAGACATTTTAGGAACAATAAAGGAATTAGAACTATGGGGAGTGATGTCATTTTGGAGTGTTTTGGGGTCTGGAACTGATGGCCAAGAAAAATATTCTTTAGATGTCTTTGGTGCAAAAAGATGGGTTGTTTTTGTGTTGTTGTTGTTGTTTTTATTATTTATTTGACAGAGATCACAAGTAGGCAGAGAGGCAGGCAGGGAGAGAGGGGGAAGCAGGCTCCCTGCTGAGCAGAGAGCCCGATGCAGGGCTCGATCCCAGGACCCTGAGATCATGACCTGAGCCGAAAGCAGAGGCTTTAACCCACTGAGCCACCCAGGTACCCCAAAAAGATGGTTTTATTAAAGCACAGGGACAGGACCCCTAGGCAGAAAGAGCTGCACTTGTGTCTGGAGGGGTGGCTGATTAAATACTTTAAAGTTGACAAAAATTCTCCACGGAATTTTGGAAGTGGGGTTTCTAGGACTTGGAGGGAGCCAAAGGTCATGCTAGCAAAAGTCATTTAGAACTGTCTAATAAAACCTTAGTCATGAGACCCTTCAGATGGAGATCAGTGGGTCATATGCTTGGGGAATGGCTACAACATGTATCTTGGGGGACAGAGATAAAGGAAGTTCCCAAAAGAATCTTTATGTATTAAAGAAGACTCAAACAATCCTGGGGGGGCGGGCTAAAATTGCCTCTTGCCCTTAGCAATGTACTAACCTCGAGGCATCTGAGTTCCTAAAGAAATGTCACTCTGCTTGTTTCAAACTTGTCAATAGATTATAGGAGGAAAATTTAATTTTTCCTTTTGTCTTTTGTTTCCTCACATCAGGCTACAGGTTAAATATTGTGAATTTATCTTGTTAGGTATCATAGTATCATGGTAATATAGGATATGGTCTTTATTCTTGGGAAATAAACATAGGAGTTAGGGGTAAGGAATTATCATGTCCAAAACCATTTTCCCAATATTTCAGAAAAAAATGTTATATACAATATATGTGTATGTTTATGTTTTTATTAAGCAATAGACTGTATAGGGCAATTCCACCTGAGAATCAGAACAACAGGCGCCTGCCCCAGAAGACCAGCACGAACCCCTCACCCACACTAAGTCTACTGATCACGGAGGGCTGCAAAGCTTCAGCTCTAGGGAAAACAGGATCTAGCATTTTGGGGGGTTGGTTTCTTTTGTCTTTGGTTTTTGTTTGTTTTGTTTTTATTAGATACAGAAAAGGCCATTTTTAAATTTTCTATATTACATATTTTAATTTTTTCCTGTTTTCTTCCTTCCTACTTATCTAACAAGCTTCTTGTAACAAGCAGACCAAAACACACCTAGCATCTAACTTCTGTTTTGTACTTCCTTTTTTTTTTTTTGATTTCTTAAATTATTTTCTTTTGCCTTTCCCCTCCCCTCCAAAATGACAAAACAGAGGCATTCACCCCAAAAGGAAGAACAGGAATAAAGGACAGCCAGAGATTCAATCAACGTAAATCTAAGTAGGATGTCTGAACTAGAATTTAAAAACAATTTTAAGGCTACTAGCTGGGCTTGAAGAAGGCGTGGAAGACACTAGAGCAACCCTTACTGCAGAGACAGAACTAAAATCAAGTCAAACCGAAATTAAAAATGCTACAACCAAGAGGCAGACTCAAACGGATACCATAAAAAAGAGGATGGAGAAATCAGAGGCGTCAGTAATAAAGAAGATAAAACCAGGAGCAGTAATGAAGCTGAAAGGAAGAAGGAAACAAAGGTAATGGATCACAGAGGCAGATTCGGGAATTCAGCGGCTTACTGAGACAGACGAACATTCCTATCTTAAGAGTCACAGAAGATGAAAAGAGAAAGAGACAGAGAAAAAGGTTTATTTATTCAAGCAGATTACAAGCAAAACTTCCCTGATCTGAGGAAGTGCGCGTATATACGCACACACGCCAAAATCTAAGCACAGAGAACTCCCACTAATTCAACAAAAGATGACCACCACCAAGGTTTATCAGAGTCAAATTCACATAATACGCAGTCAGGGTAAGAATCCTGAAAGCAGAAAGGGGGGGGGGGGGGCAAAGCCTACAAGACAAGACCGATCAGGTTGTGGCAGGTCTGTCCAGAGACTCAGGAGGCCAGAAAGGAGTGAAAGGAAATACTCAACATGCTGAATGGGAAAAATATGCAGTCAAGAACTCTTTGTCCACCAAGGCTGTCATTCAGAATAGAAGGAGAGATAAAGAGTTTCCCAGACCAAAAAAAAAGGTAAAGGAGTTCATGACCACTAAACCAGCCCTGCAAGAAATATTAAGGGGGACTCTGTGAGTGGGGGAAAAAGACCCAAAGCAACAAAGACTAGAAAGGACCAAAGAACATCCCTAGAAACACCAGCTCTACAGGCAACACAATAACACTAAATTCATCTCTTTGAATGTTCACTCAGAATATAAATGGACTAAATGCTCCAATCAAAAGACACATGATATCAGAATGGTTTAAAAAAAAAAAAAAAAAAAAACAAGATCTATTTATATGCTGCTTACAAGACACTAATTTTAGACCCAAGACACCTGCAGATCCAAAGCAAGGGAACGGAGATTCATCTATCACGCCAATGGACATCGTCAAAAGAAAGCTGGAGTAGCCATAGTTAATCAGACAAACGAGATTATATAAACCGAAGACTGTAACAAGACAGGAAGAGATGAACAAAACAAAACAAAACAAAATGGGTTGCCCAGGAAATTAATTTTAAAAATACATGAATGCAAATGAAAAGACAACAGTCCAAACCCTTTGGGATGCAGCAAAGCAGCTCTCAGACGGAAGTATATTGCAAGGTCTACCTCAAGAAGCGAGAGAAGTCTTAAATACAGAACCTAACGTGACACTTTAGGGAGCTAGAAAGGGAACAGGAAATAAAGCCCAAAGCCAACTGAAGAAGGGAAAAAATAAATATTGCAACAAAAATAAATTATATAGAAACAACAACAAAAAAAAAAAAAAAAAAAAAAACACCAGTAGAACAAATGAGTGAACTAAGCACTGGTTCTTTGAAAGAATTAATAAAATTTATAAAACCCCTGGTCAGATTTATCAAAAATGAAAGAGAAAGGACCCAAAGAGATAAAACCACAAATCAAAGAGGAGGTATCACGACCAACAGCAGAGAAATACGGCTTTAAGAGACACCATGACAAACTATGCACTATGGACAACTGGGGAGCAATGGACAAACTGCTAGAAGCTAACCAACCACCAAAACCGGAACAGGAAGAAACAGAAAATCTGAACAGATTATAACCCCCAAAGAAACTGAATCAGTAATCAAAAATCTCCCAAGAGGGGCGCCTGGGTAGCTCAGTCCGTTAAACAACCAACTCCTAGTTTCGGCTCAGGTCATGGTCTTGTAGGTCATGGGATCGAGCCCCACTTCAGGCTCTGCACTCAGCATGGAGTCTGCTTCATATTCTCTCTCCCTCGCCCTCCCCTACTCTCTGTCTCTATCAGTGAAATAAAATCTTTTTTTTTTTTTTAATCTCCCAACAAACAAAATCTGGGGCCAGATAGCTCTCCAGGGTAATTCTAACAGACATTTAAAGAAGAGTTAATACCTATTCTTCTCAAACTGTTCCCAAAAATAGAAATATAAGGAACACTTCCAAACACGTTCTACAAAGCCAATATTACCTTGACTCCAAAACCAGACAAAGACCCCACTGAAAAGGAGAATTGCAAGCCATTATCCCTAATCAACATGGAGGCAAAAATTCTCGATGAAATAGGAGCAAATCAAAGTCAACAGTCCATTAAAGGATTCATTCACCACAATCAAGTGGGATTTATTCCTGGGCTCCAACAGTGGTTTCATTATCTCCAAAACCCAATCAACATGGAACACCATATTACAAACCAAGTGTAAGAACCATATGAACTTCTCAATAGATGCAGAAAAAGCTTTTGACAAAATACAGCATCCTTTCTTGTGAAAACACTCAACAAAGTAGGAAGAGATGGAACATGCCTCAACATCATAAAGGTCATATACAAAACACCCACAGGTAATATCATACTCAGTGGAGGAAAATTCAGAGACTTTCCTCTATAGTTAGGAACAAGAGAAGGCTGTCCATTCTCACCATTATAAGCCTTAGCAATCATAAAAAATAAAATAAATAAAATGTATCCAAATTGCCAAGGAAGTAGTCAAACTTTCAGATAAAATGACACTATACAGAAAACCCAAAAGACTCTACCAAAAAAAATGGTAGAATGCGTACATGAATTGAGCTCAGTCACAGGATATAAAATCAATGTGCAAAAATGTGTTGCATTTCTATACACCAATAATGAAGAAGCAGAAAAAGAAATCAAGGAAACAATCCCATTTGCAACTGTACCCAAACCAGTAAGATACCTAGGAGTTAACCTAACTAAAGAGTTAAAAGATGTACTCCGGAAACCATGAAACACATAAAACTGAGGATGACACAAAAAAAGGGAAAAATATCCCATGTTCATGGACTGGAAGAACAAATATTATTAAAATGTCTACACTACCCAAAGCAACCTACACATTAAATGTAATCCTTATCAAAATACCCTCAGCATTTTTCACAGAGCTGGAACAAACAATCTTAAACTTTGTATGGAACACAGGAGACCTAAAATAGCCAAAACAATCCTGAAGAAGAAAAAACTAGGGGCACCACAATTTGAGACTTCAAGCACTATTACACAGCTGTAGTCATTAACACAGTATGGTACTGGCACAAAATCAGAGATAGATCAATGGAACAAAACAGAGAAGCCAAAACTGGACCCACAACTATATGGTCATCTAGTCTTCAATAAGAAAGAAATAATACCCAATGGGAAAAATGTCTCTTCAACAAATGGCGTGAGGGAAACTGGACAGCCACATAAGGAATGAAACTGGACCATTCTCTTATATCATATACAAAGATAAATTCAAAATGAATGAAAGACCTCAGTGTGAGACAGGCATCTGTCAAAATCCTAGAGAAGAACACAGGCAGCAACCTCTTTGACCTCAGTCATAACATCTTCTTGGTAAACAGATCACTGGAGGCAAGGGAAACAAAAGCCAAAATGAACTATTAGGACTTTATCAAGATGAAAAGCTTCCCAAAGTGAAGGAAACAATGAACAAAACCAAAAGGCAGTCTATGGAATGGGAGAAGATATTTGCAAACAACCTTCTGATAAATGGTTAGTATCTAAAATATATAAAGAACTTATCAAACTCAACACCCAAAAAATAAATAATCCAGTCAAAGAATGGGCAGAAGCCATGAATAGACAGTTTTTCCAAAGAAAGCATCCAATTGGCTAATAGACACATGAAGAGATGCTCAACATCACTCATCATCAGGGAAACAGAAATCAAAACCTTGATGAGAAGTCCCCTCCCACCAGTCAGAATGGCTAAAATTAACAACACAGGAAACAACAGAAGTTGGCAAGGATGTGGAAAAAGGCAAACCCTCTTGTACTGTTAGTGGGTATGCAAACTGGTTCAGCCATTAATGGACAACAGTGTAGAGGTTCCTCAAAAAGTTAAGGATATAACTACCCTACGATCTATCAACTGCACTACTAGGTATCCACCCAAACGATATAAAAATACAGATTCAAAGGTGTACATGCACCCTGATGTTCACAGCAGCATTATTTACAGAAGCCAGACTATGGCAAGAGCCCAGGTGTCCATCGACTGACAAATGAATGAAGAAGATGTGAGATAATATATAGATACTATAGATATATATATATACACACTATACTATATATACTATATATATATATATATATATAAGATACTTCACTATCTATAGATACATATACCTATATATCTATCTCCAATGGAATATTACTCAGCCATCAAAAAGAGATGGATGGAACCAGAGTATATAACGCTAAGCAAAATAAATCAAAAAAAGATAAATACCCTACAATCTCACTTATACGTGGCATTTAAAAAAGAAAATTCCTTATGGGAAGGGGGGATAAGAAGGAGAGAAGTAAACAAGCCATAAAAGACCCTTAACAAGAGGGAATGGAGGGTTGATAGAGGGAGGTGGGTGGGGGATGGGCTACATGGGTAGATGGGCATTAAAGATTCCACTTGTTACGAAGAGCAGCTATATTGTAAGTGATGAATCACTGAATTCTACTCCAGAAACCAATATCGCACTGGATGGTAACTAACTAGAATTTAAATTTTAAAAAGTGGAAATGAAGATAACTGTGCTAAGTGTTAACCACTGGTCACTCTAGTGACTGGTCAGGCTAGTTACCAGTGACTCAACAGAACTCAAAATGACCTTTCTATGCCCCACTGAGGAGGAATCGATGATGCCACTCAGGTTGTAGGTGACTGGCCAGAGACTCCTGGCACCTCAGTCCCTCTGGCAATGTCACGGGCTGAAGGATGCACAGCCTTGGCCCCCGGAAGTCCTGTGCAAAACTGGGAAGCACTGCTGGGAACGAATGAAAATGCTCAGGACCTAAAACAATTAGTTTTGTGAAGGAAAATGAGCTCTGAACCACTGTCATCAATGAGCCTGCTACTAGCTGACTATTTACCTTCAATTTCACATCCATTGGCAACTCCTCTCTTCGTGCTTTATCTGGTGGAATCATTATTTAGAGAGGAGGAGGTTTATTAGGATTCTTCTAAAGGTCTACTCAGGAAGAGATTCTAGGAAAACAGTAGGGACAGCATCATATTTGTTAAGTCTCTCTAAATGTATAAATAATAACTCAATACCCCAACCACGAGCCTACGGATAACGTAAAGCTGGGTGACTAATAAGCAGGTAAAACCATCAGCCACAACGGCATCAGCTTCTGCACAGCAGAGTGCGGAGGGAAGCAACGAGGGCATCTGGTAAGATACCCTACGACAAGAAAACCCTCAACCACCCACGGGTACCCCCTGGGAAGGAAACACGCTGAACCATCAAGAACAGAAACAGGAGGGACGCCTGGGTGGCTCAGTGGGTTGAGCCGCTGCCTTCGGCTCGGGTCATGATCTCAGGGTCCTGGGATCGAGTCCCGCATCGGGCTCTCTGCTCGGCAGGGAGCCTGCTTCCCTCTCTCTCTCTCTCTGCCTGCCTCTCCATCTACTTGTGATTTCTCTCTGTCAAATAAATAAATAAAATCTTTAAAAAAAAAAAAAAAAAAAAAAAAGAACAGAAACAGGAGTCTCCCTCCTCCCAGCAGCAGTGAGCACAAGGGACCTACAGAGAGGCTGGCGGGGCTCATGCAGTCTAGCCTCCACTCCTTCTAGAAACGGGCCCACTAAGACTCCTCCCCAGGCAGGGCCCTGCAAAGAAGACACCACCCACTGGAGTGGAATCATAACAGAGGAGAGACACACCAGGATTGAGAGAAGACAACGAAGGTAGAGGCAGGGTGGCAGGACAGGGGAGGAAGCATCAGGGGAAAGGCTACAGCATCTGATCACGCCGTCAAAACACGAGAGGGAGTGCTGCCGAGTTGGAAAGGCAGCCCCCAACCTCCCCTCCCTCCAGAAGTTTACTTTCCTGACTACAGATAAAGAGCAAGAGAAGGATCTAGAAAAAATCCCAAAGTTCTAGGAAGTCAGAGGACCAAGTGGAACGTATCTACAGGTAATGAAGGCATGCCAGAAATACCCACGTAACTGCAACTTTCTATTTCAAACTACACTCAAAAGACACACAGAAATGACAGAACACAGGAAACAACAACATGAAGCAGAATTCGAGTCAGTCATGAGGTGACAGAACACAGTCAACTAAAGATGTTCCTTCCTTTAGAAGGAACATCTAAAAGGTCAAATAAGAAAAAAAAAAAAAAAAAAACTTAAAAAAAAAATCAAGAAAAGCAGCTAAAAGGAAATAAAGGGATCAAAGTGATTTGAGAGAAAGTGACAAAAACCCAGGACAAGTAAGATCCAACATAGAGAGAACAGAAGCCTCTGGAAAGGAAAATAACTTTATCACAAGAAATTTGCTATTATGTATCGCCAGAGCATGCCACGTACCTGGGAATATGGATTCTGAGCGACTAAGACCAAGATGCACTCTAGTGAAAGAACTGAGCATGGGCTGAAGAGAAGAACCCCCCACCCCGGGGCAAGTGACTTCTAAAGGAAAGAAAATTAGGTTATCATCCATCTTCCAAAGGAGTCCTTCCGAAAGACATGGTAACCTATTTAAGACCATCAAGAAAATGTGATCTAAGGGTTTTCGGATCCACCAAGTTTATTTTCAAGTACAAAGAACACAAACTAGTAGCAACATGCAGGAAGTCTGAGCAGGTTGTTCCTGGAAACACCACCCCATCCTACCAGCCCCCCCCCCAAAATGGCGGAGAACTTGCAAGAGCCCAAATGACTAGGCAGACAGCCAAAGGACTGAAGAAAAACTTATGGAATTCACAACTTACGGAACTAAGACTAAATAAGGATTAAAGGGAAGAACTAGGTCATTGGCTATCAGCTCAGGTAATGCCGATGCAGAAGGATTTTTTTTCAAGAATGAAGAAAGTATATGTACAAAATCTCCTGTGTTGTCAACTATCATACTGTGGCATTAGTACTGGTGTTATTCTGAGCCTTCACAAATTACATATAGGACTACATACATATATACATTAACGTTTTTAAGATAAATTACCTCATTACTTATACTGCTATTTCCAATTCAAATTCAGTTTTACAGAGTTTACTTACCTTCTTCTAGATCGTATATGCTTTTCTCCTCATACAAAGTATGTTAAGGATCCACAGGATGATGGAATTAGGACAGCCCACAGTAACTCCTGTGCTTTGTAAGACGGCAAACACACAAGAGCCCCAGACTACCGCCACCACCGGGTGGGACTCAAGAAGCCCCTGTGTCCATTTAGCCAAATACCGTCCTTCCAAGTCCACATGCTTATACAACTGTACAAAGAAAACAAAACACCATTCCAGCTCGTCTGCACTCTTCAAATTCCAAGCTCTTGGATATTATTTCAGGACCCACAAAGACAAGTGACCATGGCCACAAGTAGAGAGTTTAAAAAGGAGGAAAGCCTATGGTCTACAATGGAAAGCTCTGTTCTGACTCATGTCTGGTGAATCTGACCCTCACCTACCATTCCCCTCTCTGAAATAAAATGACAAAACGATCTACTAAATGAGCGTCCTGATCGTTGAGGGTTCCATGTTGCTTCCAGGACCACAAGGCCTTTTTCTGCAGGAGTCTGGCCCTTTGTGGTTTGGTTGACTTGAAAGAGGAAGACAGCAGAGCCAGGATAGTCCACGGAATCTGGGATCTTGTTATGTCCTGAGCTCTGTGTTCCACAGCACCAAGAGCAATGAGCCTCTCCAGCCCTGCTCTCAAATGAGCCCTATTCGAGCCTCTCGTTGTCTCTCACTGTAGTTACAGCTTACCGCAGCCCCCTTCCAACACAATAACCACCCACAGATCACAGCAGATGGAAGAGAACATCACCATCAGACCGGCGTCATCAACCCCCCCACCCCGTGGCAGCCACGCCCTGTAACCAGGTGTCCATCTGGAAGGGCCCTTCACGGCTCATCTCCAGAGCTCACTGACACGTGGAACCTCCACCCTGGTATTTCCTGACCTTGGTCTCTTCCCCACATCCAGTGATTACTGATCAGATGAAAAGAATGACACAGAGTCCACATTAGCAATGTCTGGAATGGCAAACACGAGGAAGTCTAAGGTCAGGAAGACAGAGTTATTGCTAGATAGCGATGTTCAAGAGCTAGCCAGCAGCTACATGAGAGAGGGAAAGCCGACCGCTGCCAAATCCTGGCGTGTGTCCTCCCAAATTCACAAGAATGTGGACTGCACGAAGGCACGCAATTTCATCTGCCCAGGATATTGCTGGATCTCCAGGGCTGAAACTAGCCCTCACCAGGCACCTACCAGGCACTCCGCAAACGCTGACAGAATGAGTGAGTGCTCCAAGTGAAGCACCAGATTGCAAATGCATTCATATTCCTAATAAAAACCAGGAAAATAACTCCATGCGGCCAATGTACTAACAACCACTGAACTGCATTCTTGAGGCGGATGAATTCCATCACATGGGAATTGCGTATCGACACAACTTAATAAAGATAAACTAGCACCTGCTTTAGACCAGGCACCGAGGACGCGCAGGAATAAAACCCACAAGGTCTGCCTCCAAAGAAGATCAATAAAGTCTTTTATTAAGACCCTCCACATTTGGGGCGCCTGGGTGGCTCAGTGAGTTAAGCCGCTGCCTTCGGCTCAGGTCATGATCCCAGGGTCCTGGGATCGAGCCCCGCATCGGGCTCTCTGTTCAGCAGGGAGCCTGCTTCCTCCCCTCTCTCTGCCTGCCTCTCTGCCTGCTTGTCATCTCTCTCTGTCAAATAAATAAATAAAAAATCTTTAAAAAAAAAAAAAAAAAAGACCCTCCACAGACTAATACAACCCACCCCCCTCAACAGGGGGAGAAAAACCGCAAGGACAGCCACGCAGGATCTAGCCCCGCATGGATTAAAATGACGTCACAGAATCCTAGTTTGTGTAACACCCAAGAATGCCAGCCCAGCTCCACTCTGGCCCCATTACACAGCTGAGCCAACTACGGCTATAAGACAGACACCAGTGTGCCAGAACAGGCCCCTTCCCCAACACACACGGCCTGACCCCAGGACCAGCTGATTTTCCCCCATACCACACTACTGTGGCCATAAATGCTAGGGAGACATTTGCCTCCATCACTGACAGATGGGAGTCAAAGAAACCCAGTGTAAGAAACTAAACAAACAAACAACAACAACAAAAAAAAAAACAAAACCAGGGGACACGGAATACCAGCACATGGATTACCATCGGAAAACAAGGCTCAGATGGAGTTAAACCCCCTCCCACTCCACACTCCAACAACACACAATCACAGAATACACCATTTCCTGGACATATCCCCACTTTGTAGAAACAGAAACGAGGCACAGGATGGTTCATTAAGCTGCCTCAAGTCCTCACAGCTAAGAAGCCGTGGACCCAGGCTTTGAACCCACGCCTGTTAGAAGCTGGGACAAGAGCCATCAGTGAATTGTGTCTTAGTCTACTAGTGCTGCCATAACAAAGTACCACAGCCTGGGTGGCTTACAAAATACACATTTATTTCCCGGCAGTCTGGAGGCTGGGAGACCACGACCAAAGTGCAGGAGGTTTTGTTCACTCCCAAGGCCACTCTCCTCAGCTTCTGATGGTCGCCTTCTCCCAGTGTCCGCACGCCGTCCTTCCTCTCTGTGCCTGCATTCCTTCCTGCTAGCTCTTTCTCCTCTCCTAAGAACCCAACATCCATCGTTTTTGGATCAGGGTCCCACCTTATGACCTCATTTATCCTTTATTACTCCAAGACCCTGTTTCCATATAAAGTCACATCAAGGGTGAGGACTTCAAATATATGAATTTTGGGAGGACCTAATTCGGTCTTTAACAAATAATGACCCACTTCTGACAGGGGAAATGCCATGGCAAGTTTATAAGCAAGGTAGGGAGTAACATGCAGCCCAGTGAGATTAGTAACAATTTAGATAATCCCCACACATCAGCCTTAAAAATAGAAAAATCCCCAAATAATTATTCCCAAACCCTGTCTCCCTTTGGATGTTACCTAAGCGGTAAACGAAATGTAATTAACATTTCCTGTTAGGCTCCTCAGGAGAGGACACTAAGCTATGTCCCTCCTAGCTCAGGGACAAAGAATTAAGATTTGCCATAGATGAACAATATTTGAAATTTATAGAACCTTTTCCTCCTCCAAAAATTCGAAGAGCTCAACTGCCGAACACACATGCTGTTTATGACGAAGAGGGAAAACTGAGCCACTTTCCAACAAGCTGCCCAGCAAAGATGCCATGTTCATCTCGTTGTGCAACCTCCTAATCTTCCTACTATTCATTATTAATAAAGCACCAACAGTGTCATCACGTGGAAAATACACCCATTCCCTTGCTTTTTAAATGAGCTTTGAGGATTCTTTTGTGCTGGGCCTGAGGCTGCCCTGCCTGCTGGTGAATGCTGCAGGAGGCAGGGTGCTGTCACCGCTCTGTCCTGCTCCCACCCGGCCCGGGCACCTGGCCATAACCTGCTGTGCAGTTAGCAGGACTCCAACGACAAGCCCCCTCCGCCGCCCACGTGCCCAGAGCAGACACTGGCAGCAGCAACCGATTTTTCCACCCTTTCCTCTGAGCTGAGGTCCAAGGCTAGAAAAACTCCAATGACTTCTTGCCCCTTGAGTGGAGCAGTCACAGGATGACGGAGAGCCAGGGGCTCTCCCAAGGGGCTCAGCTCCACCACCCCCCTGATGTGGTCACTCGGGCAGCTCAGGAACACAAAGCCAATGGCCCCACTGCATCCCAGGAGACGCACGCCGTAGCCGTGGGACAACCAGAGAGATGCTGACCTGGAGTCTGAGGCTCTGCTGTCTTAGGGACAGTTAGCAGGAGCCTGCCACTGCGGATAAAGACTCCCATCAATCCCATTCTCCTCTGCTGAGCCATCAACCTGCGGCAGCAGGGCCAGCACCCAAGGAATTAAAATACTTTAAACACTCGAGAGGACACAACTCTACCAGCATCTCCCAAGTTGGGAAATGAAGCCCTTCCCTTCTCCCAGAGGGTCCCGCCGGCTCCAAAAGCAGGTGTTTGGCTCCTGGTTGGCGGACAAGTTTCTCCGAATAAGCACAAGGAGGCAGCTGCACATCACAGTGGGACAGGGCTGGAATTTGAAGGCTCAAGGCCCAGATGCGACCAGCGAACTCAGCACCTGGCAACATACCCCTTGCAGAGGGTCGTGGTGGGGGGAGTGCAAAATGAGGCGTCAGGCCAAAACCAGCCACAACCATCATATATCAAGTTTTATTAGTAACAGTATCTTGTAAATAAAGTTTTATTGACACACAGCCACAACTATTCACCCATGTGTCACCTGTGGCAGTTTTTACAGCACAGTAGCAGAGCTGAGTAGTTCCGACAGAGATCATGTGGCCGACAGATGCCAAAGTCTTTACTATCTGGTCCTTTATAGATGAAGTTTATGGCCTCATGAGCCATGCAACACACCTCACTTAAGTTACTCTCAATCTCCGGATCGCAGTGTCCATTACCCTTCAAGTGAGAATTGCATGGTCAACTGTCCTTTGTCTAAAAATGACATTCATTCGTTCTAACATTATACTCTTAGCCCTTACTATCTGCCGTAGAGTTCTAAGGCCTTGCTTCCGATTACTTTATTTAAACCGTACAACAGCCCTAAGAGGAAGATCATGGTTTGATTCCAGGTTACAGATAAGAACCAGAGGCTCAGAGAAGAATGGTGACCAAGGTGACACCTCTCGTCTAGCCACCAAGGTTCAGCCCCAGCTCCCAGTCCACGTGCCACCCCCTTCTCTTGCAGGCCCAGGCGCCGGGGTGGAGGTGCTGCCCACCGGAGCAGAGCACGGACAGAGCTCAGCCCCACCCAGGCCACCCTGATACCCTCTGCCCTGTCTCCGCGCTCCTCCTCCGGCCTGGCTCCTCTCTCTCCTTCCACTCCCTTCCCCCTTCAACTGCCAAGAACAATACGCCACCTTTTATTTTAAGACACATACATGACCTACTTCTCCTCAGCAGGTAAGCAAAGCCAAGCTGTGTGAGAGCCCTCTCAGGTACCAAGCGGAAGTTCACTCTTGCACAACATTCACAGTATTAAGTATGTAAAAAGTAAAATTTTAAACACACACATGCACACACAGCTTCTCAGAAAGTGTAATATTTCCAGAATAAAAATGTGCAATTTGGGGGTTAAGTGAGGAAAAAACCCATGTGGGCACCAGACCGCCACCAGCAGGCAGCAGCCGTGGAAGGGTCTGCCAGCAACTTCACGGTTCACCAAGTCAGGGTTCTCATCTGGTCCTCACAAAAGCACCGTGACATAGGTAGGCTTTGGCATTCATTAGAAACTGAGGGAGAGAGAGAGCCAGAGACTTGCCTGCGGTACCACAACCTATAAGGAGCAGAGCTGAGAATTAGGACAAAGTCCTCAGCCAGATTTAACAACGGCAACCGCCATGCCCTGTGCTATGGACACAGACAGTAGAGGCTGAGGTCAACAGTGAACCCCTGTGAGGATTATGAGACAAACGTGAATTTGACCTGAAGACTATAATTAAGCCTCAAAAGTTGGGTTCCCTGCCCTGTGACCAGGACAAGTTCCTCCACTCTTCACTTTAAAGACCAGAAATCCAGGATCCTGTATTTGCCAATGCTTCCGGGTGGAAGAAACTCTCCGGCTTTGGGGGGGGGGGGTCACCCCATTCCCTTCCTTCTGGAGACTGCCCTTCCTGAGATTCTAGTGGATCTATCAATCCTGTACCCCCACCTTCCCTACCTATCAGGGGTGGGCACCCCACCCTGGCTAGCCCAACCCTCTGGAACTAAAAACCAAGCGAGGGGAGGAACTAGTGACCCACACAGACCGATCCAGGGTCCTTCTGGGGAAGAACGGTGTCCCTCACTCTGTAGAGATCCTTCAAGAAGAATGAAAGCCAGGAGCTACTCAAGGTCACATCTACCACCTCTCAAGAACACCCACCTGAGGAAGCTGTGAACCCACAGAGAACGCTCAGGGCTAAGACTTAGAGGCCAGGAATGAGAAAGTTCCAGGATCCTGGTCCCAGATCCAGATCAGAAGTGGACACCATCATTTTGGGCTTCCCACGTACATTAACCAATAGATTCCTTGGGGGGGGGGGTTGTTTTGTTTTGTTGTATGTAAACTAATTGGATTTTTTTTTTTTTTAATCTCAATCCACAGAACCCTCACACACAGCGCTTCCTCTGTGTCTGCCATTCCTAGGGACAGCACCCACAAGCTACTGCCCCGAACCCTACACTCTTCTTTGGCAAAGAAACCACAGAGACTTTGGAATACCGCCACAGCCAGAGCTGGGGGGCTCCCGCCTTCTCTCTCAGCAGATGGTTTTAAACACACAGGCTCACAACCAGAGTCCCCCAAAAACACTGGGGTGGGGGGAACAGGGAGAAAACCCATGCTCTGGCAGAGACCTAACTAAAGTATACATTTACCTCTACCTGACTCAGGATGATTACAAGAGGAAAGTAACTGAGTGTTTCCTAGCAGTCCCCCTCTTTTTTTTTTTTTTTTAAATAAATTTTAGCCTTTTGGCAAGCCTTTAGTGATACTACAGCAGGCTCCAGAACTGGGATCAGTTTGGTGCTCTTACTGAGAATGTGATGATGAGGTAAGCAATTTTGTGAAACCCTCATTGATGATTAGCAGTCATACATTTCTGGAGGAAACCACCAGGTTGTCAGAGAGCCTCTTGAAGCAGGGAGGAGGGTTGGAGTTCTCCTGCGGGGTCTATCAGGAGCTAGAGAAAGAACCACAGACCACCAGCATGCAGCCTGGCCCGAGTGAAAGGTCTTCCCAGCTCTCCTCCAAACCACCAGAGTAATCTCTGATTCAAAAATGACATCACCTCCCCAAAGACCCTAAAAGCATCTCAAAACCCTAATTGTTCTCCGGACTCCAGAGCCATAAGTAGATCCCACCACTGTCTACCTGGAAATCAAGGTGTCCCAGAGATCTCCCTGCGAAGCCCCGGGCCAGCATCCTACACACACCCATACACTGTCTCCTAAGAGACCCCAATATCCTCCACAGCTCCCTCCTCCTAACTAACCCAGCTCCCGGAGCCTTCCTCCTCAGCTCCTCACAGGACCCTCTGTGTCCCACCAGCACTCTTAGGGGCAGCCCACAGGACCCCCCAGGATCACCACCACCCTCTCCTCCCCGGATTCCCTGCTTCCACCCGACTGCCACGCCAGCCTTGTCCCACTGAGCAGAGCAGGCTACCCTCACTCGCAGGGAGCCAGAAGCAGCAGCTCAAACATACCGTGGTCCCTCTGGGCTCGGGCACCCCTCGCATGACCCGTGTGCCTGAGAGGCCTTCTCCTAAGGCTCTACCAAGCAGGCAGGGGCGTGTGCGTACACACGCACATACACACGCACATACACGCAAGTAAACACCACTCCCTCCGATCCCCCCACATTCCCATCCATCAAAGGTCATGTCCTCCTAAGACCCTCCTAAGCCCCAGGCCTGCTGGGAGCTCCCCCACGCTGCAGGGGCCCCATCTCTCCACGTGCCAGCTTCGGGCACATGGCACGGGCAGGCGACCCGAGCGCCGCACACTCACAGCCCTATCCTTCCCGTGGCAGTAGAGCAGACACGGTGCCCCCTCCACGTCACAGCCGAGACTGGCTCCCGGGGCCCCAGAAACAACAGGGGGAGCCAGGCTTTCCTTGGGCACCCCCCTCCGGGGCCTGCATCCGCTGTGCCCATGGCTCACTTTCCCAGTGGCCACCTTGCACGCTGAGTGTTGGAGCTCCCCGAGGCCCTGCTGCCCTTCACCCGCAGGCCACCGCCCTCCCCCACGTGCTGCCCCACATCCTCCAGCACAGGGAAGCTGCTCCTCTCTGCATGGGGTAAGGGGGGGCTTGCAATTCTGAGGGACTCCCTCACTGTTGACGAACTGTGCCCTCCCACTCAGCACATGTCCAGCCCAACGGGAAAGGGACTACACCACGGTTTCTCGGGTAGGAGGCCGGAGAAGCCAGGCCCCGGTCCAGGCCCAGTGAGTCTGTTCCCACTGGGCTCTTTCCTGGGAGGAAAGGCTCCAAGGGTTCCACACATGGGAGGCACCTGCTGGTGTATTTGACATCTGAGCGGCCTCAGGAGGCCTGTGTACACAGCAGTTGGCCCCGGCTCTGAGCCCATCCGAGGTCCCCGACAAGCCCTTTTGGCAATGAGGGCTCCAACCCTAACCTCATGTGCCCCCAACTCCTTGTTTTCTTTCTTTCTTTCTTTTTTTTAAGGTTTTATTTATTTGACAGACAGAGATCACAAGTAGGCAGAGAGGCAGGCAGAGAGAAAGGGGGGTAAGCAGGCTTCCTGCTGAGTGGAAAGCAGGATACAGGGCTTGATCCCAGGACTCTGGGATCATGCCCTGAGCCCAAGGCAGAGGCTTTAACCCACTGAGCCACCCAGACGCCCCCCTAACTCCTTGTTTTCTGAGCCTGAATGAGCTCAAGGGGATCCCCCCCACCCCGCCCAGTCCCTGTTTCCACTAAAAGGTTTACTGAGATGCAAGTCACCTAGCATACCGCATACCCACTGCCCACAGACAATCCATGATTTTTAGTGCAAGCAGCACCACGCTCCGTCTTTGGGCAGGTCACCACCCCCAAACCCACACCCGTTAGTGGTGGCCATGGTGCTAAGGTCACCTCTGCAGCCCTCCTTCAGTGAGGGCACGGTCTCCCCGGATGTGGGCCCTTCCTCGCGCATGCCCGTCAGAAGTGGGCCAGCGCCTCCCCACCCAGTCCCCAGCTGCCATGCTCGGCTTCTTCCAGCAAGAATCTGGGGTAAGAAGAAACCAGCATTCAAGTAACTGGAACTCATTCAGATCCTTTTTCTATGAACTCCTGTTATCTTCCTAAAGGATCTCCTCAGAGGGCAACCTACCAGAACCCACTGATAAGAATTTATGTAACAATCTAAGAATATCTCAAGATGGATCATTAAAAAAATTCTGCAGCAAAGGTGAACTCAGGAAAGTGTTCAAATTGCCGCACTGTGAAAAGGGATGAAAAGAAGCCCCAAGAAGTCGTTCCTAAGGAGGAAACCATGAAAAGGCATGAGGGTCTCCAAACCCCGTTAACCCACACAGCTGCCCGCTAAGGGTACAAGCCTCACTGCAGGGTCACTGTGACGCCCCTCACTCTATCCCACTCTGGGAAGAGGCTTCAGGCGGGATAAGGCACATAAGGAGATGGACACTTCACAGGAACACAGAGGAACACAGAAGAGAAGCAACTACACACAGTTTAGAATCAAAGTCGGTCCAAATGCCCGCATGACCTTGCTGTGTGACCTTGGACAAGCGTTACTTGGGCTTCTGAGCCTCCGTTTCCTCATCTAAAGGAGAATTATCCAGAATTATCCTCTCCCTGTCTCCTGTTGCTCACCTCCAGGCCTTTGCACATCCTATTGCCTCCTTCTGAGGATTCCTCGATTTGACTTAATCTGCCCACGCATCCCTTTCCCAAGAGCACCCTCCCTGAAGCAGCCCGCCATCGCGGATGTTACCAGCACCAAAGTCTCTCTCCGGCCTTGACACGGCCTGCACTCTCGCTTCAGAGCACGACTCTGCCCGCAAGCAGACGCTTACTGAGGTGAGTGCCTGAGGACCGCTGGCCTCCCCACCAGAACGTGAGACGTGTCTGCCAGCTGATCGCGGACTCCCAGGGCTCCCTGCACCCCGGAGGAACTCCTGGGTTTTGTTTTCCAAACTGAAAGGCAGTATAGGCTGGTGACGGAGAGTCTGGGCTCTCGAACAGGGGTCAGCACGCTTTCTCTCCCCGTAAAGGGTGAGACAGTCAATGCCTCGGGTGTCGTTAGCTGGCCGGCTGCGCTGTCCCTGATCAGCTCTGATGCTGCCGGGGACAGTCCGTCACCAGAGGGGCCTGGCTGTGCAACAGGAGCACTGTGTTTGCGAAAACAGAGGGCAGCACAGTGGGCCACAGTCTGCCAGTCCTTGCTCTACAGTCAGCGACCGAATTCCAATCCTGGCTCAGCACCCCCCGGCAATGGTCCCCAAGACACGTCACTGAACCTCTTTGTGCCTCAATCTCCAGTCAAATGGCCGGATACCAGTATTTACCTCAGTAAGCTCTGGGAGGGTTCGTGAGTGCCCGGGACACAGTGGCACTCCACAAATGGAGCCCCGTCGTCAGTAAGGTCGTCACTAACTGTGCTAGGGACGACAGAATCAACGCCTGCGCCTCCCACCCTCGGCGGTTCAGGAACAGCGGCTGCCATGAAGGCGGCCCCGTTAACAAAGAGGATCGTGAGGCCGACCCTAACGAGGAAAGAGGCGACTTGGTAAGCTCGGAGAAGGGGATTCCCAGACATCTCCTCGGACACACAGACCCCCTGACAGTATGGACGCCAGACAGGCAGCTCACCACAGTCCCCTCTGGGCGACTGACCCTCCTGCTTTAGTGGCACAGCGCAGACAAGCACCCCCTGGGGGCCTCCTGCTCTGGGCCAGGCCATCAGCAGGTGCAGTCCCAGGCCACAGGAATCCAGTTCCTCCAGAGGCAGGGAGACAGGGACAAAGGACACGGTGTTTCCATTTCCAAATGTGGACAATGACTTCATTGGCTGAGAGCCAGCCAGGAAATCCATTTTCCTAGTACAGCCCTCGAACCTAAGACTTCATCACACGGTCCCCCACAAAGTTTAAAAAAAAAAAAAAAAATCCCTGGGATGCAAATGAGACAGGGACAGTGCTAACGAGCCATGTGCAAAGTTGCCCCTGACTGTCCCTGGTTTACCACCATCGCAGACTACTGGCGGATCCCGCACGTAAGGGGAGACGCATGCAGCAACCCGAAGCAAGGATGGAAACACTGTTTCAAGCAGGGCTTTGGGGCGCCTGGGGGACTCACAGTCCATTAAGCGTCTGACTCTTAGGTCTCAGGGTCGTGAGACTGAGCGCCTTGTCAGGCTCCACACTCAGCAGGAACTCAGAGACTCTCCCCGGCCCCCCGAAGCTCACACACACTCTCAAATAAATAATTTTTTTTAAGTAGGGCTTTAGTTCTGTTTTGCAAAATCAGTAAGTAGCCCAAACAGACCAATAATTACAGTTACTAAATTCACAGAGTTAAGATGGACCAGGGGTTCCCTGGATCCACACGATAAAGCAATATCCCGTATCCTGATTGTGAGCGCACACATATTCTCAGACGTACGTGCACACCACACTCCAGGTTTGGAGCGACTGGTGGCAGGTCTCCAAGAGAGAAAGGGCACACAGAATTATTCTGAGTTTCTGTGAGTTGTGGCTATGTGACAGTCTGTCCCCTTTCTACTCCCCCAACAGGAAGCAGTCACCGGCAAAGTCGGTGGGGAGGGAGCAATGTAATGAAGGAATGCCCCAAATAACAAAGCCCCAACTACACTGAGTGCCCCACTGTGCTGCCCCCAGTACCCGAGTCTGCCCGGCACACCCTGAGATCGGCTGTTGAGGCCCTTTGCCTTGGCACACACCAGCTCCTCTAGGCAGAGTGCCCTTCCCTCACTGTCTTTCCCTGGCTGGCTCCTGCAGTTTCAAGGCAGAGCTTGGAAGCCTTCTCTAGCCCTTGCCCCTCTGGGTAGGCTTCTTCCTCTGAGCTAGCACAGCACCCTCTCCTCAATGCCCTCGGAGCACTCCCGGCATGGCTTCCCCGTGGGTCTCTCCCGCTAGCCTAGATGACCTTCAAAAGTGAGGGCCCTGCCTCTCTTCACTCTCTATCCCAAATACTCTGCTCAGGGCCTGGCACACAGTAGGTGCCCAATAAATGCTTCATTGATTCACGTTTGTACTTCACTAAACCTCCATGACACATTTTTAACCTTGAGCCTTGTCTGTGCTACCGCTATGAACAACAGCTGAGAGCAACTCCCCATTTGCCACGTGTTCAACACTGTGATTAAGCACTTGCTGCAATTCTCCCACATGTCTTCCAACAGCCCTCCAAGGCAGCCCCAGTCCACAGCTGGGAATGGGGCCCCAGGGAGGTGAGACAACCAGCCCAAGGTCACCCAGTCAGTGTGCAGCACAGCTGGCTGACTCTGGGCAGTCTGGCTCAAAGACCCCGACTCTTAACCATTACTGTGCTTCTACCGTAACATCTTACCATGTTCTATGACACCCATGCTAGCATTTCCTCAATGTCTTTAAGTTGACCCACATTTAACAGCATCTTGTCATAAGCGATAGAATCTGAAACGTCAACACACTCGATGGGTTACACGTTCTCAAGACCAAATTCAGAGCTGGCTCCTCAGTCTCCCCAGTAACAGGGACTGTCACAGAGACAGGCACACATTTAGCCCCAGTAGGATCCAACCAGAGTCAAACCTAAGACTTTTGTTTGACTACTAAAACCTAAGAAGCTCTATCCTGCCCATTGGACATAAAACTAAGAACGTGGGAGGTCTGGGGCTGCTATGACTGTCCCATGCCTGCCAGTGGAAACTGGGTCTAGGAATGAGGCCCATCCAGGGAGGGGAACAGAGGTGGACCCTGGATCCAGCCATGCCTGAAGACAAAATCTAGCTGAGTCATAGGAGTCCAGGAATCCCCTTTCTGCTCTGGTCAATTTGCATTAGATTTCCTGACATTTCCCATCAAGAGCCCCAAATGATGTACAACCCCTCCAGAAGTGCTCAGGGAATCAATGTTCCTTCTTATTGTCTGAATGATAAAAATAGGTCTATAAAGAAAGCTTACAAAAAACATTTAGCTGAGTAAGCTTTCAGAAACTGAAGGATCGACAATTTCTACTACATACATCACTTTGTCCCTTTCCTTAGGCATAAGGGAGCTGACCCAAGACAGAAAATGACAGGCAAGGGATCTTTTCATGCCACTGAACTGCCGAATGGCTTGACAAGCCACGTGTGTGCCACTGAACGGTTAGCCAGCACCGTGCAATACGGGAAAAGAGGTTTGAGGATGGGCCGCAGCCCCGGCTCCTCTGTCCTTCGGGACGATCACCCGGAGAAACCACGTTTGCAAGGCAGACTCACAGACAATGACTCTGAAGCCAAAATAGAGGCCTGCTCAGTTCTCCTCACTTCTCTGCGGAACTGTCTGTTCTGCACTTAGCAAAAAGTTCATACCTTCCCCAAAGTTCTGGTAAATGTTTCTTATTTGTTTCCTCAAAAGCCTGAATGTGACAAATCCTTGGTTCAGTCCTACGGTGGCGATGCAAATTCACTGAGAGCCGTGGGAGAAGTCAGTCAAGGAAGCATGAATAAACACACTCCATCCGAGTCTCACTGCCCGAATAAGAAAATCCCAGGACTAAAAACAAGCCAAGTGCTCAGACTGCTCGTACAGCTTTCCAACGCCAGCCCATTCTCAAGTGAGAAGTTTAAAAAAATATTATCAACCGGGAAGGAACACAGTTGTAAACAGTACTGAATCTCCTCAAAGTCGTCACGCTGGGCCAGAAGCGAAGATGTAGCGGCTCAACTTCTGAAAGCCTCCAGCCTACACAGTCAAGGCTTCCCGAGCACATCTTATCAATCTGTTACACAACAATTCACTGCTGCATGGGTTTTCCTGAAGCTGGCCTAAAACCACAAGTCTCGATTAACTAGAAATTCTATTTCCCAGACGGGTCACAGTGGTCTCCATCATGGGACTCCTAGTGGTGACTCCAGTCTAATTTTGCATCTCACTCCCCTTATGTTCTGCTCTGGTCACACTGGCCTTCTCTCCATTCCTGCACAGGTTACATATCCCTTAGTACCTCCGGACCTTTGCATATGCTCTTCCCTCTACCTGGAACGGGCTGCCCCCAGGTATTAGAGAACTGGCTCCCTCTCATCCTTCCAACCTCAGCTCCTCTGTGTCCCCCCCTCCAACCACCAACAGGCATTCTTTCACTAGGAAAGTGGAAGCTTTTCCCCAAACATCCCCAGCAGCTTCATCTCAACCATCTTTTGTCTTCTTGATATGTGCACTCCCCCAAATCTTATTTTTTTTCTTTCCATGTCTTTCTTGTTGTCATTCTCCACCCCATCCCAACCACTGTCTAAACTCTGAACACGTCCCCGTCTCATCCACACCTGCTCCCCCTCCGGCACCAGGGAGCAGTACCACCAAGCCCCAAGCCAGAAATAGTCCGCATCAGCCTCCCGTCCATTCCCTCCTATACCACGTTAGGGACCTGTCACCAGACCTGGCTAAGCATCCACTTCAGCTTTAAGAAATATGCATCCTCCTGAAACCCTGCCCCAGACCCACACCCCCTCTCAGGCAAGACGCTTCCTCCTGCTGTCATCCGCCCCCTCCAGCCCAGCCTCCACACTGCTCTCAACGGCAGCCTCTCATCACGGGACTCCTTCAGCTTAGCCTCAACCAGTGACTCTCCGCAGCCTATAAGACAATGACCAAATGACGGCACAATGGGCCTCTCTATGACCTGGCTTCTGCCCTGTCCCCCAAACACACCACATCTTGGCCCCTTGCCAACCCTTTTGTCATCCTTCCAGATGCACCTCGAGGGTCCCTCCTCATGGAGGCCGGTCCCTGACCTTCCCAACAGAGTGAGCTGATTGACCTGCAGGCTCCATCGGCCATCCCCTTCCATCGGAACCAACAGGTAGGTTACACAATAAAGCACGTCTGTCGGTCTCCCACAGACCTCAAGGCCAAGGACTGTGTTCCTTTACCACCGATCCCACCATCCAACACAATGACCTACACGGAGCAGGCATTTGGTTAAGTGTCTGCATTTGGTGAACGTTTGCCGCACACCTCCTCCGTGTCGGTCCACACTCGAACCCCTGGGGCCCAAAGTGAACATGACAAATACGGTTCCAATGCTCGTGGAGCTTTCAGTCTAGCTGGTAGTTCTCAAACAATGGCCCACGGGCCAAATTCATCACTTATTTTGGTGTTGTTTGGTCATAGCTGTATTAAGAGGTCATTTACCCACCACAAGTCTCTGCTCGGTTTTTAGTATGTTTTCCAGGAACAAAGACGAGCTCATCCATTTCGTCTCTGTGGCTGCTTTCTTGCTAGGACAGCAGACTTTAGTGGCTGCAGCAGAGACCGCCCAGCCTGCTAAGCCAAAAATATTTACTTTCTGGCCCTTTTCAGGAAAAGTCTGCTAACCCCTTGTCTGCCTGGGAGAGCCAGAATACCCTGGGCAAGACCAACCAATGAAATAAAAGATGATTTCAGGAGTCTCAGTGCTCTAAGTATGTCAGTCATGGCCCTTGAACAGAAGGGGTAGGAGTGTAGACAGAGGAGTCCCCCTTCGAGGTGGTAACATCTACCATGCCTGGGTATCTACCATGATCTGGGGCAAAGTGGATTCTGGGAGAGGAACAACCAAGTGCCAAGCCATGCAGCTAGATCAAACCTGGCCTGGTTCAGTTCAGTCACAGCCCAGCAGATGATAGCACAGTCAAAAGGGGGAGATCGTGGGGTTTAATGAAGAAGCTCTTTACGTGGGCAAGGTAAAGAGAAACCAGCAAGAGATGGTCACAGACTCAGGAGCTGGCCATAGTGGGAAGCAACCCCATGCCACACTCCTACAGGCCTGAAGGTCAACGGGAGATAGCCGTGACCAGAACCCAGAATGACATGGACAGACACCTAAGGACCTGTGGTCTCCGGGACAGGAACACGGTCACCGCCAGTCTGAGGCCTGGCAGGGAGGGAGCCAGAGGAATAAGTGCCCCCACCTCGTCTTCCCCATGCCACCACTTCCCATCCACCAAGCAGACCGAACCCCCACTGGAAGAAGGTAGGGGGCAGAGGAGCACAGGGATGGAGTCCATCCACGTGCAGTTTCTGGAGTGCAGAACGAGGAGGGAAGAGTGGATGCTAAGGCCACAGGAGAGGACATCATCGATAAGGAAGCCGTTGGATGTCGGAAGGTGAAAATGGGACTCCACTGCCCATCATGGGGACAACTTCAACTGCACGGGATGTTCAGAGGCGGTGACAGACAGAGGCACTCCTCGGCGGAAAGAAGGGTTGTGGGAACAAAAGATGAAGTTATGACAGCCGCTCCGGCAAAAAAGCAGCCAGTGTGTACTTTGATCAGCTGTAATGCGTCAACATTCCTAAGAGGACCCGAGAGAGGAAAGGATAGTTTGCATATTTCAAAACCACACAGGTGTAGTCAATTGTCCTGTGTGCATGGTCAGTAATGCGAAAGCTTTCAAGTTTCTACTACCTGTGGCCGCAAAGGGAAAGCCCACCATCTTTCTTTCCCCAGCGAGGGTCCAGAGAGAAGCAGAAATAGGGAATGGCACAGCATTTGTATCACCAAGTTACTGTTTTAAGTACTCACTAAACAGGAGCTCTTCGTAAAAGTGGACTTTTTGCTTAAAATCTCCATGCACTTGTCCCACATTTTTCATTAAGATACAAATCACAATTCACCCCTGGAAAGCATATAGTTCTGCAGTTCACAAATATGCCCAAATATTATGGGCACTCATTCCAGAACATTTTCATCCCCCTAAAAAGAAACCCTGTATCCATTAGCAGTCATTCCCAACTGCTACCCGACAACAACCAAACACCTACTTCCTGCCTTGACAAATCTGCCTATCCTGGAATTACCTACATATAGAATCGTAATAGCTCTGAGTGATCGTTCAGAGCTTTGTTTGTGACATTTTTCTGGCTAGGACCCTTCGAAGCTGGTGGGCTGGGCTGCTCACCAGGACACGGAAGCCCCCAGACACAGGTTCCTACAGGTCATGAACCCCAACAAGGTGAAAGTCAAGCATTCTCCACCCAGGCAAGTTTCTTCGCGTTAAGACTAGACACTTTTTCCTACAACGGCCACGTACAGCACGAACCCAGCAAGGAAGGCACATGAGGCAACGTTCAGGGGCCCGCAGGACCGTCAGCTCGACCAGTGCCGTGGCCCTGGGACCAGGCCTGCTCATCATGACAAGGTCGGGGCTCCTCTGGGCTCGGGTCAAGCTCTTCATCCCCGGGTGGACTTGGGCCCATTTGTTGAAGATGTTTGGCTACTCTAACCTTTTCTGGAAAGGGCCTTTCTTAGGTGTCAGAGACACAGGAAAGATAAAGAAGAGATATTCCCTAAAGGACCAACTCTAGTCAGAACGGATGCCCAGACCTGGGACTATGGAGATCGTGGGGCTACATCAAGGAGGGCAGGGACTGAGGGCTCACGTCTGCCAGAAGCAAAGGATACAGCAGTGGCAGCAAGCTCCTCATGCCGACATCCCTCCTGGCCAGCATCCTGGGGCTGCGCGCTCCTACCCTCCTCCTACTGGTGAGGTTACCACCACAAATTAACACTCCGCTTGGCTCCAAGGAGAGGCAGTCTCCAGCTTGGTGAAAACTCCTCATCTCCACAGGGATACAGGTGGAGTCAAACATCTGAAGCCAAAGTCTAGCCCCGGGAATGACTGGGGTTCTCCAGGTCCTCTCGGATCTGCCCCATGCTGGGCCCAGAGACTGCCAGGAATCAGCTCTCCTGTTCGGGGACTGCTCAAACCCACAGAGAGCTGAGCCACTGTCCTTGGACCAAGGGGGACAGCAGCCAGCTCCCTGGAGTTCTCTGGAGGCTCTGCCAGGACCTGGCAATTTGGCAGAACTGAGGATGAACTCGGCAAAGAGTCGCCAACACACGTGTGGAGATGCCAAGCACTCCTGGGAGCCAAAGAAGCCCTCAGCCGGAAGAGCGTCCTTGGCAGAGGTCATCGGCAGCTTCATCTGTCCAAATTACTATGACGGCAAACAAGAGGTGGTCTCTGCAGACACCCACAACAGGAGTCCCCCTGCCGGGAGGACTGTTCCAACCCAGCAGCAGGTGTTCGAAGACAACGTCCTGGGCACTCACCGGGCCAAGCAGGTTGGAGTTCAGGATTTCGTAGGCAAAAACCACGCACTGAGCACAAGACTAAGGGCTTGTTCACACCCCCACATTACAAACGAAGGAACAGGTTCGAAGGTGCCCCGGGTCACACAGCATGAAGCAAAGGGACATGACTACACCCAGGTCAACTGAACTCTTGAGTGCACACCGTGTCATGCCTGTGGGCCCAGGTCCCGTCCTTGCAGCGCTGTCCGGAGAACACCAGGAGAGGTCAAAGGGCTGGTGATCACTCAGGGTCTTCATGCTGCTGTGGCCCCTCCGAGAGGGCAGTCAGATAAGCTCTGGGTCCCTCTAGTGCTCTCAGCAGCCCCCCAGCCCAGTGAACCCTCTTCTCTTCCAGTAAAGCATAGACCAGTCTCCACACCAAGCCCATCAGAGAGACCTGGTGTCCTCCAGCCCACACTAGATCCCTCCCTGTACTGGCAGCAACTGTGTCCTTGGCTCGCCTTGTTCCCATGCTCTCAAGCAGAGAAATCTTCAGGAGCTCTTCTTGTTAGCTGTTGCTCCCAAAGGCTTGCTAAATTGTGTGTTCTTCTGAATTCACTGACTTAACACAGTATTCTTCTATCAACATAATGTACAGAATATTTCCAGGCAGTCACAGACATCTAATTACATTGTCACAAGCCTTCCCACCAAATTCACTTCCTCCTGGGATAGAGTTTTCTCTTCTGCTCAGCACCGATGCAACAGGCAGGAGAGTGGCCTTGTAGTGGGAAGGGGCTGAGCTCCGTCTGGACCAAGGCATCCAGCAGAGGGTGTCACAGGTACAAGGACAAGGGTGGGGAGTAGGAAGCAAGAGGACAAGGGTCAATCAGGCTACACTCATTCATTTCTCAAATACTCCAGATGCCAATCATGCCCTGTGTTAAGTTAGGTACAGGCTTCAGACCTGAACAGACAGAGAGGAGGCCAAACCCAGGACCCCCTCTCTCAAGGGAGTCGGAGTCCCTTGGAGACAGATCATCTTCAGAGAGGCCCCGAATATTTCATTAAAAAGCAGAGTCAGGGCTAGGAAGATAAGCCTCCCAGATCTACAGAAGACGAGCCTGATCCATCTCAAAGGTCTCAGAGGAGAGGGCACAGCTGCCCCACGAAGCCCCCTCAGGCCCGGGGAAGAGACTCCACATCCAGAAGTAAATGTTTTCTCCTCCTTCTGGGCAAATACAGTAGCCCATTGCCAAACTCCCCCACCAAAATACATCTCATTCCAGCGTTCTCACAATTCTTTTAAGGAAGAGCCAAAGAGAGCCAAGTTTCCAATAACTTAGATGTCAAAATCTGCAAAAAAATAAAAAAGGACTCCATGTCTAATTGTTCTTAATGCTTTAACAGAACATTCCCTGATAAAACACCTCCCAGCAGTTTAACCTTCAAAGTGAAAAGAAACTGTCTCCATAACTCAGGCTAGAAGAAGGTAAAAAGAACAGAACTGGAACACATCAGACAAATTGCCTCCTGTTTTTCTTCCATTTAAAGCCCGACAATTTGTCTTCCTGTCACACTGTCTTGCTACATAGAACTTTCTGAGAAAGCTTCATTCTCGAGTTCCCCATGAAGATCCGGGGAAAACCAATCCATGGGCACAGGCACCAGAAGCTTTCAGCCTGTGCCACATATACCAGGAGACCAGCCAGGAGACTTCGAGGGGCAAAAAGATGAAGGTTCAGAATGAGATGCTATTTGGGAACTAAGAAAAGCAGGAGGTCGCCCCTTTGTCAACCGTCATTATCATGGACTGCAAGCAGCCAGGGCTGGGACAGACACAAAAAGCAGACCACCCAAGAGACACACTGTGACCATCGCACGGTATTAGCGCCACCCTGATGACCGTGGAGAGGGAGGTCAAGGGGACCTGCCGGAGTGAGGAGGCAGGCAGAGGTTCAAATCCCAGCCCAGCCCAGCAGTGATGTATCTGGCCTTGGGCCCAGCCTGCTGTGTGTGTGTGATCCTGGGCAACCTGCCCAATCCAGGCACCTCTCTCTCCCATAAACACAGAAGCACAGGACCCAACACAATGGCCACTGTGGGGGGTAAGTGAGCTGCTAAGAAACCAAACAAGCAATCTCCAGTCCAAAAAAAAAAAAAAAGAACCACAAAAAGGAAAAAAGATGTTAAGCCACGTTTTAACCCTAATTAATGGGCAGCATCTATCTGTTCAGCAGTGTGTGCTCATTCCTTTCCCAGCCTAACAGTCAGCAAATTTGATGCTGTGAGCAGACGTCAGTCTCCGAGCAGCAAGCGTAGAGACCAAGGAAGGCCTTGCTGCCCACTGCTTTGGAGATGCTGGCTCACCCCATCTCATGCAACTCGGGGAAGGGATGCACTCAGTTACATAGCACAGGAAAGACAGGGTTCCCAAACAGCTCTGCTCTGAAGTCTGGGGCACAAGCCGCCAGGCTAGATCGTCTCCTCTCCAGATGCCAGCAGATGAAATCCTGAGGCGCCCACCTGCAGGGGTCCCGAATTCCCGGTCTGCTAACCAGTTTCCCAGACTCGGCGTAGGAGCTGAGGGTGTCAATATGCATTCAGGCCCTGCTCTTAACAGAAAAGAGTGACAGAAACCAAAGATTCTACTACGCGTTACCTACAGAGTGTTATTACAGAACGAATAACTATCTGCTTCTGAAAGCCTGAGCAATCGTCCCAACACGGTTACGGAAAGAGAGACAGACACACCTTCTCCCGGCAAGAGACGAGTGTAACAGGCTTCCTGGCCACGCTGTGCGGAGGGGCTGTGCCAGACAAGTGTCCACTCACATAACAGGCACCAGGGACAATGGAGCAGTCAGAGAGGCCTGGCCCCCGCCCTCGGGGACAGACACCCGTAGGAAGGAGGTCAACATCAAACGGAGGACACAAGGACATGTCCAACAACAGGTGTACAAAAGTTTAGGACCTGAAGGGATTAAGAGGTCTGGAGAAAGGGGGAAGCCTGCTTAGACAAGGCTGCCCTCTTTTCAGAGATCAGGAGGAGCAGCAGCCGTGCCAAGACGGCGGGGGCGGGGGGGGGCAGAATGTTCCAGGCTCACGAAACAGCAAAGACCCCCAGAGGGAGGCAGGTAGGCATAGGTGACCTCGTGCAGGGCTGGCAGGCCATGGTCAAGGGTGCGAATTGTTTTTTTCCCTGAATGCAGAGGGTTTCAATCATGAGAAGGGCGTGGGCCGATTTATACTTCTAAATGTAAATCGAAACAGATTCAAACGAAGCCACTCTAAGAATCGGAGACAACCAAGTATCTTTGAATTTGGAAACTCGAGAGTACCAACAGACTGTTGCTAATGGTACTAAAGATGTTAACAGTGCTGCATATGGCTATGTTTTTTCACAAGCCCTATCTGTTAGAGATTCATACACAACCAATTTCACAGGTGATCTAGTATCTAGCATTTGAAGCACTCCGGCATTAACACCAAACAGCGTGAAGGGATGGGCAGAAGCAGAGTGACAAAATGTTAGTAACCACTGAGGCTGGGTGCCGTGGGTTAGACTCTTCTGCTCCCGTGTGTTTGGCAAATAACAAGATCAGACAGTTAAGCAAGAAACAGGAGCAAACAGATATGAAGTTTCATTCCGTCACCATGTGGCAGAGAAGGGCAGGGCTATCCTGGCCTGATTAGGTCCTCAAAAAGCCAAGGTCACAACCTCATCAGCAGCCAACCCGGAAAGAAAATCCAGGTCACGTCCCTGATGCACACCATCACAGCACATCCGTCTGCTACAGGACCACATCTCTTGCCCAGCAGAGCCATTTTCAAGTCAGATAAATGAGTCAAAAACACATTAGCTCACTCTGCACCAGTGAGTCCAACTCCCAAGCTGTGACCGCCCCAGTGACCAAGGAACAACCTCCTCCTGAGGCCTGCTGATGTCGGGACCACAGGAACGACCAGGCAACACAGGCTTGCACGCCCCACCTCAAGACGTCCTCACTGCGCGGTAACGGGCTCGTCAGCGGAGGCTTTAGGCTCGCATCCGCACACGGCACCGGGCCTGGCGTTCCCACGCTGCCTCACTCGCTACTAGAAAGGATGCCCAGTCGTGAGCTAAACATTGCAGTGAGAACACTGGTTCCAGCCAGGCCCCAGGCTGGGTAGGGTCCTCTGCTATACTTCCTTCACGGCTTGTTTCTCCTCCCGCTTGCCCCCAGGGAAGGAAGGCTGCCGCGCAGACAGGCCCTAACTGACGTGCGGACCAACCAGCCTCCTACCCTTCGCTGTTGACCCCACTGCGGCCTCACCGCAATCGCTGGCCCTACGTAGATGTGGCCACCACCACTGGCCCGTGCAGTTCCGGCCCACATTCATCCCTCCAAGACCGGCTTCTCCCGTCCAGCTCTCCACAGGGCCTGGGAGAGGCAACGGCCCACAGGACAAACCTGATCAAGAACCCTCCTGTTTCAGGGCCTTTGCCAGCTCTTTCCCATTCACAGAATCAGGGCCAGGCCCCTCCGTGGGACCTGTGGAATTGTCTCTAGGCCCTTCTTCATCCCTTCATCATTCCCCAAATACACCCCGGACTGCAGGACCCCAGACTACAACCCCCCAAGCTATCTGGAGCTTCCTCAACCTACCGTCCGGAATCGTGCCTCTCTCCCCGTGCACTGACTCATCTGCCTAGCAGACTCGATGAGCTTCTAGAACACGGAGACCATGTCTTTGTCATCCTTGGATCCCTGGCGTGTGGAAAACATCACTGGCTACGATGGTGATCAAGATCACGGGAGGAGGGGTGCCTGGGTGGGTTAAGCCTCTGCCTTTGGCTCAGGTCATGATCTCAGGATCCTGGGTTCGAGCCCCGTATTGGGCTCTCTGCTCAGCGGGGAACCTGCTTCCCCACCCCACCTCTGACTGCCTCTCTGCCTACTTGTGATCTCTCTCTGTCAAATAAATAAATGAAATATTGGAAAAAAGAGAGAGAGAAAGAGATCACAGGAGGATACAGAACAGCCTTCAACCATGACCTTGCTAAACCATGTCCTGCCACCGAACCGCACCTGGTTAGGTTCCTCAGTCCTCACCATCACCCATGAAAAGGCTCTTTATTATCCCTTTCTAAAGATTTTTTTTAAATTGAGGCTCACAGAGATAGAGTAACCTGCCATATATCACACGGCTAGTGTGTTACACAGGTGCTCAGAACAGAGCTCTGAGCCAAGGTCTTTCAGACTCAAAAGCCATTGCGGGGCGCCTGGGTGGCTCAGTCAACGGAACATGTGACTCCCGGTTTCAGCTCAGGTTAGGATGACAGGGTCCTGAGATCAAGCCCCACCCTGGGCTCCCCGCTCATAAGGGGTCTGCTTCCCATCTCGTTCTCCCTCTGCCCCCTCCCCACTTGCACATGCTCTCTGTCTCTGAAATAAAAGCCATTTTACTCATCACCATGGGGGCAAGGAAATATACCAATAACCACAAAACTAAAACTCACCCAAACAAAAGTGACTTCCCAATAAGGGAGGACTGTGTGCAAGAAAGGCACTGAGCATAGAACCTGCTCAGGAGTCTAACCCTCTCCCTTTGCCCCTCCCCATACACTCATGCTCTTTAAAATAAACATTTAAAAAAAAAAAAAAGTACTCGTCAACGTCAACACACTTTCTACCCCCCCCTCCACTCCCCTTCATCCTTCCTGCTGCCTAGAATGCAGATGTGACAGCTGGAGCTCTGGCAGCCTTCTTAGCCCATGAAAGGGCCTTAGAAAGCCAAGCCAACTGCAACAGGGCAACAACATAGAAACAACTATCCAACACACATTTCTTTCAAGACACTTCCGGGCCCTATTACATGCCAGGCATTGTGCTGGTCCCTGAGACAGATCCAAGAACGAATGAGACAATGGTCCCTGCCCTGTGAGGCTTGCAACCTAAGAAAAACAAGGCAGCCGTCATGAACACAGTAAGCAATGGGCTAGATGATGCCAAATGCTATGGAGAAATAAACAGCTAATAAGGGAGCAGAGAAGACAGGCAAGACAGAGACCGCATTAGGAAATTTCACAGAGGAGTCAACGAAGAGGGAAAATGGTAACTAAGAAAAAATGCCATTAACTTGGCTCCGGGGGAACCCCGCTGGGCTATAGCCCCAGCGGGTGAGGAAGAGATGCGTAAGCCATGTGTGGATCACAGAGCAGAAACAAGGCAGAACTGGACTCAATGGCGAACCTCTTCTACCCTAAGTGATCATTTTCAAGTTGCCTTTTCAGGCAGCGTGATTCACAAGTGGGTTTTATCACAGCTCGGTAGGTGGTGTCCCAGGCACACCCCCCCCAACCCCTAGCCTGCACAGCTCCGCACTCCGTGAGGCTGCACTGGGAGCACCTCAGACATACTGCATTTGGAGAAACAGTTAGATCCTCGTGATGAAGTCCCAATTCTCCCCGGCCTTTGGAGACGTGTCTAGTAAGAAGCTGCTGCAGCCGAGGTTGAAGAGGTTGCTGCCTGTGTTCTCCTTCAGGATTTTGATGGATTCCTGTCTCCTATCGAGGCCTTTCATCCATTTTGAGTTTATCTTTGTGCATGGTGTAGAAAGTGGTCCAGTTTCATTCTTCTGCATGTGGTCGTCCAATTTTCCCAACACCATTTGTTGAAGACACTTGTCTTTTTTTCCATTGGATATTCTGTCCTGCTTTATCGAAGATTAGTTGACCAGAGAATTCAGGGTCTATTTCTTGGGGTCTCTCTTCTGTTCATTGATCCAGGTTTTTTGCGCCAGTGCCATATTGTCTCGAGGACTACAGCTTTGTAACGGCATGAAGCCCAGCACTGTGATACCCCCAGCTTTGCTTTTCTTCCGCAGCATACCTTGGGGTACTCAGGGGGGCTTTTCTGGTTCCATACAGATTTTAGGCTTATTTATTTCAGCTCTGGTGAAAAATGCTGATAGGGACTACTCTGAATGTGTGTATCGCTCTGGGTAGCATAGACATTTTCACAACATTTATTCCTCCAATCCATGAACATGGAATGTTTTTCCATCTTTCCTCAATTTCTTTTGTAAGTGTTCTGGAATTTTTAGAGTCTAGACCCTTTACCTCTTTGGTTAGGTTTATTTAGGGATCTTACAGGTTTGGGTGCAATTACAAATGGGATCGATTCCTTAATTTCTCTTTCTTCTGCTTCACTGTTGGTGTATGGAGATCCAAATGATTTCTGTGCACTGATTTTATATCCTGCCACGGTGCTGAATTCGTGTGTGAGTTCCAGCAATTTTAGAGTAGAGTCCTTTGGGTTTTCCACCTACAATAGCGCGTCATCTGCAAGATTGAGAGTCTGCCTTTCTCTTCACCAATTCGGAAGCGTTTTGTTTCTTTTTGTTGTCTGAGTGCTGAGGCTATGACTTCCAGTAACTATGTTGAACAGCAGTGCTGAGAATGAACCTCCCTGTTGTATTCTTTTCCCCATTGAGAATAATCCTCACTGGGGGCTTTTTGCATAAGGCTTTTAGGATACTGGGGTATGTTCCATCTGTCCCTACACTGTGGAGAGTTTTAATCAAGTAAGAAAATAAAAAGCTTTTGCAGAGCAAAGGAAACAATCAACACAACTGAAAGGCAACCTAGGGAATGAGAGACATTCGCAGATCACATATCAGATAAAGGGCTGGTATCCCAAATCAATAAAGAACTTATCAAACTCAAAACCCAAACAACAAATAATCCAATCAAAATATGGGCAGAAGACATCAACGGGCCTTTCTCCAAAGATGACATACAACTGGCCAACAGATACATGAAAAAGTGCTCCACATCACTCGGCATCAGGGAAATACGAATCAAAACTACAGTGAGATACCACCTCACACCAGTCAGAATGGCTAAAATTAACACGTCAAGAAATGACAGATGCTGACAAGGATGTGGAGAAAGGGGAACCCTCCTACACTGTTGGTGGGAATGCAAGCGGGTGCAGCCACTCTGGAAAACAGCATGGAGGTGCCTCAAGATATTAAAAACAGAGCTATCCCATGACCCAGTCACTGCGCTAGTAGGGATTCACCCCAACGACAGAAATGTCGTGATCCAAAGGGGCGCCTGCACCTCAATATTCAGAGCAGCGATGTCCACAATAGCCAAACTATGGATGGAGCCCAGACGTCCATCAACAGATGAAGAAATAAAGAAGATGTGTATAAGGACAACGGAATATTACTCAGCCATTAGAACGGATGAAAGCTTTCCTTTTACACCTACGTGGGTGGAACTGGAAGGTACTGAGCTGAGCAAAATAAATCGGTCAGAGAAAGACATTTATCCTGCGGTTTCACGCATGTGGGATGTAAGAAACAGCGCAAAGGATCACAGGGGAAGAGTGGAAAAACTGGGAGGGGAAGAAACCAGAGAGGGAGACAAACCATGAGACTTTTAACTACAGGAAACAAACTGAGGGTTGCTGGGGGGAAGCTGGGTGGCAGATGGGGTAACCTGGGTGCTGGGCATTGAGGAGGGCACATGATGCGACCGGCACTGGGTTTATAGGCAAATGATTAATTACTGAACTCTATATCTGAAACTAATGATGTATAAGTTGGCTAACTGACTAAGGGGGCGGGGGGGGATAGAGAAACAGATCTTCGGCTTAAAATGTTTTTGTGACGGTGGTTTGGCTGTAGGAGCTGCATGATGGCAGGTGAGTGTGTGTTCGGAACCCAGAACAAACTTCGCGAACTTTCATTCGCTCAGCGAGCAAATAAACTTCGCCAACTTCCAGAATCCCTCAACTTGACAGTTGTCTCTCTTTAAACTGCATTTCTGCCGCTGCCAAGAATATCTCCCCTCCCCCGAGCTTCCTGTCGCTCCCCTCCCGGACTCCAAAATAAGCAGAAGGAGCTTGGCAGTGATGTCATCGCCACTGTCACCGCCTGTAGGGCATTCGCATGCTGGCTCTATTTAAGAGCCGGGCTTCATGTTCAGTGACATGGAAATTGCCACCTTGTGAACCGTACCGGAAAGGCGAGGTTCAAAAAATTTCCTACAAATAACCACGTTCCAAGCTCTGCCTCTCCCAAGACAAAGAGGAAACGCCAGGGCGTTCAGCGGAGCCAAGGGCTCCCGCTTCCAGAACCAGCCAGGTCCGACTGGTTCATTTCCACGCCTTCTCTCTGGTAGCACCAGTGCCAGCGCTCACTTTGGATAGTGGGCTCGCTCTCCTCCAATCAGTCTCCTTTCCCTGGCTCTTCTGCCTTCCTCAAACCCCTTCTGGTATTTGTATACACTTCTCCGGATTGCTCTACCTACTTCTCATTAGCATATAGCAGCAAATGGAGCATTAATGAATGGTAAGGGGGGAGGGGGCGGGACCTTGCCCCCTGCCGTGGATAATTATCATAACCTTTAAATCAGAGTTCTTTCTCAGTATTTACTGGTTTGGGTAACTTTCTATCTCCTGCTCCAGCGCTCTGGTGGGAAAAGGGACGGGCTGAGCTGCGGCAATGTTTCAGACGCAACCTTCTCCCTACTCCCCCGGCAGCTGCAGATTTTTCGCATCTTGATGAACCGCCCAAATCCATGCACATTTTGCGGGGAACATCTGGCACCGACAACTAATGGCTCTAAGGCGTAACCACTCAACGTGGGCACGTGCTTCGAGATGCAGCTGTTCGTGCAAATATACCTTGCTGCTTACTCCCCCTGAGAATTTTAGTTCATCAACAAAACCTGGGTCTTTGATTGGATTCTGGGAGCATTAGAGAAAATAAACAAGCACATGGCTTTCTCCCTCGTACGTGATTGCTCGAATAGATGCCGTGATGCTCCTGCTCCCCTGTTCCCCGTCCGTGGTTTTCATACAGAATAGGTATCTAGGAAACTCGCATGGGTCATGAAATTCTGAAAGGGGCGTGAAGGAACTTAGAGACTCTCCGCTGCTCCTGGTGTCTCAGAAGGTACTGCCATAGCTTTAAATTCAGTTGTTAACACATTTGGCTTTTCCACCTTTGTGTCTGGGG
The DNA here is from genome assembly GCF_022355385.1 of Mustela nigripes. Classification (NCBI taxonomy): domain Eukaryota; kingdom Metazoa; phylum Chordata; class Mammalia; order Carnivora; family Mustelidae; genus Mustela; species Mustela nigripes. The sequence continues at coordinate 29,534,998 of NC_081567.1, forward strand.
GAGCGAGGATCCCCATGTCTCTCCTTCCTCAAGAAAAATCAGCCGGGGAATCACCCATACCAAGGACACCCTGACCTTCCACACTCCCCAAAGCAGGAGCCGAGTGGTGATGAAGGGTGAAAAAATCGATTCCCAAGTCCTCCCGCGTCACCCTGCAGCCACAGCAACCCCTCACTTTGGCCGTGAAAACATTCATATCCCTTGCCCTGTGATCCTGTTCCTGCCAGTATAGACAGAAGACAGACGTTCACAGAGGGGAAAACAAGTGACAGGCACAAGGACACCTTCTCAGCATCTAGAATCGCAGAGAACTAGAAGCAGCCCCAACACAAGCCCATGTGGAAACCACCAAGTCAAGTGTAGAGACCTTCACAGCCATCACAAAGGACAAAGGGGCAGGTCCTCCACCCACGGTATCAGATGTCACCTCTTCCCTGGAGAGAATTCTGGCAATATGGATAGAGAGCTTTTACAGATTCCACCCCCCCCCTTTTTTAAGATTTTATTAATTTGAGGGGCACCTGGGTGGCTCAGTGGGTTAAGCCTCTGCCTTCAGCTCAGGTCATGATCCCAGGGTCCTGGGATGGAGCCCCACATCGGGCTCTCTGCTCAGCAGGGAGCCTGCTTCCTCCTCTCTCTCTGCCTGCCTCTCTACCTACTTGTGATCTCTGTCTTTTTCAAAAAAAAAAAAAAGATTTTATTAATTTGAGAGAGAGAGCAAGAGTGACAGCACAAAGCAGATGGAGCAGGGAGCCCGATTCAGGGCTCGATCCCGGGTCCCTGGGATCATGACCTGAGCCCACGGCAGATGCTTAACCCACTGAGCCACCAGACGTCCCTTTACAGAGCCCTTCTAACAGTGGAGTCCCACCTCTAGAAATCTAGACGAAGGACTTCAAAACAAAAAAGACAAAAAGGTTTACCAAAAAAAATATATGTTCACAGAAATCCTACTCCTATGAGGAGGGAGAAGAGTGAAGAGGCGTGGCTAAGGAAGTGGTATGAGAAACAAGGACGTAACCCAACACAGAACTCCACACAGCCTCTGAAAGGGCTAGCCACAGAAGGGAATGACACGAGGACGTGTTCATGGCGGGACGCTAATTGCTTTTCAAAGCAGACCAACTTACAGATTCAGGATGATCTGAATTATGTAAAATGAATACATCCATAAAATGAACTGGAATAAAATGCCTCATAAATAAGAAATAAAACACATTAATGGTAGTCGTGTCCAGGGGATTTCCTCCTTTAAACTGCTCTTATTCTCAGACTCGAGGATTGTAATTTGTAAATTATTTTTATATTCCAAGGGGCGGGGGAGGGGAATCTCTAAATGTAACTTGAAATCTACAGAGCAACACAAGAAAACGTTATGAAAAAAAAAAAAAAAAAAAAAAGCATGCGCACACTGAGGCGGTAGAACTATGAAACAATTGTCCTTAAATGGACTGAGGGGAAATAATAGTTATGCTAGGGTTGGGAGATCTGGGATGTTCTTTCCCATTTTGGGTTATGTTGCGTTTACACCTTAAAAAGGTATTTGTGGGTTTTTTTTGGTTTGTTTTTTGAACAGCACAGAAACAGGAGCTTTCTCAGGAGCTCTCCAGCTGACTAGTCATGGCAGAATTCTGCCCTGGAGCCCCACGTGCGTCCATCTGCACATGAGAGCGTCCAAGTCAACATCAGGAGAGCCGGTCAAGCTGCAGGACGACGGGTTCATGCTAATACCACACATGCAGAGCCTCCGACACCCACCCAAAGCCAGCCTGCCTGGTACTGATCATCAGCTTAAAAAGATCAGCAAAAGGGGCGCTGGGTGGCACAGTCGGATAGGCGACCGACGCTGGGTTTCGGCTCAGCTCCTGATCTCAAGGTTGGGAGATCGAGCCCCTGTCAGGCTATGTGCTCAGCGTGGAGTCTGCCTAAGGCACGCTCTCTCTCTCGCCCTCTGCCCCTCCACCCCCATCTAAAATAAAGTCTATCAGGCCGCCTGGATACAACCATCAACTAAGTGCCTGACTCTTGACTTTGGCTCAAGTCTGATCTCCGGATCACAGGACCCAGTCCTGCATCAGGCTCCGCGCTCAGCGTGGAGTCCACCTGAGTTTCTCTCTCCCCGTTCTCCCTCCCATGCTATCTCAAATAAATCAACCTTAAAAATATCATCAAAAGCAAAGACAGATGTTACCGGTGCTAATCCTTAGTGGATCAGCGTGTTGTTTTTCAAACCAGCATACAAAACTAACGCCTAACTTGGCTGTGAAAGACAGATTACAGGTGCCATCAGCTGCGGCCAAGCCCAGGTAGTCTCAGAGAACCTCCCCATACAGGGTCTGGAAGAACCAGAGGCATCAGCGTCACCTGGAGCTTTCGAGAAGCACCTGCTAATGGGCTCTGCCCAGCGCTGCCAAAACCCGAGTCTGCAGTCTACCATGATCACCAGGGGCACCCAGGGGAGACACTGAAGTTGGAGGAGAGCTTCTGGGAACCACTGGATGGTCAGCCTAGGCTGAGCATGACAATCACTGCACCAGGTCAGGTTTCACTTCCAGAGGCTGACCTAGTTGGTCTGCAGGGGCAGCCTGGACGTTGGTTTTTCTGGGGTTTTGGACACAGTTTTAAAAGCTCCCCTGGTGAATATAGTATATAGCCAATTCTAAGTAAGGCATTCAGCTCTTCAACCCAAAGAATTCTTTATTAGAAGGTTAGTTACATCTGAGCAACAGCAGGCTAGATTAACTCCAAAAAAATGACTCTTTGCAAGCTTGGATGGAGGAATAATTTACTTGCAAGAAACCGGAACAACCACGGCTGGCTTTTACCCAGTACTCACTCAGGGCGCTCAATGTGCTTAGCGCTTTCCATGCATCATCTCTTCGACAGCATCTAGAAGGGAGAGACGACTGTCCCAGTTTTCTAGGTGAGAAGCGTTAGGGGTACAATTCCCACCAGGAAGCCCCCAACTAGTAGTGGCAGAAGCACCGGCAGGACCCTCAGAATGAGTTTCTTACTCACCTTCCCCTATGCCTGACCTTGAGAAACTGGGCCGAATCCAAGGCTTGCCCCATACCATTCCCCTTGACTTCCTGCCAACTTAACTGGAGCATAAGCAAGTATCAGCCAAGGGTTAAAATCTTTGTTTATGCGTATCCCACCTCCCTCAATTTTCACACCTACAGGTTCAAGTCAGCTCGGTCTTGTTCATCTGACTGACTATGCTTAACAAAAAAAAGATGCCAGGGGAGTGACCCAACACATGAACACATAAGTACAAACCACTCTTCACCCAATTTCAGTAGCATTAAGCTTCAGGAACCCAGCTCCCCCTAAGCATCTTGTCTCCCACCCTGACGCGTACGTCTTCTACTCCTCCTCGTCCTGCCCCGTTCACTCAACAATCCGTGACTGCTCTGGTTTAAGTCATCAAGGACCTGCCAGTGGCTGATAAGGACAGGGTGAAGAATGAGGAAGAGCACAGCTCATCAGCTAAAAAGACTCGGCCAACAGCAAGAGCCACGACCTTGCGGAAAGCAAGCTTCGTGTCCAAGGGGGAAGTGAGGCCCAGAAGCACCAGAGTAGGTCAGGACACATAGTGGGAGCTCAAAAGGCAATTCACTGTGGTCAGGGTCTAGTTCTCAGTCAAAGCCAATCAGAGACTAAACCAACTCAAAATGGGCCAGAAGGCTCCCATCCAATTCTGATGGCGTATTTGCAAACTGTGTTGAAAATGAGAACACGGGGTAAGGGCTAAGGTAGGGATTCTCACTGGGATACCACCGTCTCCTAGAGGTGTGCATATCGTCATTTCTAAAGCTTCCCCGGTGACTCATGTTTGGCGCAACACAAAAGTGTGGAGACACTTACGGCCGTCACCAGCATTTATCCAGCGGGACCTGAGACACTGGCTATCCAGAGGGACAAGGCGGTCCCGCACCCAGGAGTGACCTACATACTGTCGTACTTGCAATTATCGTGGGCCCTTCACGTGGGTGCAAAATTTGTTTCTAGTCTGACCGGACAATCTAGCTCAATATCCACGCGACACACTAGTTTCTACCCTAGAACCTACCATACTCTGCGCTCCCGTTTTCTGTTCTTATAAAGAATGTTTTGTGATCTTCTTAGTGCCTTTAATCCAAACTCATGCATTCTGAGTAGGGGCAAGCACTTAACTGCATGTTTTCCAGCAAAGCCATACCCAGCCAAGAGATTTTAAAATCTACTTTTTACCTTGGATTCAGTTCCTTTTCTTTCTCCTTTGTAGCCATCACAGTGTTACTCTCGTTTAAGAATTACTTCTACACGTAGGTTATCGTAGCTATGCATTTTGTTTCAGTACAATAAAGGGCACGTGACCCAAATTTCTTCCCCCAATTATTTTTATTTTAGAAAAAAGAATACAGACTCTTCTAGAGCCTGGGAACTGCAAGTCTACAAGATTCGGTGCTTGCTAAGGAGGTCAGATTATTACTGGACATTAAGATCCAAACAAAGGCAAGACAGAGAAGAGGACACAGAGACTGTGTTTGACCCTCTCCACTCTGACCACTGGACTGCTGGGATGAAAACCATCTTCAATGAAGACATTTACTGTCCTTTTTCACTAAAAGCATACTCCTCCTGCAGTTCTCTAATTGAAAAACAACAAAAGGCAGAGACGGGAAAGCCAGTGAAGGTCTCCCGAGGGGCCAGACAGAATGATGGGAGTGGGTGCCCAAGAGCCTCAGAGAGCCTTCCCCTACAGACTGAGCAGTACGATTCTGTCTCACACACAGGACGTGGTCACGGCAGGTAACTACTCAACGACTCAAAGGGACACTTGCTAGGCACACAGGGCTGGAAAAAAAAATACTGGGAGGAGCTCAAGGTCAAGTGAAGGCCAGTGGCCCAAGGCTCCCAGATGCTTACTACAGGGGAAAACTAGGACAAGGGACAGCCCCACTAGCTCTGCCAGGCCTCAGCAGCCCTAGCCACCTACGGCCAATATACCAGCTCACACAAAATCCGGGAACATCCACTGAGCATTTACGATGAGCCCGGAGATCTGCTGAGGGCTTCAGAAGCATTAGCTCCTGTCACCTTCCCCACAAACCTATGAGGAAGTGTCACAGATGAGATTTATCTGCCCACAGCCTGCCCTGGAGACCTGGCAAGGCAGCCCATCACGGCCTTCTGCTCACTCCTGGCCACAGTGAAGATCTAAGAGGATACACATGGACAAAGAAGAAAGTCTCTCCTCTCTGGTTCTGCACAAGGCTTGGCACTACCAGAGACCAATTTGAGGCTACGTGCAGAGGCCCTACCCAAGGACACACACACAGAGCCAAGAGCAGGGAAGAGAAAGCAATGACCTCACGGGAGAACCTGGGTCCAGCAACACCTGGGGAGAATGACTGGTCCCACCACCATCAAATTCCCCCCCTTGAGCCAAGCTCATTTGGTTTGATTTCTGCAGCAAAAAGCTTATTCATATTAGTTCAGATTATTGTGCGCCAGTTCACGGGCCAAGAAAGGAAGATGTGAGAAACTTCGAGGTGGCCCAGCCAGGACAGTCACTGCGCCACCTCCATAGCCAAGGGTTAGACACAGCCCTTACAAGCCAGCACTCACCGCACACACCACACCATGGCCTGCTTTCTGTCATCTCCCAGGATCGATACAGAAAAGACCCACGACCTTCTAAATTTTCCAGAGGCTCGGGAGGGTCAGAGATCCGGTTCCATCACACAACCACTCTGTTCTCCTTTGCACACCCAAGCTCCCCAACAGGAGATGACGAGGTGACCAACAGTAGTAACACTAAGGCTGGTCCCGACAGGAGACAGGAAGCCGAGGCCCAGAGAGTGTTCTCAGCAGGACACACTCTTTACCCCGGCCCTGTATCATGACCAGCTGCACGCGTCCTCACGGACCCGGCAGGCTGATGGCTGAGGGAGGAATTTTACTTGGGCGCCAAGGAAACACAATTCCCTCCACCCCCCTCTCACACAGTCAAAGAAGTCTGGTTAGTTAGGATTCAGGACTGTAACAGCGAAGACCATTCACAAACTGACTCGAGTAACAAAGGGAATTTATTAGTTCGCGTGACTGCTAAGTCCAGAGGAACAATAGCTCAAGAAAAGACTGGATCCAGGAGCTCAAGGTACACAAAACTCCGACTAGCCTGTTTCTCTCCCCACCCCTGCCCCACCCACTTCTCCACCGTGTTGTCGCCATTTGAGGTCAGGATCCGCCCCCATAGCCGCAAAGACTGCTCCCGACAGTGCCTGCCTTACACCCCGTCCTCTCAAGAATGCTCTTACTGCCTTTTACCGGTCAACGTGGCTGCACACCTTCTGTGACCCAGTCACCGTGACCAAGCAATAGAAACAGCTGACGATTCAAGCCTGCGTCACAGCCGTACTCTGCAGCCCAGGTAGGCAGTGGTAGACTCAGTCCCGCCAAATCCCACAGAACAGGAAGGAAGAACGCCCCATCAGGACTGGGATAGTGTCCACCCCAGGGAGAAAGAGAATCCTGATGGCCACGGGAAACAGGCTCTCAACTGACCCCCAAAGACCTCTGCCTCTCAGAAGGCACATCCCTGTGCCGCCCCCTCCTACACTAAATCGGGACTGATCTGTGTGACAACAGGAAACAGGGAAACAGACAGGGTCTCATTCCCAAGACCAGGCTGTGAAAGACCATGTCTTCCATGTGGCGTGTGCGCTTGCTCTTAGCTTACTCACGCTCCAGGAAACCAGTTGCTGTGCTGTGCGCAGGCCCCCTGAAGAGGCCCACGGGGCAGGGAACCAAGATCCACACAAGTGAACTTGAAGGTGGACCCTCCAGGAGCACCTGGCTGACTCCATCAGTGGAGCATCAACTCCTGATTTCGGCTTGGGCCATGATCTTGGGGTGCTGGAGCTGAGCCCTCCCCTGAGCGGGGAGTCAGGGGGTCCTCTCCCCCTGTCCCTCTGGTGCACACATGTGCGCCCTCTCAAACACACAAATCAAAAAACAAACAAACAAACAAGAGTGGACCCTCCAGTCCCAACCAAGCCTTCAAGTGACTGCAGCCTCCTGATCAAAGTTCCGGCAAGGGGCACAGGAACTCTCTGGAACGGCTCAGCAATTGGGCGGTTTCAGAACCACACACATCCAGCGGCTCTGGCAGCTTCCTTCCTGTTCTCTCCTGCTCAAGTACGTGCCACTTCACACAGGTTCCTCACACCTGCAGACCACAAACCTTCACACACCTTCCACTCTTAGCTACCTGTGGTTCCAGTGGGAATACTCCAGATGCTAAAAACCACCTCAGAGACTGCTTTTTTCTATTCCATTCACGGGCTAAAATTCTCCTCAGAATTACCATAGACCAAAACACACTTACTAGAAGCTGCACTGAACCGCTTCTCTCCAGAGCCTCCCGTCCTCTCCGGTACAGCTCTCATTTCGTCCTTTCTGGTGCAGAAGATCATCTCCTCATCTCATAAACGAGGAAATGCGCACCTGCTCACCTTCAGCCCTGACCCAGAAACACAATCCCCAAGCAACAGAGCGGGGGCTCAAGGCTAAGCAGCCTCCTCACACAATCCCAAATGGCCGAGACCAGCCGTCTGTGACTCAGAACCAGTCTCAGCAGACGTCAGCCTTTATTGTAAACACGCACAATTCTACCCCCGAACCCTGGCATGGCCAAACTGAATGGTGGTCCCCTGGGGAAAACACCGGGGACCGTACTCATCACGGTCATTCAACTTTCTGACGTTCTCGAGAGGGCATTTCAAAGTATGAGGAATGCAGAGAAGCTGCAAGTAAAACTAGATACAAGATCCTTGATTCACAGACCTGTACCCCTGGGAATAAAAATATATGTGTATAAAAAATAAGAAATTAAAAAAAAAAGATACGAGATCCTTGCACCACGTTCGATTACGTATATGTAACAATGCCACTAGTGCCACACGTGTCACCGGACAGTGCCTGGGCGGTAAGTCTGCGTGAACGCCCGAGCTCTGGACTGCCCTGCACAGCCACAGGACCCCAGCTCCTGGGGTGGTTTGGTTTTTGTTATTTTTTTCTAGAGAGAAAGCACATGCGAGCAGGGAGGGGGCAGGAGGAGAGAATCTCAAGCAGACTCCCCACTGAGCGCAGAGCCCAACACGGGGCTGGATCTCAACCCAGATTACCACGACCGGAGCCAAAATGAAGAGCCGGCCGCTTAACCGACTGAGCCACCCAGGTGCCCCTCCTGGTCTTATTTTAAAGTAGCTTTAAAGAGCCACCAATAAACTGCTTATCCTACCTAAAACAGAAATAAAACTCAAACTCAAATGTCCAACAAATGGAAGTGATTTTCATGCGGCTCACTACCTCAATGAAATACCACATCCAGGCACATAAAAGCCACTAAGATGAGATCTTAGTGCTTCAGAGAAGCAGACTAAGAAATGACAGGCTATAGATCTTAAGGGCAGTCCATAAAAATGTTTGCATGTGAAGAAACGCAGGAAAAGCCACACATTTTTATGGGACTTGAGATTGTGAGTTTTCTTTAATAGGATATAAACTCAATCAGAGGAAAGGAAATAAAATGACTCTTTACTAAGAACAGGCTTAACTGTATTCTTCATTAGGAAGATGCAGATGAAAACCATCTGTGAGGTTAGCAGGGACCCAGATGTGGGACCGGACCCCAGCAGGCACGGCTGGGCAGAAGCAGGCCTTCCCATCCGCCGCCGCGGGACACACAGTAGCTCGGCCTCTAAGGTTAGGGGGTGCGGCGGGAAGGGCAGAGGAAGGATTGACCTTTATGCACCTTAGGAAACCACTGCACTTTGACACATCAGTTCTACCTTCAGGAATTTTTCCAACGAATTTAGGAGAACCAAGTGAGGAACGCAAAGGCTGTGCACTGTGGCATCGTTACAAACAACATTCTTGTCTTAGTGCGTCTCACGGACCTCCGACGCCTGGCTACCGGCACCCTCGCTGAACCCCCTCTGGTGACCATGACCAGCAATCCTGATCATGAGCTATCAGAAAGAGGGCGGCCCCACGTAGCCCTGTAGGGAACCATCTCCACACTGTCCGGGGAGGGGGTGTGGGACAGATGACCGTCGTTCACAGGGTCAAAGGAAGGGAAGACAGAGGGAGGCGAAGGAGCAGCTCGGATAGGCTAGCACCGCCTGCTTCCAGGGGACTGCACCATTGTATTTCGAACCATATGCATACAGATTATGCAATAACTATCCATTAAGTTAACATTTCAATTAGCAATAATTGCGCCTCGCCTTGGATAAACCTCATTGGCTATGATACTGCCACTGCGCAAAGCTTAAGTTAACATTTCAAATGCACAGATTTCCACTGCCTTTTGTTGTTTAATTTTAAGCGGGGCAAAGGGTGTGCTTGGGGTTCGCACAAAGCCATGGCCCGCCCCACGCCTCCTTGTCAGGCCCCCTGCTCCGCCTACCGTGCCAGCGCCTGGACCTTCAGGACATGCCGCTCCTCCTGCTCAGCCACCTTCTTTTTCAAGGTGTCGACCTCCTGCCGCAGCGCCGCCGAGTGCTCCATCTCCCCGTCCAGCAGGTTCCGCAAAGACCTGGGCAGAGGGACCATCTGTTCAGACACAGTGAGCAGAGCCCGCCGCACCACGACACAGATTCATCTACATCCGCACCCCTTCGTTTCCCATGAGGGTCTGCACAGCCCTCATTCCAGTCTGTCTCGTGGAAGGGGACCCAGAGACCCCGAAGTCTGCTCAAGAGCCTCTGAGTAAGAGCCAGGAGGTGGCCCAGGCTCTGTGCCTCCCCGCCCCATGGCCCATGAGCAGCGTCAGTCACAGGCAAACAAGTAGTGGAGAGACCCCCAGGCAAGCCCCTTTCAAGGTATCCCACCGCAAGGAGCGGCGCGTGAAAGGAGACCTTTTTGTCACAGCCGCACAAGAAGACACGGAACCAGGGCAGGGATGCCAGGGTCCCGTGAGCAGCAGCAGCGGTCGGAGACGGAGGTCTCGTCTCATTTCCACTTCTACCCACCAAGCACACCGGCCTCCGGTCACAGCGTCTCCAGGTGACACAAGCCCACGTAGCGTTCTATAGCCTTATCTGGTCTCACACCACAGAGATCCTGCTCTGTGTCATGTTTCGGAGTTAACCCTCCAAAACACATCCACTGGTCATCCTTGGTCTTGAAAAGCAGACAAGATGGCAGCTCTTCCAGAAAGAGCCGGAAGCTGCCACCAAGGTGTGTGCCAAACATGGTTCGGACTTCCCGTTTACTTATGGACCTCAAAAGGCTCTTTCTAGAGAACATTTACTCACTCTGGGGCACCTACATCCCAAATCTAGTGCACATATGCCAGGTGACATCAGGAGAGAGACCGAAGTGTGACTGTGAACTTGGCAGACACCCCACCCCCACCCCCAATCACTCACTCGCCTCGAAGGCCCACATTCCTGCCAAGCTTTGAAAAACTCTCTTCATGGGGCCTGGAACCCCAGGACACAAACGTGGTGCGATTATCTCCCCCATCGGTTCGGAGGAATTGACAGAACTATTGTTCTTCACAAGGTAAGACGGAACCCATGGCTTCTGCCAAGAGAGCAGCTCCAGCTGGAGCAAGGAAAAAGAATCCTGTGTTGTCTACAAGCCCTTCATTCAAAGTTTATTTTAGTTGGAAAATTGTGCTGTCTCAGATTTCTCTTTTAAAAAATTATCTTTGTTTTAGGAATCATGCTGTTTGCCTTTACGTGTTTCCATTAAGGACGAGGAAGAAGCTTGTCAAGCACGGCCCAAAATAAGGTTTAAAAAAGACACTCATGATTGCCTGTCACCATGGACACTTAATTCCAGCTCTGAGTCAAAGAGTAAGAAAGCAACATGACGACATCACCACAGGCACATGTGCGCCCGTCGCCAACCCCCAGGGAGGCAGGACGATCAGGCTCACAGAAGCTACAACCGCAGGCAAATCCCTCCACCAACAGCCCTAGTCAGTCGAGAAGCTCCCGTTGAAGGCAGCCAGATGGGAGCAGCAGAGCTAGTGCGGGGCAGAGAGCTACCACTGTCTTCAACGGGGAACCCAGCACAATAAAGCCCTTCACCTTCTCACAGTCTGTAACCGGGCTTCTTCTGAACAAGCCAAAAGGAAGCGAAATACCATCTTGCCCTAGGTATCCCTGATTTGAGGAAACTAAGTATCTGAGTGCCTGCGACATGGTAAGAAGATAGGCCCTCAAATAAAAGGTTATTCCGAGGGTGCCTGGGTGGCACAGTGGGTTAAAGCCTCTGCCTTCAGCTCAGGTCATGATCTCGGGGTGCTAGGATCGAGTCCCGCATTGGGCTGTCTGCTCAGCAGGAAGCCTGCTTCTCTCTCTCTCTCTCTCTCTCTCTGCCTGCCTCTCTGCCTACTTGTGATCCCTCTCTGTCAAATAAATAAATAAAATCTTTAAAAAAAAAAAAAAAAATGTTACTCCGAAGACTGCTTGGGGGCCCGGGGGGTGGGCGCTGAGAGGAGCACTCAGAGGAACTTAGCTAACAGGTATTGGGGGGGGGTTCTTTGTGAGGTGGTGAGAACATTCTAGAAGAGGACCCTGGTGAAGGCTGCACGTCTGCTGACACTGAACTGTACCCTTGAAACAGTTCAATTACATAAGGTGTGAATTATATCTCAAAGACCCTTTTTAAAAAAAGATGTTGGGAGAGTGCTGCTTTACCAAATTCTTATTGTGTTGTAAGGCAGAGCCACGACTGGGAGGTTTTCAGTCCCTGCCAGTCCTCAAGTGGTACATCCCACACGCGCAGAGAACACTGGTCACAACCCTGTCAAAGCAAAATCTCCCGCATCCGTGAGACTCTGTCCCAGAGCTGGTGAGTCCGAGAGACTCCTCCCCGAGCCTGAAAAATCAGCAAGTACCTGTTCTCTTCTTCCAGCTCGTCCTTCCTATTCATCATGGCCACAATAGCTTGTCGCAGTTCACCTGAGGGAAGAGAGAAAGTCGAGATTCATCAGCAGATCCCGCCTGTTTCACTGTCCCCTCACCAAGCTCGTTTATGTGCTATTTAGGGCAGGCTGTCTAGCCAAGTTCCCTTTCCCCTGTCAAAATGAATCTCCAAGACCCAAAGGGGGCAGCGCATCCCTCCCTAGCCGCAGGAAGCAGGAGGGCCGTGCAGAGGGAGGAGCGTGGAGGGCTCTCCTCAGGCAGCACACTCCGCGGCCAAGCCTCTGCGGGAGGGAGCACTCACCACCCACACGCATGAGCCCTGTGACACGTGTGTCATGCCCCCCCTCCTGGGGTCACCAGGCATCACCAGCCCCTCTGCCTAGCCTCAACTGCAGAGACAGCAGCTTCTGACCAGAGGCCGTCCTCAGACTCTCCAGATGGTTTTAACTGCACTGTTTTGACCCTCTCCACAAATCGTTGGATTTCATGGTAAGAACCTGTCTTTTCTTATGTTCACGCCCAATGTCCAGTCTGATAAAACGCTGCTCTTTCATTCAGGCCCAGCTGAAAAGGCACACCGTCCAGGGAGCCCTCCGTGACTTCCCCACCCCTCACAAACAGCAGAATGTGCAAGAATGAACCACCTTCCTCTTACTATTAGCTTACAGCTCTTAAAGGTACACTATAGAAGTGTACCAAGACTTTTGGTCCCCAGAAGTCCAGCACGTTGGGTGCTTGGTGCTTGGTACAGGTTCACGGACAATGAGCGATGCAAACTATTCACACCCAACTACAAAACCATGGAAACGAACAACAGGAGTAACAGCTGCCCTGTAACAAGCACTTCCGACGTGCAAACTATCAGTACCTGACTTGTCTTGTGTCAGTTTTCACGACCACAGGATGAGGACGCCCAGTACAGAGCGGAAACCTACACTGGGATAAGGCCATAGGGTCTAAAGTCACCTCCCACGCCCCAAAGCCAAGAATGGTGGAAAAGGCCTTTGGCAGGACCAAGAGCCGCAGAGAAGTCCCTTTAGTGGGGAGCTGGGAGGGGCAGCAGCTTCCACTCCAGGGACGGGGGCAGGGATCCATAAAGAGCTGCCATCAACAGACTCTCAGGCTGGGCAGATCCAACTTCAAGCCCCAGCACAGACACTTCCTGCCGGGTAACCTCAAGCGGGCTTCTACCTCTGCCAAAATCCAGAGGAGTATTAACGCCACATTCCTTGCAGAGGAATTCAGGAGGCAATCCGAGTTCCCGGCCTGGCAGACACACCGCAGCAAATGCAGAGAGTGGTTCAGCGTCCTGAATTTTAAAACCTAGGACCCGGGTTCAAATTCTGACTCTGCAGCTAGTTAACTCTGGGCAAGTTAAACCACCTGTCTGAGCATCAGCTCCCTGTCTACAAAATGGGGTCCCGATAGTCACTAGTTCATACAAGCGTCCTGAGGATTCAGTCTGTAATATGGAAGCGAGGTGCTTAGAAAAGGCTCGGCACATAGTCAACACTCAACATGTTACCTGTTACTGTAATTAGCGGCGGTTCCTTCAACAGCAAGAGGGGGACGAGGTAGCAGTGACGACACAAGCAGGAACTGGTTCAATCAAGCACATTTTCAGGAGTGAGGAGATTTTACAGAGTTCCTGTGTACCTCAACCTTGGGAAATAAAAGTTTTTTTAAAGGGGTCTAAGCCCTAGAGCAGCAAACTAAGTAATAGAACTTTCTCTAAGTGTCGACCAAGATCACCATGGGCAACGTGAGAAATCAGACCCAAAGACTGAGGTGTCACTTGGAAGAGACAGAGCGGCTGGGTTCTAGGGACACAGCACGAAGGGATCCCAGATACTGCCTTCATGACAGCTAGAAACTGTGTTCCACGGAGGAAAGACAACTAGGAGGAGGCAGCAGTCCTCAGAAAGTCCCAGAAAACATGAATGTTCTTCCAGCCAAAAGTCACAGTCGCTGGAATGAGAGAGCTGGGCCACAGGCTCGCTCTGAAGGGACCCGACCACACCACCCAGGGGCCACCCATGGGAAGACAGTGCGATGACCAAGGCTGAGCTCACCACCGCAACACCAGGAACCAGAAGGATAAACAAGGCTGTGAGACGATCCCTCTGGCCTTCCCCGGACCACCACCGCCGCACAGTCACTGTCACAAGGACACAGGAAATGCCCCAAGTTGGCAGCGACCCACGAGCAAACGCCGGGACAGACTTTACTTCCACGCGCGTTCACCTGGCTGACTTTTCTCGGGCAGCACAGCCAGCGGCAACTCCGGGCTTGGTGTTCACAGATCACATAAGCATGCTGTTTCTCTGAGCACGGGGGACGCGCGCCGGCGGGGGCACTCCCTAACTGGTCATTTTCCCTCCTCTCCCCGACACTGCCCATCTCCTTACTGCTTCAGTCTCTGTCACCTTCTTCCTCCTTATCACTGGCCACAACACACGTTTCAAGTGACAACGGAGTGGCCTCTGTGCAGTGCGGCCTCTGCTGAGCCTGGCTGAGCCGGGGTCTCCCTCGCCCCAGGCAGAAGGCAGAGGTCCGTCCGCCTCAAAACCGGTTCCCTGCTTGGCTTCCGAGACCCAACAAGCAAATCCGGCCAAGTACGCAAAAAAATATTCACTGTAGGAAATTGATCTGGCATAAAGAGCAGCATTTCCAATCACTGTGGAAAGGGTGATTTTGTCCATAAAGGTCACCATTGGGGGAGCAAGAAACAAGACGTACATCCCCGCTTCTGTTATGTACCCAAATAAATATCCAAGGGAATCATTAACTGTGAAGCGCAGCCCTGAAACACTAGAAGTATGGGAACAAACATTTATGCCATCTTGCAACAGAGGCCTTAACGTGAAAGCAAGTACATGAACGAAATTATGTTTGGTTTGGTTTTTCCAACTTCTGCCCATAGAGGGCCCATGTAACGAAAAACTAATCCAGGAAACTTGACCCTGTTCAGGGGTATCCAACAGAGCAGGAAAAAGACACAGGTTTCCCTCATCAAATCCCAGACCCCTCAAGTTCCCCTCCGGGACCTCGGTCAACCCCTCAGCCGCCACACTGCTGCTCACACCCTCGGGCTCGCAGGGCAGGGCAGGGACGACAGAGTTTTCCTGGAACGCAGCCACACTCACCCGTTCTCATAGGGTCTACGGCTGCTTCTGCATGACAGCAGCAGAGCGGGGTTGTCGGGACCGGAATGGAGGGTCCTATCGCATGGCCTGAAATATCTGCCATCTGGCCCTTTACAGAAAAGGTTTGAGGGGTGTCTGGGTGGCTCAGTGGGTTAAAGCCTCTGCCTTCGGCTCAGGTCATGATCCCAGGGTCCTGGGATCGAGCCCCGCATCGGGCTTTCTGCTCAGCAGGGAGCCTGCTTCCCCACCCCTTTCTCTCTGCCTGCCTCTCTGCCTACTTGTGATCTCTGTCTGTCAGATAAATAAATAAAATCTTTAACAAGAAAAGAAAAGGTTTGCCTGTCTTAGGAGGACATCCAGACATTCTGCCCTCCGCTCCCTCACCAGCAGCCTCCTCCAGTCCAGGGCTGGAGGTAGGGGTCTGGAGTTAGGTAGGGGACCCATGGGACACTCACGCCCGGCCATGGAGCTCACCGGCCAGACCGCAGGCAGACTGTCATCCAGGCTTCAAGAGAGGTGAGCCCGCAGGGGAGCAGCTGCTGCCTCAGACACTCCGGGGATGTCCTCGGCTTTGCCACTGGTCCCCCCAGCTGTCCCTGTTCAACCTCTTGCCCTGGATCTTCTTCATCTGCCTCCAGGGGTTCCCCAGGGGCGGCAGTGTCTACACCCAGGGCTCAACCACTGCCTGCCCCCCGCAGATGCCTGATGCTCCAGCACGAAATCACCGGCCCCTCGTGTGGTTCGCACCCCCACTGGCTCCTGCACTCCTCCCTACTTTGTCTGACACGCGGCAGACCCACTCCCCTTCTTTCATGCCTCTGGGTCTTGGCACAGGCTATCTTGAGGGACTCAGAGCCTCCTTCGGGCAGCGGCCAGGGATCACCTCTTCTGTGAGACCCTCCCCCACCAGCAGGGGCAGCCAAAGAGCCAGGAGGCCCGCCCAGTCATACTCCTACCCCTGCTGTGGACTCTGCCCACAGAGGCCTCCAGCTGCAGCCACGGAGACATTGGGTGGCTGCTTACCTTCAAATGAGCCCATCAGAGGGAATTCTCCAGAAGTCTGGAATAGGCCAGTTTCTGACTAAAAATAAAGGGGCGGGGGAAGTAGGTAGGAGCAATGCATCTGGCCAAGAACAAACGAATCTATGTTGCTCCACCAAGACCCATGTGCTAAAAGCTGAGCTGAGGACAGCTGGCCAGGCCTGGGACAAAGGAGCAAAAAGACACAGGGGCAGAAGTCTGCCAAAGAGAAGAGCCAGCAAAACCCGTCCAGGCAAACCTAGGACAGAGAAAACATGGAGTTTTGCAAAGGCGCTGGTGTCTGAAGTGTCAAGCACGAGCCATGGAACCCTGCCACCTGCCACCAGGGCAGAGCCACAGAGAAACGCATACTCTAAGAAGAATCCTTATGGTCTCGGTAAACTTACCATTGGCTGA
Source organism: Mustela nigripes (assembly GCF_022355385.1). NCBI lineage: Eukaryota > Metazoa > Chordata > Mammalia > Carnivora > Mustelidae > Mustela > Mustela nigripes. Next base: position 29,551,514 of record NC_081567.1, read on the forward strand.
CTTGGTCTCTAGGTGCACAAATGTAGTAGCCAAGACCATTCAGAGAGACTTGCAGAGACCACAAAGCCACAGGAATAACACGGACATGGAGGAAGGGCCACCCCAGCTCCTGCCTGACTCCAGGGCCCTAGGGGCCCCTGCTAACCCGCCCTTGCATCCCAAACCTCCGCTGTCCCAGCTCCGCACAGCCAACCAAGCCACCAAGACCGGCCTTTCCCTAAAGCCTCATCACACCTTATCCATACCAGCCTGAAAACAGCAAAGTCCCCACACAGCCCAGAGCAGGGGAAGGGCGGCCAGAAGCAGGGGCCCCCCCAACTGGTGCCAGCCCCTGTCCACAGTACATCCAAGACCTTAAGAACGAGTGAAAGGGGGGATGAATTCACGAGCAGTTGGTTCCCATGGCTGCCCATCTCCAGGAACCGAGTATGGGATGGGCCAGGTAGAAACATCCACTGCGCTTGGTAAGTTCAAGACCTCCCCAGAAAACACTAACCACTGCAGTCACAGCTGTCATTTTCTGCCCCAGGGATGGGGATTCAGGATTGAACCCAGTTTTTTCCACTGGGTCTTGGGAACGGGAGGGAGGGCACAGATACCTCAATCACCGCCAGGACCCAATACCGGGTCCTCCTCCTCCCCCTCCTCCTCCGGCCCATGACTCCACCCTCGCAAACCCCAGATTTCAAACAGAGCCGGGACCGACCCAGAGGCAGACACACAGTACAGAGAACACCCTTCACACAAGGATGAGGGGGTCAGAGGCCCCAGTGTGAAGTACGGGGGCAGGGACCGTGGTGGGAGGGGAGCACTGGCCCGTGCTCAGCCACTGAAGGCCCTGGGCATCACGGGGGGAATGATCTTAAGATTAATTTTGCCAAAGGAGTTAAAGATACTTTTAAGAGGGAGCCAACGCAAGCACTAGGCTAACTAAACGCTGTCTGTCGGGACGTATGGGTGCAGACGCGCACACGCTCTCGCATATACGTAGATCTGTATGATAATTATTTGCCTTTATATAGCAGCTCTTCCCAAAGACCTCAAAGAGCCTTTACAAATGCTCCCCTGGGGCCCATACTCAGTTATATTTAAAGAGAGCTCACGAGGGCACAGGCACAGAAATAAATAATATGCTTCTACGGCTATATACTTAACCTACACCGTCATTTTTCAAACTTAACTTACTGCTTTTTATATCTTTTTCTGCCTACCCACTCCCGCTCATCTCCAGGAGAAAGGATAAACTATATCGAGCTCCTCCGTAACTTCTAGAATCCATCCGGCCCTTGTTGCCTTTTGTTCTGTTTCCGGCCTCCCCCTCTCCCCTGTCAACCAGAGGGTTTCCACTTTGCAATTTGTTAAGACTGGGGGTTGGGGGGGAGGGATGCCCCCTGATGTACTGCCAGGGCTCGGAGGGCCAGCAGGGACCCTGCAGCTTCTCCCGTGTGCCCAGCCAGAGCACAGCACCCTCTATCCGCAATCTCCTTGGATTCTCGCCACCTCCAGAGAACCAAGGCTTATTACACCACTTCCATGAATGGGGAAACAAATGCCCAAGAAAAGGCTCCTGCCACAGGCCACAGAGCCTGGACCCAATCAGACAAGGCCCAACCCTGGCCAGCCTCCCTGGGAAGCGCGTCCCCAGCCTGCACTGGCAGCACCAGGCCGAGCCGGCCCGCAGGACGGCGCACACTCAAGACCCACGCCCCCCCCACATAGGGCCTCCACTCCCCCAACCTCTGCCTACTAGGGGAAAAAAAAATAAACAAGTCAGGAATCTGATTACAATCTCCACCCCACCCTACCCTTAACAGGGTTTCTACATCATCCCGAGAAAAGAAAAAGGTTTGAGGAACCCATGGGAACCTCAATGAGAAATGAGAAAATACAGTCACAAGGGGAAGAAAAACACAACAATGATCAAGTTCTAGATCTTCGTCACCTTCTCCATGTGAAATGTGGGGGTTCTCTCTCATTTGTGTACGTACACACACATTCTTACACACACACAGTGTATTTACAGTGACTTCAATACGAACTTTAAGGCAAGCGTCCCCAGAGCAAATACAGACAGGGCCCTACGTCTGTCAACACACCGCAGTGTGGGGCCAGCGGGAGGAGGGGAGGCCACGGCCCAGCAAGGCAGCCGCCCCTGCCTCCAGGCCACCATCCCAGGATACCACCACTTCTGACTTGTCAAGAAAGGCCAGCAACCACGTTTTCACGTACATCTGATTTTAAATGCAGCTGACAAGGCTCTCACCAAGCAGGCCCAACACACCATGGCTACGGGTCACCACTCTGTGACCCCCCCCCCCCCCCCCCCACCGCCAACCCCCCGCCCCCCACCACCCGCGCAACCCCCCAACCAAGGGAAGACCGGAAAAACCATAAAAATAAAAAAAAAAAAAAAAAAAGTTAAAAAAAAAAAAAAAAGAAGTCTTCTAGAGGTGGTCAGAAGGAGTTGGAAGGGGGCAGAAGATGAGGCTGAACCCCACCCCCGGAAACTCCCTAGGAACCTCAAAGTGATAGACTTGGGAACCAACAAGGGTCCTAGTGTCCCCGTTGTTCCCCACCACCCAGCCATACCTGGACACGACAGCACCAGAGCACACACTGCCAGTGCCAGTCACGGGAGGGGTGACTCGGCGGGCGGGGAGGGAAGGGTCTCCTAGAGCAGGAACAAAAGAACCGTCTGTGCATTTCTTCTCCAAAGTTAAGAAGAAAAAGCCATCAGCACAGCATTTAGCTTACAGAGGTATCTGCCTTAAGAACTAAACACGGTTTTAAAGGTTCAAGGAGAAGACACAGAACAGAGGGACGTATCTGGCGAGAAGGGAGGTGGGGGTGGGTCCAGTCATGGCTGGTCTTTATCAAGTACGGAGGTGAAACTCCCAGAACGTGAAACCAGTGTGAAAGTGACCTCTTCGGCTGTGCCCAGCACACACCTGGTAGCACAGAAAGGACCTCGCTCTAGCTGTGAGACCCTTCCCCCTCGGGAGTAAAACCCGCACAGCAGCAGTTTCCCCCACCCCCGCCCCCTGGTGGCCCCTAGACTGCTCTCTGGCTCCAGGCCATTTTCTCTCCCAGCCAGGCCCCAAGGCCTACCCTCCAACAGGTGACCTTCTGGTCCTCCTCAGTTCCGCTTGGGAGGTTTCTAAGGTCTGCCCACATCGGAGCATGTATCGGCCCTCATTCCTCCGCACCGCCGCACGGCCTTCACCCGTCATCCTCTGATGGGATGCGTGGGCCACGGCTACCTGGCACACGGCCAGCAGCGCTGCACGAGCGGTCATGTACACGTACTTGTTAGGGTCTTGACTGCCAGATCTTTGGGGCAGACACCTGGGGGGGTGGAACTGTGGGGTCACGGGGTGATTCTACTGTACTTTTTGGAGTACTGCCAAACCACTTCCCCACGGGGAGGCCACAGAGCGGTTCACACTCACCGCATCTCACAGAGGAGGGGTTCAGATGTGCATGACTGATAGCCAGGCCCTCCCCTCCCAGCGCGGTCAATTCCTACCTTTCCTACTTCCATCCCAATTCAGGGCAAGTAGATTTTAAAAACAAGAAATCACTACAGATCCAGTTCAAAACCAGACTCCAGAGATGACGATGGAGAGAGAAGGGGCGGAAGACGGCCGCCCCCAAAGTGGGGAGGACCCGGGGTACGGCAGGCAGTGGAGACGGACGGGGCAGAACACGGCCGCCGCCCCCGAAGCCGGGAGGACCAGGCGGTGCAGACGGATGGGGCAGAAGACGGCTGCTCCCGAAGCGGTGAGGACCCGGGGTGCGGCGGGTCCAGTCATACACGGACCTTGTGCTCCTCTCCACTGGGCAGGCAGCTCTGCTTACGGGCTGGAGTGTTTCTACAGAGAAAGGCCCAGTGAGAAACAGTGGAAACCAGTCCAGGGCCTGGTGTTAAGGTGAACAGTGAAATGCAGGTGTTCATTAGAAGGTGTCCAATAAATGCAAAGCTTAGGAAGCAGGGCCTACCTGCTCTTCCCGGCCCCACAGCGCATCAGTAGGTGCCCAGGTGCCCATGAGGAGAGCGTACCTTCTACCAAAGCACTCACACGGGCATGAGAACATGGGCCATCCTGCCACGACGCCAAAGGAGCCACTTACCCCACGCCCCGTGCTGTGCAGGAGGCCCAGCTAGAACCCCTCTGAAGCTCTCTGGACTGAGGTGTCTTCTCCCGCTGGACCCCACGCTGCCTGAGCTTTTACCGGCCCGACTCCCAAAGCCACATCAGTCTAGAAGACCCGGATAAACGGAGACACCACGCTCTCCCTCTGATGTGGAGAACACAGTCCCTACCATAGAAGTTTCTGACCCTGAGGAACATGACGCTGGTAGCACACACAGCAGCCTCCCCGCTACTCCTAAGGCAGGGCTGCCAGAGTTCTCTGCTCCCACAAGGTCACACACATGTAGAAAACAGTAGGTCCTCTCTGGAAAACGGTGGCCGGGGAGTGACCCAGATCCAGTCCGTCTCCATGACGTTCGCGCACCGCCTTCAACGAAGAGATAAGAGGACGCCCCTGACTCTGTTCTGTCCTGCGCAGCTTTTTTATGGGTCCAAGAGCTTTGCCCTGGTGCTAAGTCATGCGCGAGGATGGAGAATAAAGTCTCTGCTGACAGAAGCAGCTTTCCTGGCTTCAGCCTCTGGGGAAAGCAAAGCCTCCATCCCCAGATGTCACTCCCCAGGGCCTGGTCCCGGCAGAGCCTAGACAGGGTAAGGCGGCACCCACACAGTGAGGGCAGATGGCCTCAGCCACCCCAGGGCAGAGCAGATGATGGCAGATACTGGGGGAGTAATGGTGTGCCAGCCTGGCTAGGCTACACACACCATAGCACCCAGGAAGCTATGAAAAACAAAAACAAAAACAAAACAAAATGCACATACATACACACACACCCCAACCAAGCTGTGACTGCACCACGGGACAAGCAGGCCCAGCATCTCCAGGGGTGGCACCCAGTCCTCAGTATCCATGCGACACTCCTCGGCTCACCCTGCGGCCGACCCTGGGCAGCAGCAGGCTGCCAGCTGGACACGCCCCAGCACGCGGCAGTGGCACATGCCAACATTCAAACACTCCCACTGGGGGCCAGCCACTGTCCAGAGAACTTTGCAGACGCCCCCCAACAACCCCCTAGGTCTAACAGGTCACCATTCCTATTTTTCAGATGAGCCAATGAAGGCTCAGAGGTTAAATAACCTGCTGGGGGTCCCACAGCCAGGCGATTGGGAAACCTACTGTGCTGGGAGCCTGTGCTACCAATCACGAGGCCGCCGGGCCAGATGGGGAGGTCCTTTGTCCTGAAAGATCGTGAGGGTTCCTCTGGGGAAGCTTGTGGGAGCTTTGCCACTTTGGAGAAAGGTGACCAGGATGTGCCCCAACACTCACACAACTATCAGCCAGTCCAGCCTGCTCTCAGGTATTCATGTGGGCGCTGGGACCCTGAAGGAGACACAGCGCCCCCAGAGGCAGCCTGGGGTTTCAGGGCGACAGGGAGCAAGCCAAAAGGAAACAGCAGACACCCAGGAGACAGGGCCCCAGGTTCTAGCCTTCTCCTGCACGCGGCAATTTTCTATCTACTGGTAACCATGGAACAAAGGTCAAGGTTGGGCTATACTAACGCCATCAATGAATCCCTTAGTTCATGGGGTTCATGGGGTCCTCCCCCATCTTAGAGATGGGAAAACCAAGCAGGGCTCTGCCAGTAACAGCAGCCAGCAGAACGCATGCCTCCTACCAGACGTTGGCTGAAACACTGTAAAGAATGTTCTCATTAAGGCCCCCAAACAGTCTCATGAAGCAAGGTCTAGAATCAAACCCATTTTTTATCAATAAGCAAAGACACACAGACCAGAACCCAGGCCACATGACAAGGAGACCCACAACCAGAACTACCCCGTGATACCTATGGGTCCCCAAAACCAGGGCACATCTCCGAAAGAGGCCAGGGCTCCAAACCAGCTCTGGTATACATCCCTACGCACACACCCCCAAAAAAGGCCAACATCGCTGATTTTCAGAAGCAAAGCCACAGCAGGTTCTAGCCAGAGTCGGCTGGGCCACAGGTTGTGGACATGCTTTGCGCCCCCCTTCCTCAGCTCTCTTCTCCTGGCGGAGGAGGAGGTAGGCCGGACCACCAGATCCTGGGCTTCCACTGCTCTCCACATGCCACAGTGCTGCCAGGGGCCAGAGGCAGGAGAGAAGGAATGAATACTCCCTTACTGGACCGAAGCTGGTTCCTGGCACCTGTGACCCATGGATCCGACCCCACAAGCCACCATCTGGGGCCTACAGCAAGCTGGCCCTGGCGACAAAGCGGCCAGCCAGCCGGAGCACACATGGCATGGGAAAAGGATGCCAGCAAAGATGGGAGACAGGACAAGGAACGAGTAAGGATTCCAGGTCCTCGGCTGGTTCAGCTTAAGAGCAAGGTACTTGAGGCATCTCACGGCAAAGTCAGCGCCTATAAAACGAGCTGGCTCAACAGGCTGGTCCTCTAGAATCTGCCAAGCTCTGAGAGGCTGGGATTCTTCGGGAACAGCAGAGGGGCCTCCTGCCGACAAATACAGAGCATCGGGCATCCCCGTCCTCTGCTCCTCTCGGCCGGCTAGCTGTGTTTGGCCGGACCACCCCTTGCGGACAGCATCAATGGGCCCCGGGCCTGTCTGCAGCACCCGGCCTTCTGTGGCCTTGAGGGCGGCCGCACCAACATGTGCTGCAATTGGCCTCACGCATGGCGGAGTGGTGGGGTTAACTGACGGCAAGGAAGAGTAATTGCATGTGAAACACCCATAAATAATTAAGACATCAGCTGCACAGCTTCCTTCCGCCCTCAGGCCGTGATATCCTGCGTACGGCCAATTCTCAGTCCACACAGTCCACACACATCATCTGCAATTAATCAGAAGCCCGCAGCTACAGAGGACATGGGCCAATCTCACACCAGATGGTCCAGCGGCTCTCTGCTGTCCAGCCCCGCACTTTGACACTTTGAGGTCTGCTCTACAGGACACGAGCTCCCTGTCGCCAGGTCCCAGCAGCACCATTTACTTCCTGCATAGTCGCGGGGTTTCCACTGGCCCAGACTCAGTTTCCCCACCTTTGAAGTGAGGTGACTTGACAGGAGAGCAGACAGGAGGCCCTCCACGAATGCAGGGTGGGGGACTCAGGTCTGGCTAAGCAGCCGTCCACCCACGGCCTCCGCACGGACAGCAGGGAGGGGAAGCACGAGGATGTTCGCAAATCTTACAGTCAAGGCACGGGAGGCCCAAACAGGCAGAGGGACAAGAGACACTCCGAACACAAGACTCCAATGAGCAACGGCCATCGATGGGCTCCCCTGACACCGCGAACACCTTGTCCCGAGTACCAGGTTCTTCCACGGCTGCTGCTGCCGGGAAGCAGGCCTCCCCGAGCCCCGAGAAGGCTCCCCACAAGGGGTCATCCCTAACTGCAGGCAGAATACAGGGAGGTTGTCCCCGGGGCAGGTAACGGAGACTCCAGTGAGCTACGAGCAGGAGGACTTCCAGAACCAGCCAGACTGGAAGAGCGCAACTAGACACTGAACCATCAGAGGCCTCAGACGTTCCTGGACGGAGGGCGCTTTCACTCCTGGCTCAGCTTTACACCCTGTCCTGCAGGAAGCCTTGTGGACTCTACAAGATGAAGGTGATTCTTCAGAGCAGCAGCAACCAGCTTGCAAGCCCAAGGCGGCAAACGCTGGGACAAAAACCAACAACTGAAGAAGTCTGGGGCAGCTGTCATCTCCCGGTTGTTACAGATAATGCTGCAATCAACATGGGGGGGGTGTTTTCCTCCCCAATTAAGGTCTGTATTTTCTCTGCATAAATACCCAATCGTGCAATCAGTAGATCACATGGTATTTCTTTTAATTTTTCGATAAACCTCCACACTCTTTTCCCCAGTGCCGCACCAATTTGCATGTGGAATTTACGAAACGAAAGGGAAAGTCAGACTCTTGGGAACCGAGAGCTGGTGGTAGCCACAGGGAAGGTGAGGCAGGGGGTCAGCAGATCAAGGGGGCTAGGAGTACAGTTATCTCAAGGAGCACTAAGAAAGGGTTGACTATTATACACCTGGAATGAATATGACACGAGGCAGGGACCAGGTGTTATGAATGACCCGAGGGCCCCAAGCAGCGGGCTCACTCCCCCCAGCAAACAGCACCCGGGGCTGGGCTGCCCCCCAGGCACTCACCCGGGCCCTGCGGGAGGGGGAGAGACACTGCCCCCCCCATGCACACACCTGGGCCCTAGGGCCAGCCCGCCATCACACGATGAGCACCACACAGAACTGAGCAGCACCCTGAGCCCAAATCCAGGCTCTTTCCAAACACCTGCCAACAGTTCCTAAAACCACGGGGCGGGGGCGGGGGGCAGGTAGAAGAGACCCTTGTATTGACTGCCTCAACCTCCCCTACACCCACCCCTGCACCTCCAACAAGAACAAGCCAGCAGCCGCTCACGGCCACCTGCTCCAGGAAGGGCAGCTCCTCGGGGACCAGCCAGCTGCAAGCTCCCTCACTGGGCGGCTCACAACACCCCACACCCGGTCCGGCGCCCGCCCCTTCCAAGACCCATCATTCATTCAGCAGTCATTCCCGAGCCCCCGAGATGCGTCCCCTACGACATCAACCGGAGGGTGGGCAGGGTCCCCCAAGGAAATCGCCACGAACAGGCGAACAGGCTGGGGAGGGAAAGAACAGAGGGGAGAACTAGCCTGGGAGGAGGGAGCGGGCAGGCAAGTCTGAGGGAAAGCAAGGTGGTAACCGAAAGGTGATGGTGGGCGCGCATCCGGGCCGAAGGAAGGGCCGAGGCAAGCGTGCAGGGCAGAGGGACTGGCCGCAGAGTGAGCGACAGGCACAGAACTCGGGAAAAAAAGCAGGGTTTTATAGGCCCTGACGGAAATGCGGATTTTGCCCCAAGTGCAGAAAAAGGCCCTGCAGGGTTCAGAAGCTGAGGAAGGTCTGGATGTGCCCGCGTCCCCTATGCCCAGAGAAGCCACCATCTCGTGAAGAGAATGAGGGCTCTAGAGGAAACGCCACCTTGTGTGAACCATCTGCTTCCTTGGCCGCCAGCCTGTCGTAAAGGGGCTAGAGCCGCAGACCTCAGAGCATGGCTGCCGGGCCTGAGAGCAGAGCCGCGGCCACCCACACTAGCTTCTCCTCAGAAGCAATGGCGGTCAGCTCTGACTGCAGGTTTCCAAAAGCTTGGGCCACAGGCATGCCGGAAGCCCAGCTCCTAGCCTTCTGGAAACCAGTGTGTGAAGCCGCCCAACCCCTCCCACGGTGTCCCTCAGGGAAACACCCTCCTGTCCTGGCCGCCAGCCTGGCAGGCAGGCACTAGCCCTGAACAGGCAGGCACCAGCCCTGAACGCTGCCTCTCTGTTACTCACGGCCTACGGCCTGGGGCATCTGGGCAGAGCCCACTCATTTGGAAAAATCTGTGCCAAGTTCTACCTTAGGAGATGAAAAACTAGTCTTCTCTGAGACTAATGCTCAGATACCAAGATGGGTAGCAAGAGACATGGGCAGGGGTGGGGGCTGGGGGACCCCAAGAGGGCCGGGACTGACTGACTGAGCACCGGTGACCCCTAACACCACCATCTCCCACCTGCCCACTGATATTGGGGGGGCACCCCAAGCAGCGACGGGGGGAGAGCGCCATCCGGGACCAGGAGCAGCTGGAAACACACGAGCGGCGGCTCTAAGAAGCCCCCCACCCCAGCTCCGCACTTGGTGCCAGCTCGAGCTTCATGGGAATGAGTTTCAGCATTCTCAAAGCACCTGAAACTTGACATTCACTGGAAGAAACCAAACAGGTGAGATCACTCCCATTTTAGAAATGAAGAAATTAGAACCTGAAGAGGTTAAATCTTGGGCCCTGTAAGAATGCTCATCTCACAGGAACCCCCTCGTCTTGGGGTGCTGGGCTTCTCCACTAGAGCAGCCGGCTCCCCAAAATTAGATAAGACCCCCCTGTAAGAGAGGAAGCTGCTTCTGTTAGCAGTCGGACCCGCACCTGCCTCGAGGCCAGGCAGGAAGCACACGTGAGCAGAGCCGGCAGGTGGGGCTAGGCGGGACGGCTAACAGGCAGCCATGCAGCCACCATTAGGCTCCAGCTGAATGCTTTGGAAAAAATGCCTCGAGGTGACGGGATGTTCTGATTCTCCGACTGAGGTTACGTTGTTTGGTTTGTTGTTGCGGTTTTGTTGTTTTTTTTTTTTAAACAAGAAAATCGCCCAGTGACGAAATGCCGGCCACTCATTAAAAAGGTATTTCCAGCACTGTGCCGCCCTAATGAACCGCTCTGTGGATGGCCAGTTTGAAATCTACGGGCAGAAGTGGGAGCAGAAAGGGAAGGAACCGCGGGGTAAACCCGCAAACCGTGAGCTGTGTGCATTCCAAGCTCAAGCCTGGGCAGGGACCCAAGGCTCCTGCAGCATCCCGGACTTGATCCTGGGGGCAGGGGGCAGCCTGTGAAGGGTAAGCACCACCTGCATGGAAGCCACACAGATCCACACACATGAGAACATGTGTCACTGCTACACACACGCACACCAGCTCCCACAAAAACGGGTGAGATCACACAAGCAACGTCAGTTCTCTGGTTTTGACAACACACTCGGGTTCCGTAGATGGCACCAGTGGGGGACACTGTGGTGGGGAAGGGCACATGGTCATCATCTACTATTTTTTACCATTTCTTGTGAGGTTTAAATTCTTTCAAGACAAAGTTTTTTAAAGCCAACAAAAAGAATGTCCCATGGTCACATGGGACCTTCCGCCTGGAGCAGGCACCAACTGCCCCAAATCCCCTTCTCTGCTTCCCTAGCTGGCCACGTGACAGCTCAGAATGGAAACCTGCCCACCGTCTCCTTCAGTGAGACACAGCCACAGGACCCATGCTGGCCACCGTGCGGGGAGCGGGAAGGCACGCTGGAGTGCGGAGCCATGCCTCCTCTCTGGAAGAAAGGTGAATGTCACGGGCACACGGACAAGGGCAGCGCGTGAGAGACGGCGGGGGCAGCCACATAAAAGGGGAAGCAGGTCCCAAGCTGCTACGTGGGAAGACAAGAAATTCCCTCTGGTTTTGAACCAGCATTACCGCGGGGCTTTGTCACAGCAGCCACGGTGACCTCCTGCCTAGTGTGCTACCATACGCATTTCTTTTCTTGACGAATCAACCAACGCATTAGCAAGGTGGCCTTTTAGTGCCATCCCGCAGCCCACACGGGCTGGGAGTGAGCAGAGATTTACAGAAGCCGGACCTCCTGGGGCCCTGCTGAGAGCAGTGCTCATTAAGCTGTGGCAATCTTGCTTCCGTGTGTCTCCCTCCTCCCCAGTGTGATGTAGATGGAGACGGAGCCCCGTCCCTCCAGGGAGCCGTCTCCGGGAAGAGGGATGCGGAGGGCCGCCTCTGGAAAGCAGTGGCTCTTCACCTCCTCGTGCGCTAGGCCGAGCCGCGCGCCCACGGCGGAGCTCTCTGTTAAACACGGCTGCGGTCCCTTGGCCCCCAGCTTCTGCCCAACTTCTCAACTCAATCACCTGAACCTAATATCCACGCGGAGAGGACTCTGCAAACTCGCCTCTCCAGAGCCATCTCGTCACTTCAGGGACGGTGACTCATCCGTGTGACAGGACCATAACCACGAATCTGAAGGCTTCAGGGAAGAGGGGAGAAGGGACAGGGAGCCCCAGACAGACAGCGCTTGTCACCAGTGTTTGAGTTTTTCAGGGCTCACCTATCACCTGGGAAAAAAGAAATCTGCTGCCCTAAGTTATCAGGGCTACTCAGAAGAGAAAAAATTCTAACATAGACTAAAAGGGTCACATTTCATTAAAGATATGTTGATGGATTTTTCCCCCCCAAAATGCTCTTTTCAAGTCATGCTGTGAGAGCAGTCAACTTCGTATTTGAGTTTAACTAACTGGGGAAAACCTGCCCTTTGTGTTGTTCCCAACACTCTGGGGAGGGAGGCTCACTTCCCCAAAACCCCCAAAGCCAGCCTCAACCTCCCTCCTACAGTGATGAGCCACGAACCGGCAAAAAGGAGCAGGGCTCAGACACAAGAGGGTCCAAGTTCAGAGCCAGCTCATCCCACCTGCAGGAGTTGGGCCGGCATTCCCCACCGACACCCAGATGTGGCAGAAGGCGAGCCTCTGGCATCCTTCCCAGTTTCTTTTCCTTATCGTACTCTGCCACTGGGACCTATCTCTGGAAGGCAGAGGATGCTCTGAATACAGTATACAGCAGGAAAGACCAGGACCAGCAACTATATTTGGCAAAGACTGGCACAGGAAAATGTACCAGATTCCCAGTTTTCATGGTGATCCGTGAGTCAACTCTTCCCTGCGCGACAAAGAACACTTCGACGGCGGCACGTGACAGTGATGGCCTCAACCCAAAGCGAATTCTGGAGCCATTCTGAAGCCACACGACCAGGTAAACATGGGTGGCGAGGACATTTTAGAAAGACCTGGCCCCAGAGAACTCCAGCCAGGGTGATCTCGGCATCTGGTCTCCCTTGAGAAGATTCTCCTGACATCTAAGTGCCCACAAGCACCAAACCACCCCCTTGATTCTTCAGTCCGGGCCCCTGTCAGAAGGGCTGGGACCAAGTCATAGGCACAGATGGAGACAACGCACTCCAATTTCCTGTGTCCTCATCCTGAATGATAGTCTTAGATGTGGGTTTCCAGTTCCAGGAAACTGAAGTGAGCAGAGGTCACTGTTGTTTTCTTTTGTTTTGTTTTTCTAGTTCATCTTTTTATCCGTGAATTTCAGAAGGGCCCCAATCACACAGGCCTCTGGGGCTAAGCGATAATTTCATGATCACAAGAACACCATGGAGCGATGATAAATGGGATCAAGGACACATTAAGACACTTTCCTCTTTCATTATTACCAAGGGGCAGCTGTGACTCAACAAAGTTGCCAATATAAAATGATTAAGACGAATTAGGGGGTCAATAATCTGGTGGTTAGCGAGAGAAACACAACGCGAGGGGAAGCGAGGGGAACAAAAGGCTCCAAAGGCAACGTGAAGCAGGAACGTCCCTGAGAGCAACCGGATGTCGAGGAGAGAAAGCAACAGGGGCCTGCAGGAGGAGGAACAGAACAGGCCGCTTCCTTCAGCCCAGCGGCAGTCGGGAAACACGACCCCTGCCCTTTCGAGCGGGAAGCTAAGTGAGCTCGCCTAAAAATGCTGAGTCAAGAAACACAGTCAAAGAGGAGGCCTGAGCAGCGAGGAACAGCTCAAAGACGAAGAGAGACACACTCGTTTTGGAGGGACGGGACTAGACGTGGGGAGAGCCGGGCAGCAGCGGGCCCGGGCTTTCAACCGAGGGCGCTAATGCCATCGACGGGCTGAATTTCAAGAGCCCACAGGCTCTGCTGCCTGGGCCCCGACCGACCGGCTGTTCTCCTTTGCCTCCTGGTCTGCCGGCCATCCGCTCTCCACCCAGTGGCCAGCACGGCCCTCCTCTGCTCCGAAGTCCCCTTCCACGCAGGGTGACCGCAAAAGCCACCCCCGCCCTCTCTGTCCCACGGTCACGCTGCCCCTGGCTCATTCTGCCTAAGCCACACTCAGCACCCTCGCACCCCCAAGGCCTCTGCCCCGCGGGCCCCGCTGCTGGATCTCTTCCTCCAACACGCTCCCGCCTCCCTTACTCACCGCCCCTCGTCGGAAGGGCCCTCGCAGACAGCAGCAGGCCACAGAGCCCCTCCGGCCACGGGCCGTCTGCGGTCCTGTACGGCTCCATCTTCCTTCTGAGGACAGAGCCTCCCCTGATAGATTTATTTATTTTGTGGTCTCGGAAATTCTCCATTAAAACGCAAGCTCCGTGTTGCCTGCTATCCCCCTAGGGCAGTGGTTTTCACCTTGGCAGGGGGAGTGCCCACCCGCAGAACATCCACACTGTCTGGAGACACTTCTGACCGTCAGAATCGGGGGGAGGTGCTGCTGGCCTCGAGTCGGGGAGGCCGGGGCTGCTACTGAAGTCCTCCAAGGCCCAGCAGAGCCCCACAGCAGAGAACCGCCCGAGGGTACCTGCCCCCAAGCCCAGAGCAGCGCCTGGCATGCAGTAGGCCCCTTACCGTGTTGAATGAAAGCCTGAATAAGCGACGAGCACCCAGGGGCAGCAGGACACAGGCACTCTCACCACCTGTGCGAGGACAGGCGGCCCCTTCCCCACCTACACCCAGCTCCTGCTCGTCGGTAAGATGGGGGTAACGACACAGCGGCCTCGCGGAGCTGCTGGGAAGAGCGGCCGGGGATGAGGGGTAGAAACAGAACACGCCGAGAGCAGAGCCCACCACACAGAGCACTTGGAGTACAACCTTGATCGTGTGAGTACCCGTGGCCTCGGCAGTCCGTAACGGTAGGTGTCCGGGCTCCTCTACTCCAAGCCCCCATCAGAACCCGCCAGGAGCAAGGCTCTGAGGGCACAGGGAGGCGGGCTGCACGACGTCTGCGCCACGTCCTGGAGGCTCGGGCACATCTGGGCGTCCCGCTTGCTTTCTCAGAAGAACCCAACCCGTAAGCGTGCCCTGAACCCGAAGGGCATGGAAGCTGGGGCGACTCCCCCAGACCCCAGTGCAGGCCTGAGAACAAGAGGGCAGGGGCTGGCGGGGGCCAGGAGGGCTCCACCCGCACTGGGAGCCAAGACCGGCAGAGCCCTGTGGAAGGAACCCAGCGGCAGGGGACAACCCACCCCGAGATGGGCTACATCCGTTTCTGTTCCCTGAGGCCTCCTCATTTCCCCCAAGCTCTGAATTCATGGCTAAATAAATCAGAAAACTCAGCGGGAGAGGTCAAAACCCACCTGGGCCACGGCGTTCTCCCCACACATACACACACACTGAGCTCTACCCCCCACAAGCCCCCAGCACCAGCACACGGGAGGTACCAAGTCAGGGTCACTAAATACTGAGCTACAGCCTGTCACCCGATGCCCCAGGAGCAGAACCAAACCTCCCTGCTACACATGGACCCCATTTCTACGGCTGCTTCCCATTTCCCGGCTTCAGGGAGAACCAGAGATGTGCCTATCGAGAGAAGGACCAGGGAACCGGTGGCACACTGGAACGCAGCCCGACCACCAGTGAGAGGGGTCGTGGGTCTGACACCCGGCCGGTCACCCAGCACACTCGGGCTCCATTCTCCAGGCTCCATCTCACGAAGGCTGCCCACAGTCCTGTGAGGCAGAGATTCCTGATCCCATTTTGCAGAAGAGGAAACAGATCCTCGGGCAGTCACCCGCCGACCTAAACACAGCCCGAACCCTGTATCTCTTCTCAAGGCAGGGGCTCTGTGCTGGAGAGACGCCGAGTCTCTCAGCGTCCATCTCCGTGGGGAGGAGGTGCCCCCAGCTTCTCTGCCCCTCTTGCACGGCTCCCTCAAGGGACGGGTGACGTCCCGCTCAGGAGCCGCACCAGAGGCAATGGGCATGCCCGGCCCAGCCCCCGGCAGGTTCCCGCTGCCCACCGGCTGCTCACCCACCCACGGGCTACGCTCAGGACCCCGCACTGTGGGGCCTCCGCCTGACCCGTGAACTCAGGGTTGACATCCTTGAGAGTCCTCCGGCTCACAGCTTTAAAACGAATTTCCAGGCAGCTCTACTGCCCACGAGACCACCATTCTGATCCGCAGCTGTCTGTCTGCTGACTCCTAAGTGGAGTCCTAAAGAAGTACGGGCGCTCCCCAGGCCACAAGGGGGATGCCGGGGGAGGGGCTGCTCCTAAGGGAAGGACGAGCAAGGACTGCATCCCGAGCCCCTGAAAGCTGACTGGGCGCAGGGGTCTGAGGCGCCCAGCGCTGCTGAGCCACCGGATAGGATACCATGTCGGAGGGAGGGGCAGATGCTCCGCCAGCCCTGTCTGTCCCCCATCAGAACCAGCCAGGAGCAAGTCCAGCACTGTCTCCCTCCAGAGGCTGAACCCCACTAAGATTAGGGGCCGGGGTCTGGGGGCAGCTGAGGAGGCTGGGGTAGGAGCAGAGGGACGGCAAGCTCTTTACTGTGTCCCATTACCAACTTCTGGGCTTTTCCACGCAGACATATTCACATACACAGCACCAATTTTAACAGTTCTCTTTAAAGGTAACATTTAAGGGGCGCCTGGGTGGCTCAGTTGTTACGCATCTGCCTTCAGCTCGGATCATGATCCTGGAGTCCTGGGATGAAGCCCCGTATCGGGCTCTCTGCTTGGCCGGAAGCCTGCTTCTCCCTCTCCCACTCCCCGGGCTTCTGTTCCTACTCTCGCTGTGTCTCTCTCTGTCAAATAAATAAATAAAAGCTTTTTAAAAAAATTAATAAATAAGGGTAACATTTAAGATCCAGGACAGGAGAGAGATGAGGTGGAAGAAAAGGAAGAAATAAGCCAGAGCCAGAGCAGAAGTACCCCATCCCTATACTGCTCAGGCCCTCTCACGGGTGGGCGCTCGCCCCCTTTTAGGACATGAGCCCCCAGGGCCTGGCGTGTCCTCTGGGCCCCAGTGCTCCAGTGACCTGCCACCTCCACCCCGACCTCAAACCCGGTATCAGGGCACATCTCTACTAACAGGGCTGGCCCGGCTTTCCCCTGGCACAGGTCGGACAGAGCTGCTACCTCCAACAAGACTAACTGGGGCTACATCCCCTGAGCAAGGAGCCCAGGCCAGCTCGGAAGGACAACAGACTGTGACAGAAGCCGCTGCCAGGCCCAGCCGAGAGCCCACTAGGAGGTTCCAGACCAAGGATCATTCCTGGCTGAGGGTCAACAAGCACCCGCGCCGGCAGTCTGTAAACCAGCTAGGAGACTGCGTTGTGAAGGGGGCCGGCAGGAACACAAGAGACCTCAGACTAGGAGGATGAAATTCCAAAAGAGGGCGAAAATCACATTTGGCTCAAAAGACCCAGGAGCATGATGCTGAGACCTGGAAAGTCCCAGTAGTTCACAGTACCCTGTGGTTATGATGGGCAAGGGGAAGCTTCCCAGCGGAGGGACGCCGGCCAAAAGCAGGAGATCGCCCCGAAAGACAGACTCCTGGACATGCCCTGGGACACAGGCCAGCTGAAGCACAGCCTACGTGGGCCAAGCCCAGGCGGTGAGTCATTCCCTCACCTCCCCATGCTGGGCCAGTCACTTCCCTTCTATAATATGGGCTAACAGCAGCCCCACACTCAAGATCCTGCAAAGACTGAGTACGTGTGGCCAGAGGACGGAGGACTAGGTAGCATCGCCATCACTTCCTCAAGGGCCTCCTGACAGCGGGACGAGCCCCTCTAGACCCACAGGGTGTCCTGCAGCTCTGAGCAGGGCTCGGAGGCGGGGCTCGTGGACGCCCCGTTCAACAGCCTTTGCACATGGCTGCCCTTTCCCTGGAGAGCCCTCCCCTCCTCACCAAGGCTGCCTTAAAGCCGCACACCCGCCCCTCAGCCCTTCCCTCCTCTGTCCGCTTGGACGGCAGCCCCCATCCCTAGGCACCGGTGGGAAACAGTCATGTTTGTCCACTACGGACACCACCCCGCACTGGGCTGGAGGACTCTCCAGTTCCAGGTAAGGAGGGGAAGCTGGACTACCTGATCCGAAACTCCGATTGGGATTTCCCGCTCCAGGGGGACTCATTCCAGGTAGTGGCGAGGGACGAGCACTGGGGCGGTCACTCAGTGCCCAGAGGCTACAAAGAATACATCCCCCCACATGACCCAGCCGCCTTCCTGTCCCCCGTGCAGCCATTCCTCATTTACTTGTGGGTTTTCTCACCACGGTTACTTCCAAGAGATTCTCAAGTTCCTGTGGGCAGGGTCCACAGAACAAGAACTCACACATGCTGAATGCCAAATGCACTGCCATAAGCATGTAACGTTAATGCCTCACAGCAACCCAGGGTGCTGGAACTCTTGTAACCTGTACTTTCATGATGGGGAAACTGAGGCACCGAGCTTCTGCATGGCAGAGCTGGATCTCCCACACCTTTGACTCCCCGGCACTTAGAACAGCGTGTGAGAGGCACTCGGTAAATGTTTGTGGGTGGAATAAACAAATCAACAGAGAAGTGAGGCATGCCTAAATGCCATCTGGAACATTCTAGCTACCAAGACCATGACTGCTGGTCCAGCAGGCGACTTTCTGTGAGGCGTTTCCCCTTAAAAGAAACTCGCCCAGCTCAAGGACTTGTGACAGCCGTTACCAGCTGGATTCACTCCTTGTGTTTAAGGGGGCAAGGGGCTCGTTGTACAGGCAAAGCAGCGGCCTGCTGGCCACCCCCCTCCCTGCCTCCATCTGAATCGTCCAGCCCTGGGCCAAGCCACAGGCTGGCCGTAGGGCCTTGCCACCTCCTCGGGATCAGAATCATTACGACGGCACTCTTCAAGCTGCAGAATGTTTGGAATCGCGTTGCCAGGCAATGAGCCGGACCCCCTCGCTCGCATTGAGAATCCCGTCCAGTAACAGCCAGGACAAAAAAGGAACCACTGACAACCACGAATGCTTTTCCTGCCCTCTGCCCCGGCTCAGTATCAGAAGTGAGGAGAAATCAAAACGAAATCATCACACTGAGCATCTGGGCTTACCCCTCTCTACCACCTACCCCTCCCCAACCCACCCCCAGCCCCCCCAAAAGGGAAAAGATTAGGCAATGATTAGGCAATGATTAGGACTGCGATGATGAATACAGCTCCATGGATAATTCACTCTGTTTCATGAGAAGCAATGACAAAGGAGAAATATTTTCTAATTAGCCTATTTTCCTTTTGCAAAACAGGGCCAGACACCTACACCGCCGCAGAAAGCCACTGGCAACCGCCGCTGCACTCACGGCCGATACACCGTTCCGTGCATGCCCAGTGCTCTCCAGCTAGAGAGGGCCCTTGCTCCCGCGGCCAGCACCACCCCCACCTCGCCGTTAAAACAGGGCCCAAGCTCTGGGCATCAAAAACCCAGACAGCAACAACCCACGGCGGCAGGAGAGCGCGGCCGGGCGAGGCAGAGAAAGAGCCGGAGCGCCCCCTGGTGGCCGCGGGGCTGCCCTTCCTGCACTGCGCCCGAAGGAAGGCTGAGCCGCTTGTTGCTTCCACCTTCCACCTCCCAAATGATCATACGGTCCAACAAAGAGCTCAGTTCAGGAGTAGAAACTCATTTTCGTACAGCGGGAGCGAAGGAACGTGCGGCTGACGTAAATGCCAGTAAGTACCAACGGAAGGAATTCTCAGGAAACTGGGCCCCAAGGAGCCGCACGTGCTGCCTTTGACGGTCTCTGCAGCTATGGGGACGATGACCCGGCTGTCATGTACTCTGGCGCGTTGTGCAGGTGCTCTTCTGATGCACCAGCCCCGCTAAATCATCCCGCTGTGATGACGGAACGAAGCGACTCCCAAAGGCACACCCAAGAGCAAACGCTCTCTGGGGTCTGTCATTTCGTCGGTTTCATTGGGCTTCCTCCTTCTCTTAAGTTCCATTCCCTGAGCCAAGCAGGAGGCAAGTGGTCAAAAAAAAAGGAAAAGGTCTAAAATAAAATATGGTTCCTGGAAAACAGCCCCGCTGCCTCCTTCTTTCCTATCATGAAGTCTCTCGGCCCCGGCACTACGGACCTGTGGGGCTGGCCCGTCCCCTGCTGTAGTGTCGTCCTGTGTGTGGTGGGACGTTAGCAGCACCCCAGCCACTACCCAGGTGAAGCCAGCAGCATCCCCACCCCCATGACACCCAAAAATGTCTCCAGGTACTGCCCAATGTCCTCCAGGGGCTGAAAGTGCCCGTCACTGAGAACCACTGTCCTATCTGACCCTCGGTTTCCATTCTTACAGCCTCACAGAAAGAGGGTACACACTGACCTCCTCTCAACTAGGAGGAAACGTTAAGGAGTAAGAGCCAGGCAGAGGGAACTGTCTCGGCCTGTGCAGCAGGGGGGGTGCGAGTGAAACAGGAAATCGGGTCCATCTGCTGGCAGCTCAAGGCCCAGGTACTGCCTTCGATGGTCAGCCAGCAATGTAACCTACAAGCGAGGTTCCCAACAATCACACGTACGACATGCCAGGTGCTCTCCACGACATGCTTTTCCCGTTTTTCTTACCAAGGTATGATTCACATGGAATATCTTCAGGACTTGTCCTGGGTTAGTTCACTGCATCCTCACAATCCTATTAGATGTGGACTATCATTCACCCCATTTTACAGATGAGAATACAGAGGCACAGGCAGGCCACATAACGTGCCCGAGCTCCCACTGCTCAGCTGTGGAGGGAGGCGAGTAAGAAGACAGCGATCGACCCGGTAGGAACGTTGGCGTGGAAGACCCACAGCAAGGATAACCACCCCCAGACTCACGATGCGCCGTTTCCGCAAACTGAGCATCCACATGGTCCTGTTTCCCAAGGTCCGGAAACCTCTGAGGAAGAATGATGAAAGGAATTCTCCCCAGGAAAGATCCACATGTGAGCACGAACACACGAAAACAACCTTGCACACGATCACAGGGCTTCTGCGGGCTCTGAAGCTCTCCGCCGGATTCCAGGGAAACATGCGACAGCAAGATACTTTGGGCTCCAAGCCAGACACTGCACAGACCTCGTGAAGAATCCTGTAAGCAGGTTAACACTTCATGTCCTTTCGGGAACTGGGAAACAGAGGTCAGAGCAGGTAAAGCACTTGCCCAAGGTCACAGAGCTCGTGCAGAGCGACACGACGGTCGGCCTGAGCTCAGTGTTCTTTCCACCCCAAAAGGCGGCCTTCACAACTCAACTCAGCTGCGACCACCCACGCCAGAATACTACGAAAATAAAGGATGCGTAAAGAATTTATACGTCTCAGCGAACAGCACTGGTGAGAGAAACTTGGCAGCCACTGTGCAGATAAGGGCTGCCGGCCACCCAGAATCAAAACCCAAAGGTGGCCTTTGCCATTCACAGAGGTTAACTGCCCCTTCCCAACTCTGTAAGACAGCATCTCTTCCAAGCAGTCCGCAGGCGTCCGGGCACTCACACAAACCCCACCCGGCCTCTCTCCAAACGGCCATGCCTCCTGCATCGGCCGACACCTGGCCCGGAGTCGGAAAACTACGGGCCAAATGTCAGCATCAGTAGGTTTATGCTTACGAGCTTCCCGAGCCAAAGGTCATTCAAAGTCAGCTCAACAGTCAACACGTCTGCAAAGGAGGCCGTCGGCTCGGAGAGAAGGAGAGGCCTGCAGTGACACAGCAACAAGCCTGACCAGGCAGGATACAAGAAACATCCCGACTTTGACGACTTGGCTCTTTCGTGGTCGCAAAGGGGAATGTAGGGTCGATGACCCCTTTCCCGGGCAGACGGTCAGAAGTGCCGGGAATCCTGGAGGGCAGCCTCCTCCACTTTAAAGTTGGGGAAACTGAGGCAGAGAGTGACCAAGGGACCCACTGCTATCAGAGCCAGTGTCAGCACCAAGTTTTCAATCCCCAAGCTAGTGCTCCTTCTGCTAGCACCAGCTGCCTGCTCCCTGGTGTGGGGCAGGTAGAAGATCCACTCGCTCCCCTGCCCCCACGTGTAACTCAAAGTCCTGGGCTTGTGCCATAGACCAAGCCAGAGATGTAGCAGTGATCATGGGACTTGCTTGTGGGTCATTCCTGCAGAACACTTTTTAAAGTTATAGAAAATTTTTAAAAATGTGTTTTAAGTTTAAAAAAATGTTTTAACAGTTTCCAGGCTTTGAGGGGGGTGCCCGGGTGGCTAAGTCGTTAAGCCTCTGCCTTTGGCTCAGGTCATGATCCCAGGGTCTTGGGATAGAGCCCTGCATCAGGCTCTCCGCTCAGCAGGAAGCCTGCTTCCCCCTCTCCCGGTCCCCCTGCTTGTGCTTGCACATGCTCTTTTTCTCTCACACAAGTAAAAAAATAAAAACTTTAAAAATTAATAAATAAAAGTTTTCAGGCTTGTTAGAACTCGAATCAACACTGGATCGTTCCTGCACCCCCTCAACTAAAATTTCTTGAGCCACAGCGCCATGGCAGGCAGGATTTTAGGCACCGGGTGCAGGCAGTGAAAGAGCAGGCTAAGCAGCCATCTTTGAGGAACTCAAGTCCTGTGGGGACACAGAAAACGGACCGTATGTTCAGGTCAGGACCATTTTGAAAACCTGCAATCAGCAGACGTGGAGGAACAGAGTGGGTGGTACTGGCAAGCTCTTTAGGATGTGTGGTCAGAGGAGGGAAGCATCTTTAAGAAGGGACATCTCGGGGCACCTGGGTGGCTCAGTCGTTAAGCGTCTGCCTTCAGCTCAGGGGTCCTGGGATCCCCCACATCGGGCTCCCTGCTCTGTGGGGAGCCTGTTTTTCCCTCTCTCACTCCCTCAGCTCTGCACCCTCTCTCTGTGTGTGTGTCTCTCTGCCAAATAAATAAATAAAACCTTAAAAAAAAAAAAAAAAGATGGACATCTCTGCAGACCTGAATACTTCCCTCTGAGGGCCAATCACCCCAGAAGCAGGGGGCTTCCAGAAACAGCGAGGAGGAGGAGAGGAAGGAAACCCCAGCTCCCCCACATCCTGGCACTCAGACCTTCCACAGACTCCCTCGGCCTGTTTCCTTCAACTAGAAGACGAGGCCAACACACCCACTTTGCAGGGATGCTATGACAACTGAGCGATAACAGGAGTACAGTCTGGGTCACAACAGGCGACACGATGGAGATGAGCATACTATTAATCTCCTCCAGGCACTCCTTGAAGGAAACTGGAATTGCCCCAGAGACCGGTATGAACTCATGAGCTGACCTGCTACCTGAAGATGGACGGGCCAAGGACCAGGATGGAAACATCAGGGACCAGGTCCACAATCCTAGGGGTCTCGGCTCTAACTGCGGTTTACAGCTTAAACCCTTGGGGCTGCCGAATGGGCTCCAAACTGATCCCCCCCAAAGGTCTCCAGAAGTAAGTGCCTTTACATATGACATTTTACATATGAGGAACAGGGTCCCAGAGAGTCTGGAGGCTAAAAAAGAGAGAGAGAGAGAGAGGAAGGGAAACCCAGCCAGGAAACCCTGGAGCCAAGGCCAGACCCCAGGGTGGCTGCACCGAGTCACACCCCGCCCCCCACAACATGAAGCCGTCCTCCCCCTGCTCTCCTGCAGCACTCAGCATGTCCCTGCATGACGGGTGCGAGGGCTCGGGGCCCAGGGCACTGCCTGGGAGCTACCGGCAGCTTGAAGGAGTAGGGACAGCCATGTCAGCTCAGGAGTCCCCAGCCTGTGCGGCACAGGGAGGCCTTCAAATGCCTTGGAGCAAGCAAGGCCACCGGGGCCTCCAGGAAGGACCGGGAGGCAGGCTCCTGAGGACACTTCAGGTAGCAGACGAGCCGTAGGACCTGCCATAAGAGCAAGTGGCCATGGCCCCAGGACTCTGGCTTAAGACCCTCACCCCACTTCCCACTGCTGCTGGGATCGGAACGGACGGCGGGCCCTCTCCGGCATCCTCGGCTCGACTCTCCCCTCTGCCCAGCCACGCTTCCACCGTCTCCATCCACCGCCAAAACCCCTCACCCCCCACCCTCGGCTCTGCCGCACCAACCCGTCTTAATGACACACACCGAGACCCCCTGCTCCGTGCCCCACCTTCCTAGCCTTTGCGATGTACCAGCCAAGTTCACGTGTCTGTCCATGTCACCGGTGTCTGTCCTCCCCTCTGGCCTGGCAACTCCCTGGGGCAGGCTGTTGGCCTCTTGCTGCCTAACACACTGGCCAAGGTAAGCACGGGGCGGGGGGTGGGGTGGGGGGTGCCTCGAGCCACGCGACCAGCGCCAGGAGCAGCAAGTAGCACTCTGTGCCCCATTCCCACGTGGTCTCCACACCAGGAAGAACAGGGTTGGGAGCTGGGAAGGCTGAAGATCCCAAAACAAAGGATGTGAGCAACCCATGTAACTGGGGTGTGGGGGAGGTTACGAATGTTAAAGGCCTGGAGAGGACAGCCCCTCCAGGGGAAGCCGCCCCAGCCAGCCGCTGAGTGCCGCTTTCCCGGCTCTTAAAGTAGCAGATGCATGAAAACGCCAGCAACTGGGCACCTGCGTGGGTCATTCGGCTAACATCTGCCTCCTGCCCAGGTCATGATCTCGGGGTCTTGGGATCAAGCCCCGAGTCAGGCAGCAGGGAGCCTGCTTCTCCCTCTGCCTGCCACTCTCCATGCTTATGTGCGCTCTCAAATAAATAAAATCTTTTTTTAAAAACTACAAAAAAAAAAAAAAAAATGTTAGCGACTACGGAGGGTGGAGGATAAGGAAACCGGCAGCTGTCATCCCGCTGTCAACACGGTCCCTCCGGACACGAGACAGCTGAGAACAAAATCATGAATACGGGACCCACCATTGGCCTGCTCGCCCCACACCCCAAGAATTTACCACAAAGGAACACGGAGCAGAAAAAAAATAATTTCCTCCAAGATGGCGCTGATTCTCATTTTTCCTTACAGTGAGAGAAGACAGCGGGAAAACAAACGAACGGGGCTGGTGCACCCCCTCCCCCCAAAATCCCCAGTAAACTGGAATACTACACAGCCATTCAGCAGGAGGACCAGGGAGATGAAGAGGGGAAAGTGCTAGAAAACAATGCTAAGAAAGCAGAATGCAAATAAGCAGGTTGGTAAGCAGCGCTATCTACACAACTTACACTCTGCTCTGATGCAGATTCTCTTCTCAGCAAACGGGTGTTTCCGGCATCCCGGTGTCTGGATACGGAAACAGGCCGTGAGAGGTTCGAGACCCAGGGGGAGCCTGGGGAACTGGGCAGCCGGCCTTCAGCCTGCCCCTCCGGGCCGAGACGGCACCAGGCGGTCTGCAGTACCCCCCGGACGGCCCCGCGCACCCCGAACGCAGACACACACACACATACACCTGCCCGAATGGCAAGTGCCCGGAGGCAGAAGCATCGGTGATCTCCTGAGCGTCAACTGTCTTCACTACTTTGCTAAATCATTACTTCCTCCCAACAGGCTCTGCGTGGTCTTAACTACCAAAGGGCGTCGGAGAAAGAGCGGGAATGTGAGCCTGGTCACGCCAATCTCTCTTGGGCACTTCATGACGAGAACATACACCCACAAAGCCCAGGACCACACCCTGTGCCACTTCAGAGGCCCCCAGGAGGGGAAGGCTGCCGGAGAGGACCTGCCTGTCATCCCTGAGCACCGAGGATGACACAGCCCCGCTCTAGTGCCACCACAGTGCCGGGCAGCCCCCATACCCAGGACTGGGTGCAGCTGGGGAAGGCACCTAGCAGGGCATGAGGGAGGGTTCTCTGTGTCGTAGAGAAGAATTGGGGCCCCTCCGCCAGGCTCTGCGGGGTTTCTGAGAGTCACGCATCTCCCGACTCGACGCCCGTGTGCTTCCCATGCTGGGATAGGACTCTTCATCTGGAGTCGCACAGCTCTTGGGACACATTCTCAGGACTCCCCAGGACTGAATGAGCCCCCCAGCCCCTGCCAGCCAAAATCCCCATGGGAAGCTCTAACCTTCAAAGGGACTGTGTTTGGAGGTAGGACCTGTACGGAGGGAATTAAGGTTAAATGAGGTCCTGAGGGAGGGACCGCATTTCAGTAGGCCGGGGTCCTCGCAAGCAGAGAAGACACACCAGGAATGTGGAAGCAGGCAGAAAAGGCCACCTGCGAGGCAGGGACAGCGGCCTCGCCTGCAACCAGCACCGAGGTCACCTGGACCTCCAGCCTCTGAAACTGCGCGAGAGACTTGCTCAGGCCTCCCGGGCGGTGGTACTGTCACGGCCACCCCAGCAGACACCCTGGACCCCCAGACAGGCTCTTCTTATTTTTCTGGGACGTCACAGGGGCAGAGGCAGGACGAGGCAGACACACATCAAAGTCACCTTCCACCCCAAATTTCTAAGAACCCAGGTCTCTCATCCGGAGCACACCCAGGAGACACGGTGCCACCAGCCCCTGCCCCAGGCAGCGCACCATCACGCCCCACAAAGTCCACTAACACAGAGAATCAAGGGTCAAGATGTGGGTGTGGTGACACATCTGGAGATTCATGGGACAAACTCTGGGTAGGTCCCTCCTTGCCAAAGATACCAAATAATAAAACCAGATCGACAATTCTGGAAGATGGGATATCCGAGTGCAGACAAGACGAAATCTCCGCCATCAGCACACAATGAATGACCACAGTGCCGATGCCCAAGCAGGGCCCGCTGCTTCCTCCAGCCCAACGTGGCCCAGGAGGCCCCAGAGCCTCGGACAAAGCAGACATGGTGGTCAGCTGCAGGAGGGGGCGCCTCCCCAGGGAGCACGAACCCCGCCTGGAAGCATGCCGCTGCGTAACCGCTGGGGCGCCCGAAGATTCCTGCACCCGGACAAGGGTGAGGCCTGGTGTGCGAGCCCGCAAGCTCGGGGGCGCTGTTCTTTATAAGACAAACGTAAGTAAGGCAAAACCTGGTGCTCTTTGGGGCAGAAACACCTGAGAGCCAGAAAAATGTCTGGGATCTCAACACAAGGTGTAACCCACTCAGAGAGAAAGCACTGTAGACACAGAAAGACGAGGCAGAAAGGAGCAGGGACCCCCAACAAGAGGGCTTCTGGGTGTTCTCAATCCTTCTGGTTTCTTCCCAGAAAAAGGTGTGAGTTTAGCACTAGGATATCCCCAAGCCCCCCGTGCTGCTGCTCAGTCACTCGCCTCTCCTTATGGCAATGGGAGGGGGTCTCGGACAGAAGCTGGCCTTGACATCCAGGCCGACTCCATACTGGGTCCTCTCCAATGTCTTAATTTTCAGCTACCCGCCATTTCCGTCAACTGACAGTGGCTCTCCACTCACTGTACTCGTGCAAAGTTCCCTTTTCCAGTAAAGGCATTCAGGTTTTCTTAAGTGCACCCACTTAAAAAAAAAAAAAAAAAAAAAAACACATTGCAGGGTAAGAACTAGTACAGTGGTAAATAAGTAACAGAACTGGGGCGCCTGGCTGGCTCAGTCGGTGAAGCTGCTGTCTTCGGCTCAGGTTACGGTCCCAGAGTCCTGGGATAGAGTCCCACATCGGGCTCCTTGCTCAGCGGGGAGCCTGCTTCTCTCTCTGCCTCTGCCTGCCGCTCCCCCTGCTTGCGCTCTCTCTCTCACTTTCTCTCTCTGACAAATAAATAAATAAATAAAATCTTTAAAGAAATATTAAGTAACAGAACTTTGGAAGCCAGCGACGTCTAGCCTGGGTGCCCCATATGCGTCGATCTACAGATAACCACACGGCTGAACTCCCGCCGTGACAAACCACACACTTTCATTACAGACACAGACTGGTCATGTGCACTGCGCCACCCTACAGAGTCCGGTCACTTCCTTCTTCGTCTCCGACTCAGAGAATGCCGGCTAGCTCCCAAGCTCCACTCTTCCTTCCCTAGCAGTGAAAACCCTACTGGGGGGCAGGAGGACTCTGCCTCCCTAGCAGCCAGGGGAGGCCATGGGGCTGATCCGGGCCATACCGATGGGCTACTGTGTGCACTTCCTGGGATGGGGCCTCCTGTTCTGTACCACCTGTTTGGGCCCACTCTGCAGTCCAGTGAGGTCATGGGCCTCTTCTCAAAAAATAGTTCAAAACACATAAAACACACCAGACTACAAAGGAAATGGATTCTATTGAAAAAGAACTATCAAAATGTAAAAAAATTAAAGTGACATAGGAATACATAGAATTCTTTATTATCGCACTGAAAACTGTTGTCCAGGAGAAACAACATTCTGAGATTTTGTTCATGTCATGGTTCTCGCAGGCGCCTGTGACTTTCACAAAGCAAAATCACCCATTTTGCTAAACTGCTATGGTTTCTATGGTTTGCTTCTACCTTCATAACTGAAGGCAATGTACATTTCAGGCAAAAGCTAGAGAAAAAAGTTGTAACTTCTTTCCCTAAGAAAGTTCAGACCTACCTATGGAAATGAAGGAAGTCTCTCCTTTGCTCCTTCCCCTTTCTTGCTACCTGGGAGGAGAATGGGATGGCTGGAGCCACAAGAGCCATTTTAAACCATGAGGCTAGATGGAAGGAGTCCCAGTCTCTGACGAATATAGAGATATACTCTTCCTTCCTCACAAAAAGGATTCCTCCAGAGCTACAAAGGAAATCCAACTAGCACAGTTCCTCTGTAGCTGACGACCTTCCAGGATGCAAACCCCCAAACCTTAAACAACACAAGTTTCCCTCTGGCTCAGTGCTGCTCCGTCTCTGCAGCCTGTCCTCTAGAGCGTGCACACACCCAGGCACCGAGTATTAGCTGCAGTTCAGGAAGCTAAGCTCCGAACACCACACTTCGACTCCACGACCAGGTACACACACACACCTGGCTCTACACCGCATTGCATGAAGTCCGCAGTCACACAGGAGCAAGGGCAAAGGCACTCCACTGATGGGCAGGCCCAAGGCTCACCCGGTGTTGGTGGAGGACACTCAGAAAGTACTTACTAATTGTCATCGATTCTGGCACGGAGGCAGAAGGTAACAGGTTGCTCAGAGGGCTTCCCTGGCTGGGAGGACTGGCTTCCACACTGGGAGAAGGCAGACAGAAGGAAGTTACACTCGGCCGCTCAAAATATACAACTTCACCATTCAAAAACCAAGCAGGTGTAAGGGTACTCAGGTGCACCTGCTAAAAGCCCGGGAGGCAGCCCTCATCATGTGTGGATTCCCTACTTGCAAATTTGCCTTCTCGCCGAAGTCTGTGTATGTCCCCGAGATCAATACTCAGTATTTGTCTAAAATAAACAGCAAAAAAGACTCCGTGTCCTGGAGGGACCTGGTAACCCCAGTCCTCCCTGACTGTGTACAAACTATTCGGGAATCTATAGGCCTTGTCCCTGTCGGGGAGCAGAGCCCTGTCCATAACATCAAGCACACTTCGGGGTCATCAGGGACTCCCACCCCGGAGCTAAGGCTGAAAATGCAGATGGGATCTATCCCTATTCACCCAATTTGCACCAAATTAAAAGCACAGAGAGAAAAACAACTGGAAGAGTAACGAGGCTCCAGGGCATCGGGGAGATTTCAGTGCCCATCTGAGCTCTACCGCCCAACATCCGGGGACTTTGAGCAGCTGTTTCCCTTTGAGACACTTTTGTTTGAAAAGCAGAAAAACCCATACGGGGCTCACTACCATATGCCAGACTCGGCACTTCTCAAATACAGGAGAGCTAAGTGGCTCAGATATTATATAATCAAACCGTGCCTTATTGTGATCAAATGCTAACATCAAGCATAATGGGAGAGGAGGCACCCAGGCATGACCCCCAAAACCATAAAAGCAAAGGCGGAATGCAAATGAAGTTTGCTAAACACCGCCTCTCGCGTTCCGACGCCCTTGGCAACTTCACGTTCTACGATCTAAGCTAAACCTGGACATATACGTGAAATAACGCCTTGACCTTACAACCCGGCAGGTGTACTCCGATCTTTAAAAGAGAATAAAACACACAGTTGTGAACAAGACAACTCAATCCCAAAGGCAATCTGGCTCCAGAATACTGACCTGTACCGGGGGCCGGGCTCCGGGAGAACGTGGTCCTCCGGTCCTGTCCCGTTCTCCAGGCTTCCAAGGGGGGCATCTGTGCGGAGAGAGCAGTCGCAGAGAGAAAGTCAGCTGTCTGTTTTCATCTCATTCTCTCCGTGAGGCAAGGACACAGTGCAGACACTGCCTCATCTGCTAAATCAGTCGACTTAAAATGTTTCCTCACCTGCACAGTGGATTTTAATCTGCTACTTGTTTCGTGTTTTGGACCATCATCTCAGATGTGGCCGCGGTCACTGATACGAGACCCCATCCTCCCACTTAACCTTTTTGACCTTGAGCCACCTGGAATTGTGCGTGAAGTCCATATTCAGAGCCAGCCTCAGAATCAGGGAATAATAATCAGCTTTCTGATGGACAAAACAGCTCTCGCTGTAGTGGCTCACGACAGACACAAGGGGGCAGCACAGTCCAACCGCTGACCATGTCTGTCTGCATCAAAACCAAGTGCCCTGCTGCTTTCTAGAAAGATGCCTCCCCACACACAGGGGTGTGTGGGAAAGGCATTCAGAAGAAGGGAGCCCACAGATAATCTCTAGAAGCACTAAAGATTTTCATAAACGTATTAGCGGCTGTTCAGGTCTCTTTCCAGAAAAAAGTGCAAAGCCACGGCCCTTAGGCTGGATGGTGACATGAAGGCCGGGGTCAGCCATGGTAACACGTGCCCTTTGGAGACACTCGCCGCTTTCTCTCAAGGCCGACTGCAGAGCCAGGCCACGATGGGGGGTGGGGCACAGAGGTGGAAGGGGGCACACCTCAGGGCCCACAGCGCTGCGGCCGCCTCCCTGCCATTCCTGTTTTCACCGGAGTTTCCTGCTCCTGCTGGAGATCCCCCAGTTCTTAAGGGACTGTACTCAGGGAACCCTTAAGAGAAAACGTCTCTTTGACACTGCTGTCCCCGTTAAGCTATTCCACTTACTCTTTTTTTTTTTTTAAAGAAGTTTGAGAGGAAAACAGCAAGCGTGTCCCCCTCGGCCTCCCCTGCCCTCCTCTGAGCATTGTGGTGAGTTTACCGGGCTGGGCTCTGCCTCCAGCGTTAAACCGAGAATCTCTGCGACTCGGCTTCCTCGACTAGGGAAGGGCTAACCGCAGCGGCTACCACACGACATCTTAATAATACCAACACGTGATGAAACTCATGTTGTGACACACGCATGCTTCAGCGGGAACGCTCGGGGACTGCTAGCGCAACTCGCTCTGGAACGCCGCCCGCCTACCACAGGCTCCTGCCACCATCACACACACACACACACACACGCACGCACGCACGCACACACACACACACACGCACACACACACCGCCTCACAGCCTTTTCTCGGATTCCCTCGTGAAGACATCTCTGGATCGCAGCTCAGAGGCCTCTGTCCCCCTCGGCAAACCCAACAAGGTCCTGGCCCCAGCTGCCAGCAGGCTGAAGAGGACAACCTCCCAAACACGGGCCTGTGGCTGGGACCTCAATCCTGAATCCTCGTCCCACGGGGCTCGCTGCCTGCCTGGAAGCTCCACCGGGATGCCTGCAGGGCCCACCGCCTGGTCACGACTGTCCAGAGCACTCCCGTCTGACACCCTCTCCACGGGGCCGTCACCTCCCCCCATCACAGAGCTCAAGGTGCCCCATGTCCGCCATTCCTTGTCCACAGTCGTGTCCACCGCCACCCTAGTGCTGAGGCTCCATACCTTCTAGGGGTCTCCACAGAGGGTCCCCACAGTCCTGCCCCACCTGTTAATCCAACTCACCGCTGTCAGATTCCTCTCCCTGAAGCAAAACAGGGACTCCAACATGCACAGCAGCACTCCATAGCTGGAGGAAAGGCCGCCATCACCCACCAGCATTTCAGATCCCAGGCCTACTCGGCCCCAGCGACGTCCCACCAGAACACAGCCCGTGAGCCGGGACGCGGCAGTGGGCCTGATATACTGGGGCCACAGAGCAAGTGCTCACACAGGCTGTGTCACTCACCATCGAGGCGCCCTCTGAGGGGCGCGCTACTACCTTAATTTTACAGATGTGGAGATGGCGCTGGAGGACTTCAGTGATCTGCCCAAGATCGCAAGGTAACATGCGAGGGTCTGAACCGCACTGTGCCCAGCGGTAGAGCTGAGTCCTTGCCCGCTTCACGGCCTCTCTCACAGCAGATCTGAGCTACGAGCCTCTCCCTCCACGGGTCCTTGCACTCCCTGCCTTATTCCTTCGTCTACACTGCATCTCCACCTGGACCACGTATTTCCAACTGCCAGGTGTCTGCTCCCTTTGGCATGCCCCATCCCCATGGACTCTGCGCACCCACCACTCACCCACTCAGCAAAGGACCCTTGAGCGCCCCACTGTGCGCCTAGCTCTGGCCTGGGTCAGGGTCATACTAGAACCAGGCAGACATGGACCTGCCCGTACAGATCTCAGAGAGTAGCAGGGGGACAGGACTTACCAGGTGATTACACACCCACACACTCGATTACAAGCTGAGGTCAGGGCACAGGGGACACAGGAAGTCTCTGGCAGTGGTGAACTTGAGACCTGGCCTGCCAGAGGAGGGGATAGAAGAGCCCTTAATGAGCCACCACCACATGGGCTGCCTCCTGAAGGATGTGCGCAGGGGGCAGGAGGAGAGAGACTAGAAGTGGAAGCAGGCCAGCGTGTCTAGGGGCCTGGAGCTAAAGAGAAACAGGAGATCAGGCTGTGCACTGAGCCGGGGACTGGGGGGCCGCCATGAGGATTCTGGATTTTATCCTCACTGCGCCAGAAAGGTTCGGAGCAAGGGAATGATACAATTTGATGTGTGCTCTAAGAGATCCCTCTAGTTGCTGTAAGAACAGCCAGGGTGGGGGCAGGAGTAGAAGCAGGGAGAGTTGTTGATGTGCCTTGGGCCCCCCTTGCCTGCAAAACTCCGGGGGGGGTCACCTCTGGATCCCCCCAGAGCCCAGGACGGTGCTGGCGCAGAGCAGGGCCACCCGCCGGCGGCATACAGAAAACCATGAGCGCTGAGAGGCACAGGACCCCCCTGAGAGGGGTGGGAACCACACAGCACGCAGGCCGGGTGGGCACCACAGTCCCCTGCCACCGCAGGCGGTTCCAGCACCCTCCAGGAGCACGCGCCCAGATCAACCACCTCAGAGTGGAGCAGCGCAGCCACAGAGCTGCCCCAACGTCACCAAGGAAGCCCGCTGGCCCCGCGGTGGGACACGGAGCTGAGGAGCGTTACACCTGGTGAGGGGACCCAAGGTTTCAAATGAACAAACGGACTCTGAAGCTGCTGAAACCCAACACTAAGCCCAGGACCCCCAGGGAGGAGCGGAGCTGTAACGTTCTCACACGTGCTGCAGGTAGAGGCGGTGGCCGCCCACCTCCGGTGAGTGCTCGCGTGGAGGGAAACCTCGGGGGTGCGCTCCCTGCAGCTTCAGAGAGATGATGGTATACGTGATCTGCTGTGTGCAGGTAACGGACACGCCCAGAGGAGTGACTGGAGCGAACCCTGCGCACGGGTCTCATGTGACCCTGACGGGTGTGTTCCTTCTCGGAGCCTTGGACCCCAGAAACGCAGCTCCAAAGCCTGGCCCCCTTGTCCACAAAGCCTCCTTATCCAAGAAGCAGGAGGAGGATATTTCTGTGTTGAGAGCCCCCGTCTCTGCCACGTTCTCCCTCCCAGATTTAGCTACCGAATCACTCCTCCTTCTCCACCACGGGCCTCCCTCCCCCTCCCGCTAAATGCCCCCAGGGTAGCAACCCTAAGGCCACCAGCACTTTCAAAGATGCTGGGAAGGTCTCCTAAGGGTAGAGCCCAAAGCTGTCATGAAACACACAAATGGCTCCCGGGCTAGAGTGAGAGAGAATAAGTTGTTAACCTTGATCGAGTGGGAGGGTATCGATCAGAAGGGACAGCAGTCAGAGATGAGCGAAAGAGCACAGTCTGAGAGAGACATGCTGACAGTGTACCCACAGCTGCCCAGGGAAAGGCCCCCCAAGGAAAAGGGGATCAGGCCAGGAGGGACTCGAAGCAACCTGGCCTTCCAATCAGGTAGCAGACTCCCCCGGCTCTGATTCTAGTATCTTCTGCAGCGCAAACATCATTTGTCTTCCTATGCAACTCTTACCAGCAGCGACTCTGCCCCCGAGGCTGTCACCAGCTTCCAGGACTCCTGGCAGCTTTGTTACTACAGTAAATTAAAAAGTTGGCAGACCGGCTCACACACAGCATCTCTGATGAGGATACTCAAGATACGCGGGGGCTCGGGGTCCCACGACAGTGACAAGATGAAGCCTCTGGGTCTGGAAGGGTGACAGGCAGAGGTGGGGCCGCGGGAAAGCTGCCAGGAGGATGCCTTCCCGCGAGGATGCTGGAGGCCGGCCAGCAGCTCCTTTCCCTGAAGGAGAGCCCACAGAGGGAGGAAGAGCGCTGAGCTCCGTAAGACTAAACCCAAGAGAACGGCCCTCAACCCCAGGTCTGACAGTCGAGAGGAGCCCGGCTGAGAAAGGAAGGGGCTTTGAACACCAAGTGCAGGCACCTTGACACCCCAGCGACCGGGGGCCTCCTTGGTGGGGAGGGAGACAAGGCGACTGGGGCCCTGCGTCGGCAGGTGGAAGTCATGTGGTCCCGGAGCGAGGTCAGGACCGGCTGCTCTCTGCAAGCCCCGCCCCTTCTCACACACCCTGTCCGAGAGAGCAGTGCCCCTGATGGGCCCTGGCAAGGTAACCAAGCCCACCCACTGGCCATCTGGGCCACATATGGTCCCCTGGGGAACGCAGCAGCTGGCGCTGGCCTGGCCTGCAGACACCAGCTCGAGCCACCAAACCAGCACCCCCAGGGGACATCAGTGGAGACCCAGGAAGAATTTCCTGCCAGTATGGGGGGGCCATTCAGCCGAGGCCAAATGGGGAGGGCTCAAGAGTGGCAAGAGAGAGCAAAGCCTCTCAAAGGAAAGAGGAGATGAGGCAGACCCCCTAAGGAAGTGTGGGGCGCACAGCAGGGGAGACACAGGAGCACCCTCCGTTCCGACCACCAGCTCCCGGTCCACAGACACCCCACAGCAGGGGCCCCACCACTGCCGCAGGGCTGACAGCAGGCTTCACAGGGCCTTAGCCGGTGCCTGGCCCCATGCCAGCCTGGAAAGCCTTCTGCCCTTCCTCCCAGGCTGTGGTTGAGAGAGGATGCCCTGGTCCGGACGGGCCACCTTCCAGGCTGGGGCTCACTCCACAGGCTTGCTATGTGCCAGCTGCCATCACCACCAGCAGCCACACCTTCCGGAGAGAAGACGCGCCCAGCCGACAGAGTCATGTTGCCCTGCAGGAGCCCCGGCGTCCATCGAGGACACTGCCACTCGGGAGAGGTAACCCGCCCTGCTCAGCTCCTGCGGCTCCTGGGGCGGGGCTATCTGAGCCCCACTGGAGAGGGCTGCCCGTCAGCGGCCCACCTGCTCTGCACCCCAGCTCTTTGAGCAAGTTTCCATCCCCTGCCTGGGACAAAAACAACCGTCCATCAACAGAGAGTCTGGTGAACAGACTGTCAACAGCTTCCTGAGCCATCCAGAAACCATGAAGGTTTCTTAACCCTGGCCCTGGGAGGGGGTGGCGGTGCCTGTGTAGGGGTGGGGGTCGGGGTGCCATGGGCCAGGGATGGCCACCAGCACTGCACCGTGCCGCTCACCGCGCTGGCTGCACTGCACACTCGCCCTCTGGGCACACCAGGCTCATCCACACGTACGTTCCTCCCCACCTCCGCCACCCCCCGCGACCTGCTCTAGCTCGAGAAAAAAAATGACAAACCACACGAGAGCACGTTCAACCAAACGGAAGGTGCTGGAAACGCTTACCACCCCACCAGCAGGTTCTAAGCAGGCTGCTCTCTGACCCTCCAGCACTTTGCTGCAAAGGGTACGGGGGCCTTCCGAGCTATGAGTTCTGTTAACTTTCTCCCTAAGAGGCAAATTAATGGTTACCACTTGTGGTCAGTGTGTACGTGCCCAGTTCCCCAAAACCTACTGGTAAGGAAAACAAATAGGCTCAGGGGCTCCTTCATGACTTGTCAGCTGGTTTGGCCCAATCCTCCCTCGGGAGGGAGCAACTCAAACACTCAGGATCAGCAAGAAGAGAAGCCAAACCCTCAGTCCTGCCCTGAGCCCCGTGCCTCTTTGCTCCCTCCTGTCTGCAGATGGAACCCAGACACTCCAGCCAAAGCACACGAATGGAGGGAGGGAGGAATCAGGAAGCACCCACCTGCCGGGCTGTAGGAGCCCACTCCGCTGACTGGGAAGAGGACATCGGCGTCACCGTGGAGCACCTGCAGGGGAGCCCAGCTGTGCATCTGGGAGAGGTGGGTGTCCCCATCCAGCGGCCTAAGATGAGAGAATACAGCTGCGTGACAGACAGAAGAGCCTCCGAGGGCTCAGACCACCACGAGCATCTGCCAGGCCTCCCTTAAGTTCCCTCTTGGGAACCAACCAGACCGTGACGGGGCTGAAGACGGGAGGCCCAGGCTGGGAGCGGGAGCGTGCGGTCCAGATCCGACAGTGTGCCTCCATTCCTCCAGCCAGGGTTCGCTGAGCACCTACTACGGACCAGGCTCTGTGCTCACATATATCCTGTGCTGCCCAAACCGCCAACAAATAAATGGGGTTTATCCTGCCCTTGGGGAGCTTACAGTCTGGTGGGGGACCCGGATGTGAATCACATAATCCTGCAAGACGTAAGACAGCAGTTCAGAGTCGCAGAGCGGGTCAGGAAGGCCACAGGTTAGAGGCGAGAGCTGAAGGTGAGGGCACGGGGTGGGCAGAGGGAAGAGAAGGATGGACAAGGGGGATGCTGGTGAGGGGACAGCAGGTGCCAAGTTCTGAAGCAGGAGAAAGCACGGTGTCCCCAGCTCTGAAATGATGTCAGCCATGTGACCTGGGGTTAGTGTCCCATCACCTCGCTGGTTTTCAAAGCCTCGTCAGTAGAACAGAACCAGACTGTATCGTGTCTGGTTCCCTTCCAAGAAAGGGGGTCCGGTTAACCATTACCCTGGCTCATATGACCTGTTACATCATCCCCTTATCCACGAAGGACAAAGGCGACCTGGACATCTTTGTCACGCTAGCTGGTTCAGCTCAGTGTGTTTGGGAAGGATTTGCCCACTGTAAGCGTTTGCCGCTAGACGACTAGGAACCGTTAATAAATACCAGGCTGTAGTTGCAGGGGACATTAAAGTTTACAGAATCGCTCTGCAACTCAGCTGTAAAAAGTCCAAAGCAGATCACAGTCCTACCTAGTTAACAGGGGAAGACAGGAGGGAGCAAGCAGAGAAGGAGGGAGGAGGAACGGAGCGGAGGGAAACGGGAGACGCACGGTGCAGGAGGCTATGGGACTTGCCCAAGTTCAGCACCCTGGGTGGGACCGAGGCTTCAGGGTCTGAGACCATGCCTTCCAAGTCCAATTACAGTGGGCTTCGTGGCTGCTGCCCGCCATGTGGCATGGTGCGTGTAGTGTCTCTTTGGGTTTAGAGCAGGGATCAACACAACTGTTTTCATCAAGGACCAGACAGGAAAGAGTGTAGGCTTCAGGGCCACAAGTACTCTTCTCCATGGTTGCTGTTGACAGCCCTTTGAAGAGTAACCACCATTCTTAGCTTGGGGGCGGATCTGGCCTGGAGGCTGCTTTGTCAGGGCCTTCCAGAGGCCACTTCGAGATCTTCCTGTCAGTCCTCTCTAGCTTCTGGTCAGACGTGAGGCTCTGAGCAAGAAACGGGAAATAACCCTAACAGACCTGTGCGGAATCCGTCCGTGAATCCTACAGGTCACTCCCCAGGGAGCCCCTTGGGAGAAGGCAGCAAAACCACCGGTCCTTGCAGGGACCACGACCTGCTCGAGGCGGGTGGGATTTCCCACCGTTTGTTCTGAGGGGGAAATTTTGCCACGTTCCAGAAACACAGGCGGGGCGCAGGTGAAGCCAGGCCCCGTCAGCTGAGGTTTGAGAACCCAAGCAAATGTGACCAAGGCCTCCCCCAAAATGATTTACACTGAAGTGATTCCTAAGGCAAAGACAGATTCCGAGCAGGGTGCCACAGTCGGCTTAGTGATAACAGGTGTTGCTTTTCATTAGGAAAAAGAGATGCTTATTTTAAAACCTAGAAAATGCCAAAAAGAGGAGAGGGGCGGGGACTACACCAAAAACCACACTACCCGGAACAAAACGGACTCAGACAATCTGTCCTTAGCACTTCCCTCTTCTTTTTTTTTTTTTTTTTTTAAGATTTTATTTATTTATTTGTCAGATCCAGCGAGCACAAGCAGAGAGAACAGCAGGCAGAGGGAGAGGCAGGCTCCCCGCCGAGCAAGAAGCCGATGTGGGACTCGATCCCAGAACTCTGGGTCATGACCTGAGGTGAAGGCAGACGCTTTACGGACTGAGCCACCCAGGAGACCCCATGCTTCCCTCTTTCTACACAGACGTTTCTTTAGGAGGTCCTAATGAAACTCAGTGAAGGATTTATCATTGGCTTTTGTCATTCAATATTCATTCCTAAACTGGTCTTCACACTACTGAGATACTCTAAAAGGTCACTACAAATGTTCAAGACCCCACAGGGTCCCCGGTAACTGATGAATCACTACAGTAGACACCCAACACTAATAGACCACTATGGTACCTATACTGGGATTAAAATTAAAAACTTGGGATGCCTGGGGGGCTCAGTTGGTGAAGCGTCTGCCTTTGGCTCAGGCCTGAGGCCTCAGCGTCTGCCTGATCCCAGGGTCCCGGGATCGAGTCCTGCCTCACGCTTCCTGCCCAGCGGGGAGACTGCTTCTCCCTCTGCCGCTCCCCCTGCTTGCGCTCTCTATCTTCAGACAAATAAATACAACACTTAAACATTTAAAAATTAAAATGAAATGAAAATTTTAATTTAAAAAGACAGAAGTCTGCGACCTGAAAAGATGTTCCAGAGGGAGGTACGCATCAGTAGGCCGTTAAGGCAGTTCGGCTCCGGAGTTCTGCTTCCTGAAAGGCGGACTTCGTTATCTAGGCGCAGTCACCTTTTTCCCGAGACTCTGTCCTCGGGGCACAGTCCCAGCAGGGGAATGGCAAAATCAAGTGGAATAAACATTTCTGAGGCTCCGGACTCTGTATTACACCGTCTTCCCGGAGGCCGGCGGCAGCGAGGATGGGTGAGGGCGCCCCCTGGTGCCTCCTGTGCGCCCCGCCATACTACATAACTGGGACACGCCGAGAGCAAGCACGCCCCCAAGGTGCTAACCGGGGGCTCTCCTTTCATCCAGTTCTAAATCGTGGCAAAATACAGTGTCCAGAAGCACTGTGCCCTTGCTCAGTTGCTAGTGAGGTGTAACGTTTATCCCTATGTTTCTGATTCTGTTTGAATTATGTTTTTTTTTTTAAGATTTTATTTGTTTATTGGACAGACAGAGATCACAAGTAGGCAGAGAGGCAGGCAGAGAGAGAAGAAGAGGAAGCAGGCTTCCCGCTGAGCAGAGAGCCCGATGCGGGGCTCGATCCCAGGACCCTGGGATCACGACCTGAGCTGAAGGCAGCAGCTTTAACCCACTGAGCCACCCAGGCGCCCTGAATTATGTTTTCAACCCACTTCCCTACAGGTGTCAGAGATCACATAAGAAGTGACAGAAAAACCTCTTTCTATAATATAGATATTACCCTCTTTTAAGAAAAACAAAAACAAAAGGCAAAGCAAACACTGGTAAATATCGAGGCGGGAGGGACTAGATTTTCCTCGGTCATCGGAGGGGCTTTAATTGCCAGCGAAGAGAGACGTAAACCCAGCTCTAGGCCAACAGAGCACTTCAGAGACCATCGGCGCGCTGCCATGGCCAGAGCAGTTGCATCCACAGCGGGGCGTCTCCTGGCCAGGCCGCCTGTCCCTCACGAACCTGGCGGTGCTATTAGCTGCTCAGGCTCTGGCCCCTCCAGGCTCCTAGACCTTGCGTGCGAACGTTAGCTCAGAATCAAAATGAAAGGATTACTCAGTAGGCCATGTCATCATTCCTCTGCTCCTCCCCAAGATGCTCCGCAGAATGTTCGATTGAGATCCCCCCTTACGCCAGGGAGAGGCTGCCCATAATCCGCAGGAGGCCCAGTGGCCCTGAAGGGCCCGGGCCCTGTAGAGGTGACCCTGCACTGTTTTGTGTATCATACATCACAATGCCCGCGGCGGCTCCCCGGCTCGCAAGCAGGCCTCCCCCTCAGGCCTCCCTCAGTGGCACAGTCTGGTAGGAAGAGAAATAACTGCGTCTGAGGCCACAACACACAGAGCGAATCGACTCCGAGACGTGCCTACCCACAGATACACAGAACGTGGAGGCTGTCTGTGTCAACTCGACTAGGCCATGGTAGCAAGCTGTCTGATCAAACGTCCTTCTAGTCATTTCTGTGAAGGTACGTTTATATGAGCTGAACACTCCAGTCACTAGACTTTTGAGTAGATCAGATCATTCTCCCCAGTACAGCTGGGCCTCACCCAATCAGTTGAAGGTTGTAACAGGAAAAGACCAAGGTCCCCCAAAGAAGAAATTCTGCCAATAGCCGGCCTTTGGACTCAAGCTGCAACTCCTCCCTGGGTCTCCAGGCTGCTGATCTGCCCTACAGATTCCAGACCCATCAAGCTTCCACAATCACGTGAGCCAATTCCTTAAAACAAATGTAGACAGACAGGTACAGATGGACAGACAGTAGTTCTGTCCTTTATCTATAGGAGACACACTCCAAGACCCCCAGGGGATTCCTGAAATCCTAAAACTGCACCAAGTACTGAACCCAGTACATACGCTGTGTTTTCCTATCCATACACCCCTCTGATAACCTTGAATTTCTAAATTAGGCACTTTAAAGATTAACGGCAATAATAATAAAATAGAACGGGAACTTGGGTGGTGCAGTTGGTTAAATGCCCGACTCTTGATTTCAACTCGAGTCATGTTCTTAGGGTTGTGGGATCAGGCCCCGCCTCGGGTTCCCCACTCAGCGTGGAGTCTGCTTAAGACTATCTCTGCTCCAGGGTGCCTGGGTGGCTCAGTCAGTTGAGCAGCTGCCTTCAGCTCAGGTCATGATCCCAGGGCCCTGGGATCAAGCCCCACATCGGGGCTCCCTGCTCCATGGGGAGTCTACTCCTCCCTCTCTCTCTGCCTGCTGCTCTGCCTGCTTGTAGTCTCTCTCTGACAAATAAATAAAATCTTAAAAAAAAACCTCTCTGCCCCCTCATTCATGTTCTCTCTCTCTCTCTCAAACAAAATAAATAAAATAAAATAAGACAGAACAATTACAACAATAATCTGCAATAAAAGGTTATGTGAATGTGGCCTCTCTCTCTCTCAAAATATCATACTGTATTGGAGTCACCCTTCTTGCGATGACATGAGATGACAAACTGCCTATTAGATGATGAGACAGGGAAACTGAAGGAATCCATAAAAATCTGCTTTTGGGGGTGCCTGGGTGGCTCCGTCAGTTAAGAGTCTGCCTTCAGCTCAGGTCATGATCCTGGGTCCTGGGTTCTCTGCTCAGCTGGGAGTCTGCTTCTCTCTCTGCCTTTCTGTGCTCTCTCTCTCTTTCTTTCAAATAAATAAATCTTTTTTTAAAAATCTGCTTTTTGCTCTTTTCCTTGCTTGGACCTGGGTCTCCACTTTACGCATGCCTCCTAACGCAAACAGCACATGTCTTCCTTGTAGGGGACAAGGAGTTAATGATTTCTTTAGAGCAGATAACATCTAAGGAAGGACCAGGTGAGGGTGACCAGAGGAAGTCATCATCTGTGTAATCTACACCACAGGCACTAGACGTCCTGATGCCGAGACCCCCTGGCTCCCGGGAATAACACCTCATCTTTGGGTCCTCATCTTTGTTCTCAGTGGCTCCTGGATGCCTGAGAGGTGGCAGATACCAGACCACCATCCTCAGTAAAAACCCCCAGACCCTTTCTGGGTCTCACACTGTGTACCTGCACACTCTCTGTGCCTTCAATGAACTCTGCTTTCACCTCCTGCTGGCTCGCACTGGGTTTCTAACCTGCATGCAGCTGGGGAACCCCCTGGCTGGTCCTGTGGGAGCCCTCTGGGTCCTCGGACCCCACCTGCCAGCATCCGTGGGACAAAGTGGGGTGAATGACATGAGCCAGGCTACCACCGACCTTGTGATGATCCACGAGGAGAAGCAGCACCTGCTCAGGACCAAGGTCGGCCACAGATAACTGAAACCACGGAAAGGGAACCATGGCAAGTGGACCCATGAATAAGGTGGGGGGGGTCCCCCCTGTTGGTTCTGCTTCTCTGGAGGCCCTGACTCACACGGTAGGTTGCAACACGTGGGTTCCAGTAGAAAACACTCACCCCGTGAGCCAGAGCCAATGCTTCAGGGAAGCGACACTGACCCACACGTCAGGAGTAGAAAAAAGCCTTATGCGAGAAAACATTCCCTTCAGAATGGCTGATAACAAAAAAACAAAAATAAGAATTACAGCAAAGGCCAAAGAGCTACATACTGAACATTGGCTGGGGGGGCTGTCAGCAAAGCATGAGTGTTGATCTGTCCACCAACCAACAGTCCCCATTATGTAGAAACACAGTAACTATCTAACAGCAGAAGCCCGGGAGCACAGCACAAGCTACCCGCAATCCCTGCTTCGCCCCCTGCTCGGACAAACCTCCGCTCTCTGAGGAATCCCCTTCTTTCATCCATTTAGACAGGGCGCCCACTAACCCCCCAGGCCAGTTCCCGCTGTTGCCACAGGTAGGCGCTGCGCCTCCCACAGAAGATCAATGAGCCCACGCTGCCAGGACGGGTACCCGCGTGAACGAGGACACCAGCAGGAATCAGAAACAGGCATCGCTTCATGAGAAAGAAGAAGACTCCTACGAGAACATCAGAAGCTTAGAACCAGAGACACCGGGCCCTGCCCCCTGCTGCAGGGTCTCCGGCTGGGTCTGTCTGACGCAGGCCTGATGCCCGCCTGACACCGGCCGTGACGGATGGCACCGGGCACCGCAAGGCCCAGGTAAAGAGGCAGCCGCTCACGTGGCATTCCGAGTAAGACAAGCACAGGAGTTTTTCCAGAGCAGCGAGAGCAGCAGCGCCGACCTGTGTTCTTTCGTGCTGCCGAAGGCCCCACCCGCATCATGCCGGCAATTCGACGACGACTCCAGAAAGCAGGTGCTGTTTTCCTCCCAGGTCTCCGATGAGGTTCTGGGAGTAAGCTTGTCCAAACTAAGCCACAGAGCTAGGCAGCAAGAACCCAGGCTGTCTTGATTCCAAGACCCACACTCCAGACTATGCTTTTGTGCCTTAGGCCTTCTTGCGCATCAAGGCCCTTCCGTGAACACCCACCCACTGCGCCGCCAGGGTTAAAGCAGCAAACGCAGGCGAGTTCCTGCTGTGCACACCCAGGAAGATAAACAGAAAGTGCCAGGGGGCCGCTGTTCTCTAGAATAACCCTGCCTCTCTCCAGAGCTTCCTGTGCTAGGAGCAGTGGAGATACAAGGAATATCCAAGCAGCAAAAACAAAGAAACACAGAAAGCAGGAATTTCAAGGCACACATCTTGGCACCAACTTCATAGTCGGTACCTCCAACAGACGCCCTGCCCTCCTGCTCATTCTCGGAGGGGCAGCAGTAAGCTCGGGCTCCTTCCGCCTCGGTCCCGATCAGAAAAGCGAGGGACGCCCGACACACACGTGAACCGTAGGCTCAGACTTCACCCGCTGCTGTGGAAAGAGAAAGCCATTAACGCGCCAGCCTTCGTTAGAAGCTCAAGTGACACTCACTTCTCGGGTGAGCCCGAGTGACCCAGGCACTTCCTGCCCGACACGTTCCCGTACACGTCATCCTCGTTGTCATCCACGTCTTCGTCATCGATGCTTTTCACGTCGAGCTTCTGGTACCCGCACTCCCCATTCAAGGACAGAGAGTCCATTTTCCACGAGCTGCTGCTCTGACTTCCGTTGGAATTCGGCCCGAAGGGGCTCTCGAACGCGGACATGATATTGACGGAGGAGCGGTCGGAGTTCTCCTCCGAGCTCTCCCCGGCCCCGGGGATCTTTCTAAAAACATCGCCAGAGTTCTGCTCCTCTTCCTCATCATCGAAAGAGATGATGTTGGTCACCTTCTTTTTCTTCTTCCGCTCCTTTCTACATTTGGCATCTGGCAAAAGAAGATACGGTGTAAGAAGAGCAGACGAAGCTGTGATTGAACCATTTTTGCCTCTAGAGTGTGGAAAATCCTCTACTACTCTCCTGAAAAATAAATGAGATAATTTCAGATTTTTTTTTTTTTAAATTCTTGGGGGAAAACACACACACACACACACACACACACACACACACAACCTGTCTACAGGACACTGAGCAAAATGGATGTGGGACTC
Source organism: Mustela nigripes (assembly GCF_022355385.1). NCBI lineage: Eukaryota > Metazoa > Chordata > Mammalia > Carnivora > Mustelidae > Mustela > Mustela nigripes. The sequence continues at coordinate 29,595,393 of NC_081567.1, forward strand.
TGCTTCTGCTTTAAACCAACGTGCCACAGAGCATACATAACAATCGTCCCTTGCAAGCACTTTGGTTCAGAGGGAGTTCCCATTCTGGAAGTGACTTTCACTTGGGAAAATACCCTCCTGGCTGATGGATGGAGCCAACAACAGCAGTTTGGGGCGGCGGCCAATGGCTCAGCAGGCACAGTCCATCCTTGTCTGCAAAGGGACGCTGCTGCTGCTCCCACTGAGGGTCGCACCTCCTTCTCCAGCCTGGGCCGTGGACTGGCTCGGTGCTCGGGTTTCGCCAATAGCTCGCAGCAGAATTCATGGTGAGCTCACGAGCCCGGGCACGAGGAGGGGATGCACCCCCAGAACACGGCCCTGAAACTCCCAGGGAAGGAAGCCAGTCTAGCCCGTTGGAGCACAAGAGGTCAGGGGCAGACAACCAGATGTCCGGCCCATGGTGAGCACTACGGTCCAGCCACAGAACTGGGACCATCTTGGACCTTCTGGCTCAGCCACCAGCTCGGGGCAGCCCCATGACGGAGTCCAGGGGAGTCAGCAAGCCATCTTGCTAACCCAGAGACTGATGAAGAAAATAATAATATATATGATAATATATATATATGATAATAATATATATATAATTAATATATATTATATATTAATATATAATATATATATCTATATATATTGATAATAATATATATCAATAATATATATGATAATATATAATAATATATATGATAATATATATGATATATATGATAATATATGATATATATGATAATATATCGTGGCTGTTTCAAGCCATAACATTTTGGAGCTGTTACACAATAAAGACTAAACTGAAACCGAAATCAATGCTGCCTTGGTGACCAGCAATCGTCCAACTTGGCCATGAGACACTTTGAGCTGATTCCCGACATTCCGTTCCAATCGAAGCCAAGCTATGACACGGTGAGGCTTCGTCTGTGTATCAGACTCTGAGACAGTGTCAAAAGCAGTGAAAAGGACACTCTTAGGTATACAAATTCCAACATCTTTGTCACACAAAGCCCTCACAGTCCTCTTTCCTGTGTCCTTTGCCTGGTGTCTCTGATGGAGGAGGAGAGGTCAAGACGGATAAAGACCCCACAAGACTCTGAGTTTTCACCATCACTAATAATTCCAAGGAGATGACCACGATGACTGCCTTGTTAAAGAGATCTGCGAATACTAGCACTACGTCCTTAAACCCAAAATCTCCACTTTTGCCGTAGCAACATTCTGGATCTCCCAGAAGGCTCAAGGCATATCACGAAGTTGTCACAAAATGGATCTTAACTAAATCAACTTTCTTTGGCATCCCCAGCCTAGAGACGAAGCTGACAACTCTTCCCTTCCTCTTGGCCTCCACTGAAATGTCACACACCCCCCCCACACAGTGCACAATCTCCACAGCACCCCGTGCTTGGCTTTCATCTCATTTATCAGAAGGATAATTACTTATAATCTGGTATAATCTGTCATTAAATATCTATTGTCCCCCCAACCCAGAAAAGCCTGCAAAGCAGGCTAAACGCTAGAGATCTTCCTAGTTCACTGCCCAGCACACAGACTGCAGTAAACGAACACATGAATGAATGAAGGAAGGAACAAACGAACGGAGATGAGGCTCGTGGGGCTTCATGTGACCAAGAAACTGTCACTGTCATTTTGCTGTCGGTGAGCTGAATACGCTCCCAGCCCTATCGTCTTCACATCTCAGCAAGGCTCTTTGTCCCTTTCGGAGTGAGTGAGGAGAAGAAAAATAAACACAAGTGCAAACTGAAAACCCAAGGGCATGAGCCTTCCCTTGGCGCTTTCGGCCTACAAGGTGTGTCCCGCTCGGCCACAGCCCGCCATCCTTGGACCTGACCCCTCGGTTCAAACTCCCACACCCGGTCCCGCTCACCGGCGCTGACGTGCTTGGACACGACAGGCAGGGGGTCGGTGTCCTGCTCGGGTTTGATGAGGATGGAGACGGCAGACGACGCCGTGATCTCCCTGAAGAGGCTGCTCACCCCCTGCGTGGACTCCTTCAGCAGGGACGTCACGTTCTGCGTGGACTCCTTTAAGAGGTCTGACACGGTAGGAGCAAACTTACTCTGCCCGTTCAAATCCTTGTTGTCGATGTTGATGGCGAAGAGGATGGAGTTCAGACCTGCCCAGAAGAGAGGAAAGTCTGGAGCGTCGGCCACAAGGAGGTCACACCTCCAACACGGTAAGTGAGCGGCAAATGATACAGTACACGAGAGGGGCCGCCCTGATCGGAAGCCCTGATTTAAAAACCTCCCAAGAGGCGCCAGGGTGGCTCAGACAGTTAAGCGTCTGCCTTCGGCTCGGGTCATGATCCCAGGGTCCTAGGATCGAGCCCCACATCGGGCTCTCTGCTCAGCAGGGAAGCCTACTTCTCCCTCTCCCACTCCCCCTGCTTGTGTCCCCTCTCTCGCTGTGTCTCTCTCTGTCGAATAAATTTTAAAAATCTTTAAAATCTTTAAAATCTTTAAAAAATAAAAATAAGGGGCACCTGGGTGGCTCAGAGAGTTAAGCCTCTGCCTTCAGCTGAGGTCATAATCCCAGGGTCCTGGGATCAAGCCGACCTCGGGCTCTCTGCTCGGCAGGGAGCCTGCTTCCTCCCTCTCTCTCTGCCTGCCTCCCTGCGTACTTGTGATCTCTCTGTCAAATAAATAAATAAAATCTTTTATTAAAAAAAAATAAAAATAAAAATAAATTAAAAATTAAAAACACCACCACCTCCCACAGAATGGGGTCAGCAGACAGCAGCTATCCCAGCAGGTGAGTCTTTCCCAATCCTCTCCCTCTCGGTCAAAGACAAATACGAGGCCAACCCCAGGGAGGTTAAGACGTAAGTTCTGGGGCTCAGACGGCCTGGGTGGGATCCCCGCACTGCCGCTTTCTAGGAGACGTGGGTCAGGTCACGTACAACCTGAGCTTTAGTTTTCTTACCTGTAAAACGGGGACAAGAGTGTCTCTTCCACAGGGTATTAAAGACAATCACTCACCAAAACACTCGGCTCAGTAAGCGCTCAAACATGGGCCGCAGCATCATTACTATTATCACTTCGGGCAAAACCCTGCATGGCCTACCCAGGACATCGCTATCAAAGCCTCCGTCTTCCTCAGTGGACAAGACGAACGTAACTCTCGCTATGTGGGACTTAGTGTAAACCTTCAGGGGAGGGTTTTTTCTTTCTTTCTTGAAAGAAAGAAGCGAGGGACCCACTTCTGTGGGGCTCACCCTTTGAGTGAGAGGCAAACGATAAACCACCGAACGATTCAGCGACTAACACCCATCCAGGGGCTTCCACACTGACAAGCCGAGGACGTGACTCTTCACCGCACCTGATTCTCTCACAGCCCTATACAAGCAAGTCCCATGCTAACAGGGTCACCACTCGGCAGAGGAGGGAAATAAGGGGGACAGAGCTCACAGGACCTGCCCCCAGGTCACCAACCAGGAAAGGGTAGAGCCAGGCTTCAAAGCCAGGCCTCCCGCTTCCTATTCCCCACGTCTTGCAAAGCCACAGCCAAAACCCCCAACCCTCTGCTTTCCCTGCCAGGGTATCCAGTTCAAGATAAGTGGACTCAGTGACCCACGCCACTAAAAAAAGGACAGTGACAAGTGACTCACTGAGTCGGGGAGCGACAGGGAAAAATCACAGCCTCTCCTGGAGCTAAAAATTCCCTCCCAAGCAGCCGACTCTGCTCGCCAAGCTTCAAGGACCCGTCACTCCTGGCCTGCACCAGGCTTACCAGCTGCCATGGTAGGAAGCATGCTAGACCTTTCTTCATCCATCACAAAAGACCAGTCTTCATAAAAAGCGCTGCAAATTGAAAGAGAAAGGGGGAAAGTTCTGAGCAGCGGTTCTCAGCATCCATCCGCCAGACTGCTCCCTCACGGGGCTCCCTGGAAAATCCATGCCTGGTCAGCCAGAGTGGAGATCCAAGGTCTCTGCCCAGCGGAAGCTTCCGGTAATAAACAAAGGATTGAAAGTATATATCCTACAACCTCCTCATTGGTCCCCAGCTTGAGTGAACTGAAACAGGCATGAAATGTAAGTGCAGTTATTGACGAAGCAGCAAAGGAGAAGAGAGGTGGCATCCAGTCTAGCAAGGTCTCTAAGACACAGGCAGGAAATCTGAGCTGACCCCTGGGAGCCGTGCCTGGGCTACCACAAGAGACAATCGGAAAGAATGGCAGAGCTCCATGGTTCCATCAGCTGGAGCATTTGTGTGTAACACTTGCTTGGGCTGCAGACCTAAAGCCCAAGTTACCCCTGGGAAGGGCTGGAGACCTAAAAGGGGCCCATGAATCTCAAGGGCCGTAGAAGTTAAGGGGTCAACAAGGACGACAGGGTTTGTCCGAGCTCGCCGACAAGGACGGTCCGGCCAGGGCTCTGAGGCAGGGGCCCCAGGCTGGTCCCCAGCTCTGTATCCAACACCTGCTAAGCAGTAGCAAGCAAGCATCTTCAACCCCTGACTTCCCTACCAAGTCAGAGAACTCTCAATGCAGTCAAAGCTCACACGGCTAGAGCACAGCCAGTGGTCAGGGACCTGCAGTGCAGCAGGGGACAGGATGCATCCGTTGTGGAAGTGACTGAGAGCAACTGACAGAACAGGAACGCCCCACTTCCCATGCACTCACCCAGCAGAGCATCGGCCCGAGTGCAGACTACTACAGTGCCACTGCCACTGTACCTCCAATTCCCAAGACTGGGATGCTTTCAGAATCGGAGCCCATTTCCATGCATGTGAATGAATTTGGTTTTCCCACATCTTGGTAGGTAAGTGGCTAGTGATCTGGGTGAGTTCTACTGTGATAACATCTGGATTCACTTCGACAGCCCGTTGTTCTAGACAACCTTGGTGTTGAGCTGTACATCCCTGAACTCCTTGCAAATGATCTACTGGAAAGAGCTTCATGAGAATTCATGGTAGGGGCGCCTGGATGACTCAGTCAGTTAAGTGTCTGCCTTCGGCTCGGGTCATGATCCCGGGGTCCCAAGATCGAGCCCCATATTGGGCTCCTTGCTCAGCGGAGAGTCTGCTTCTCCCTCTCCCTATGCCCTCTCCCCGCTTGTGCTCACTGTCTCCGCCTCCCTCGCTTGCTCTCTCTCTGTCAAATAAATAAAATCTTGAAGAGAAACAAGGAAAGAAAAAAAATTCATTGTAAGAATCAGAAGAATGTTCTCGTCAACTAAAACTGCCGAAGGCCCAGGGGGTGCACCCAGATATCCCCAGCCTCGGGGCTCAGACCCAAGTAGCACAGGGTGCAGTGAGCACAGCAGTCCCGGCCCCCATGCCTTCCACGTCAGACCCAGAGTCCGAGCACATAGCTGGACAGGGCACCACAGGTATCATCAGACAGGTGACCACCAGCAGCACAAAAAACAGAAGAGGAGACAAACCAGGGAATGCAGAGCAGCATGTAGAATCATGGGCCTGCATCAAGGCATGAATGAAATACCAGCTTATGGGATTGAATTAAATTGATTCACTGAAATTAAATCCTCACTGTTGAGGATCTGGGCACTGCTAATGTGGAAGCTACTCAAGGAACCAGCACAGGACTGATCACTGTCCCTTTGCACTGTCGGGTGACACAAAGCAACATGTCTAGTCCGCTACTCTCGGGCAGTAAGTAATAGCCACTGACAGAGACAGAGTCACTGCTAACATCACGAATACAGGAAAATGACAGCACTGTCACATGTTTCGGAAAGGAACGTGGCTGACAGTACCACGGCTGATGCGTAATCAGCGCCCTTCCCCCACGGCTAGGCAACAGCCACGCGCTCCCACCTCGCGGACCTGGGCTGTGGCCACGTGACTCGCGGCCAGTGAAATGTGGGTGGAAGTGAAGGATCTCTCTGGGCAGAAGCTTCAAAAGCCAGTGCTCAGTTCAACCACATCCCTCTTCCTACCTTGTAATCATGACAGCATCTGTCAAGACGGAGCCTCTGTCAGCCTGGGACCCTGAGACGGGACTCATCCGTGATAGACACGCATCAGGAGGAAGAAGAAAAGGTGGCTGCCTTGAGCCATGGAGGGTTTTATGCTGTTTGTTGTAGCAGCATAAACTGACCTACACTAACGGATAGGGTGAGCTGTATGCTTATAATCAAGAAAAAAAAGGAAACGTCATAAAACAGTTTGTTGTTGTTGTTGTTGTTAAATTGACTTTACTCCCCAGCGCAACGGTTCCCTATTTCTTTCGGTCAGTTTGGGACGGAATTAACCTCAAAAACACAGAAGGAATCGTAAAGAACCCAGCACAAAGCTAAGACAGACACAAAACTGAGCTCTAAACACCCGGTTTCTACCAAGGAAGAACCTGGGTGTGAAAGGGAGAGCAGGCTACCCTGGAGCGGCAGCGCCCCCCACAGCCCGCGCCTCGATCACAAGCACTTACGGAGAACCCGCCGTATGCAGGTGCCACGCTGAGCCCTTTGTGAGCACTCATTCCCTCGCTCGTTCTCGAACCCTCTGTGCCCCCAGCACAGCCGAACATGCTGGGACTGTAAGAGGGGAACCCGCGAGCCCCCGACAAAGAGACTGGGATACAAGCAGAGGCGCTCAGACGCTGCGATTCTAGCCTGTCGGCTGCGCCTCCCCCGGGAAGCCCGCCCCAGTACCTGAGTCTGCTGCGGTCGGCCAGGAGCGTGTGCAGGTAGCGCTCCAGCGAGTGTTCGTTGAGGGCACAGCGCAGCCAGGCCCGGCCGCGGCCCACGTCCGACGCGATGTGGCGCAGGGAGTAGAAGCGCGGCAGTTCGTGCTTGCTGAGGACCTCCTTCACGTAGAACCAGAACACGGGCTCTGCGGAGAGAGACCGGGCACGGTGGCTCTTGGCCTGCACATCGTTGCAACGATACTCATCGTTGTAGAGAGACAGTCCCGAGGCATTTTTCAGGAGCATAAAAAAGTTACTTCTTTAGCACAGAGAAGAAAGATGGCAAAGAGTGTAATTTTGCATCCGGGTTTGTTTCTTTACTTGTCTAGATCAGGAACGTTTCCCTGTAACATTTAAAGACCTTTGAAAACACGGGGGCACCGGGGTGGCTCAGTCTTTTAAGTGTCTGCCTTCGGCTCCAGTCATGATCTCAGGGTCCTAGGATCGAGCCCTGCGTCGGGCTCCCTGCGCAGCGGGGAATCTGTTTCTCCCTCTCCCTCTGCTCCTCCCCTCCACTCGCACTCCCTCTCTCTCACTCTCGTTCTATCTCCGATTAAAAAAAAAAAAATCTTTTGAAAGTTTTCTTAAAAAGTAAAGCTGTTTGAAAACATGGCTTTTGATGGCCTCCCAATGAAACATGTTTTAACCGTTTCTCTACCTCTGGGAACACGATGTATTGCCAACCTTCCCTATATACTACTGCTTTGAACCTCCTTGTCCATGACTGTCCTCATTTCTAGTTCCTTAGAAAAGATGTCCATATGCCTGAGAATAGGAACAGATTTTAAGCCTTTAAGGGAAAGCTAAAAAAGTTTCTTTTTATCCACAAGGTAGTTTATTGGATCTCCTCACATCTCACCTTTTTCATCCACACGCACAGAGATCTTCTTCATCATTTTCACTCTAGTATATACCTCATCTTGTGACCTATTTTCTTCACATATGCTCATGAAACCTTTTCCAGGCTGCCAACGATCACCAGCAACACCAGTACCACCAGCAGGCCCCGCTACTGTGGGCGGAACACTAGCCACATACCCGCCCCTGCCCTCAAGAACTGACGTCAGATCTCAGGCCTCATAAGCACCAAGGCCAGCTCCCTATCAAAGACCAGGGCTGAGGCCTGGCCAAGGAAGGTGACTGCACCCAGTGACGGACCATTAAGCAGCAGGACAGCATGGGACCTGGGAGCTGCCTGACTGCAAAGCACTAACTGGGACAACCTGTGCGGGAACGGAGGGCTCTACCCTCTTCAAGATGATCATGTTCACAAATGCTCAATATCCCAAGGGAGACACTGCTGAGTCTTTGCTGCCAGATGGGGATTCAAATCTAGAAGCTATACAGGCTCACAGACCCTTCAACTTTCCTTCTAAAAGAACGGAAACACACACATCTCCATAAATTAGATACCTGGTTAGTAAATTTCCTCGAATAATTCAGTTCAGCTCAGTTGACATGGACTGCATTCTTAATGGGGGCCACAGACTGGGCAAAGCTGGGGGCCACCAGGCAGACAGCGAGGGTCGGTCCGTAACAAAGCTTCCAATGCAGCGGGCTGGGTGAGGGTGAAGAGACCAATCCAGAGAATGACCCTGGCAGCCGGGCAATGCTCCAGATTCCTCTCCCTCCAAATGAGCCCCAAAGTACAGAACCACCCAGAGATACTGGGGTGACTGGAGAAATGGGAAGCAGAGCCTGAGCACAAAGGCCAGGCCATGATGACTGGCTGCCATCAGCTTACTGACGACCATCTCGCACGAGAGCAGCTGTGCTGTTTCCTCTCCTCCCTTCCCTGTTAACAGCAACTGGTTGCACGCGTGCGCCAAACAACAGCTCGGGAATGACTGGGAAAGCCAATAAGGCAGCTCACTCAAGACGACCTTCTGTCTCAATCCCGAAATGCCACACGAATCCCCTTCCCAGGCCCAGGAGAAGCCGAGACCACACAAATGTGTCACGGCCTTTTTTCCACTCTGTGCTTTTCTCAGAAACCAGGACGGGGGCTTTGTTTCAAAACACTGCGAACAACCACCTGTATCTCCATCGTGACTCAACGCAGGTGACTCTCACCTGCATCGGGTCTTTCTGGAGAACCAGGGTGACCTCCCTCTGACCTTGAGTGCACACGAAACACTTAACGTGTGTTTTCACCTTTCAATTTCACAAATTGCTGAGTGCCACAGAATCCCTCTGCAGCCTGCCAAAGCGATGGCGGTGATGATAAGCATTATCCCAGCAGGGCTCCTCTTCCACTGCCAGCACTAATGGGGTCTGTTTCAAGTGCAGCTCACCTGCCACTTAACACTCGCAGTGTCCGTAATTTAATTTGGGGCAATAAACCGATCTCTTACTGCTATGAAACCGGGGCTCATTCCAGAAGAGGGTGAGGGCTTCTGGTTCTCCGGACGCCCGAACGCCATCTGCCCACACGAACGAGAGACATGAAGGGGATATTGAGGCCAGCCAACTCCAGGGGCACCTGTTCACGGGATGGGGGACTAACACCACAGGCCTTCTGGCGAAGTTTCTTTTTTCCTCATTTTTTTTTTAAAGATTTTATTTATTTATTTGACAGACAGAGATCACAAGTAGGCAGAGAAACAGGCAGAGAGAGAGGAGGAAGCAGGCTCCATGCTGAGCAAAGAGCCCAATGCGGGGCTCGATCCCAGGACCCTGGGATCATGACCTGATTCAAAGGCAGAGGCTTAACCCACTGAGCCACCCAGGCGCCCCCCCCCCCTTTTTTATAAGATTTTATTTATTTATTTGACAGTCTGGCGAAGTTTCTAACAGGCCTCGGCATAACAGATGCCAACATACTCTGGAGGACAAAAACCATGACTCGAGTTCTAGTTCAGGCGCCGTGTGCCCTTGGGCAACTTATTTTGTCCTTCATTTTCCTTATCTGTGAAATGGGGATTGCAGTATCTACTTTTGATGTTTGTGATGAGGGGGAGGAAATGAGAAAACATCCGTGGCCAAGTGCTTCGCACTGAGACAGCACAGCGAGCAAACAGCACCCTTCCCCCTTCTTCCAGGGGCTGCGTCCCTCCTTCCTAGGAGAACCGTGTTCCATCTGGTTCCCTGTGAACTTGCCTTCAGCACCACCAAACTCTGGGCCGTCACCGGGCCAAGCAGGGGTGTGCGGCAACCCGCCTCACTCACCCTACCCTTCCCCTGACCCTGTTTGTTATTTTGAGTGCCACCGGGTTTTTTCTGCATTAATTTTGACTTTTTAAAAATATTGCAAGAAAACGTTAGGTCTCTTGATTGCTGAGTTTCTTGGTGCTCCCATACATTCCGTGGCTACATTGAGAGCCTCACTGGTCTCAGCCTGGTCCCCGCCCCGGACCACAGGGTTCTTCCCGCAACTTCTACCTGAACCACTAAAGGGGAGACCTGGGCTCCCTTGAAAACTGAAGTCAGCAAACAACAGTCTAATGGCCAAACCTGGCCCACAACTTGTCTTTGTAAATGAAGTTTTATCGGAAGACTCACGGCCATTTGCAGACACACTGCCTGCGGCTGCTTTCCCACTACAGAGTCATCGCTGGGAAGCTGCTACAGACACCCATGGCCCACAGAGTCCAAATACTTCCTATCTGATCCCTTAAAAAGGCAGCTTGCCATCCACTGTTCTAGAAGCAGGAGCTCAGATAAACATGTAAGCCTGGAGCCACCGGGCCCTTTTCCTGCCTTTCCTGTACAGCACACCCACATGGATAGGACACCCACCAGGTCAAAGGCAGGGCAGAGACACAGAGACAGATGCGGGGGATGCTGAGCCCCTGAATCCTGTTCACCCTCCAGTTTTCTTAGTTACTTGAGTTAGGAAATGCCCTTTGTTTTCGAAGTGACTTGCTGTCACCTGCGACCAGAAGCCTGATGCAGTGAGATAGGGTGCATTCTTCTGTCACCTGACAATCATTTCAGAGGAGGGGCAATGCTCCTGGCACTGGGCAGTGCCTACAGGCGTACAAGTGGCAAATACATCCTCAGGAAGAAATAAAAACAAAACAGCATTGCTCAATGAGAAAACAGAAAACCCAACTACAAGGAACTAGGCTCCTTCCTTGTAAACAAAGAAAGGCTTCTTTTTCTCGTGGACTTTGTCTGGAGGTAGATAGCTGGCTCAAAGGCACTGTCACTAGCAGAATCTCCAACCTCTTGTCCTTCACCCCCTGTCCCAGACGACTGCCACCACCCTGGGTATCAGAGCCACAATCGGAGAAGAAACAGGACAAGATAAAACCAGCTCTGTTACCCCTTCTGTCAGGCAAGGGTAAGTAATCCCAGAAAACCAAGAGGAATAGAGATAGAGAATGTCAAGACTGGCTTCATCACCCACGATCCATTACCTAGAGGACATGCACGGCCCAGAGCAAAATCAAGGTTCTGTTAAGCCAAAGAAGAAATGGGGAAGGGATTTTAAGTAAAAAACTAACAGAATCACCCATACAGGCTATCAGCAATTCCAGGAACAAAAGGCCACCAAGTGGTCCTCTATTCCAGCCTCAGACACAGGGGAGCACAAGTACCCCCAAGTCCCAATCACTTCCAAATCTGGATGAGCCTGACTACAAGGCACAAACGGATCAGCAAAGCAGAGTTCCCGAGAAGGGGCTGTAACCTCGTCCCCTGGCCATCTCCCAATCAGCCACAGGACTGCCTCCCGAAACCAGAAGACAGGAAGTGTGGATTAAATACCACATAATAAAGACTTGTAAAAAGTCTGTAATCTGGACTTTTTTTTTTCTTTCTAAAACTTGTGGTAAAATAGACATAATAAAATATACCTCTCTAACCATTTTTCAGTGCATAATTCAGTAGCAGTAAGTACATTCACGAGGTTGTGTGACCATCACCACCACCTATGTCCAGAACTTTTCCATCATCCCAACAGAAACTCCATACCCAGGAAATGGTAACTCCCCCATTCCACTTTTCAGGGGTACTTGATGTAAGTCGAATTGTACAAGATAGGACCTTTTGTGTCTCGCTATTCCCACTTAGCCGAAACGTTTTCAAGGGTCACCCTTGGCTTAGTATTTATCAGTATTTCATTGTTTCTGTGTCTCAATACTGTCCTACTATGTGTATATAGAACACTTTGTTCATCCACTCATCTGTCAACAGACATTTGGGTTTTTCTATCTTTTAGCTCTTATGAATAATGCTTCTAGAACATTCATATCCAAATATGTTTGACTCCCTGATTTCAGTTCTTTTAGGTCAGTATTTAGGAGCGGAATTGCTGGATCATACAGGAATTATAGGTTTACCTTTTTGAGGAACCACCAAACTCTTGTCAATGGTGGTTACACCATTTCACATCAATACTTTTTTTTTTTTGCCTTTATTTCTCTGCAATTAAAATTAACTCTGCTATTAAATTCCCTTTCAGTTAGGGAGAAAAAAAAAAAAAGAACCTTATGCTTGCCAATGAGGCACTTCCAGGTTCATTTTTTAATTGTGGTAAACTTGGCCTATCATAAAATCCACCATTTTAAAGTTTATGATTCAGAACTTGGTACATTTTTAAAGAATGAATAAATGCACAATAATCTGAGATACTGGGTGACCTCTGAAGAGTCCAGTCTGCTTAAATCTAAAAACGAAATGTTCCTGCTGACTCCACAGAACAGTGCCAATTATCTCGGTGGAGGTGGGTGGAGAGCAGGAAAACAAACGCAGCCGAGGAAGATACACCGCCGCTCACTGCCCTTCGGTGGCCTTCTAACCCCGGCCAGCGCTCCACCTCACTCCCCCTGCTCCAGCCTCGCTGATCTCCCTGATGCTGCTCCAACATGCCAAGCACACTCCGCCGGCCCAGCCCTGAACAGAAACCACACCAGGCAGTGCACTGAAGGAACTGAACATGGGGCGTCTGTTACAAAGACTTAGGAAGAGCTACAAAGCCAAACAGGAGACAATGAGACCACCCGGAGAGTACCAGTGTCAGAAAGCCACCCTTCCCTGAAGCCAGAGGAACAGAAGGAAAAGGTGCTGCTCAAGCGTGTGAGAGCTCGCCGAAAGGGGATTTAATAGCAGAGTTCATTTCAGTTGCAGAGAAATAAAGGCAATTCCATCCCTATTTAAGAAAAAAAAGTATCAATGTGAAATGGTACGGTCACTGTTGACAACAGTTCAGTGGTTCCTCAAAAAGGTAAACAGAGAATTAGCATAGGATCGAGCAATTCCACTCCTAAACGCAGACCTGACAGGCAACAGCCAGACTGTGGCAGACGCACCGAGGAGGAGAGTAAAACAAGAAGACTGAGGCCTGACCTGCGGGCTACACAGGACGTCCGCGGACCACAGAGGGAGCACGGCACTGCCAGACATGCCACTGGAGGTGGAGGAAAGGCTCCAGCCTCCCTCCGCCTCCTGCCTTCAAAACTCATCACCACCTCCCTCTGGCCAAGCAGGAAGACAGTGGGCAAGGGAGCCTGGGAAACAGTCTGCAGGGAGGGACAGAGAATATATCTGAGAAAAGAGGCAAGTGACTCTAAGCTTTTCCACCCACTGAACAGAACAGGATTCCTTCCCCAGGCTACTTCCCTCCTTCCCTGAGGTCTCTATTCAAAAGTCCCACAGAGACAATCTCTCACCGTTCTGCGCAAAAGAGTGAGCCCCCACCTCACTGCTCATCAAAATCTCTCTTCTTCCTGAACCACCGGATGCTTCCCAGGCTTCCCGTGAGACAGGTGACTCACGGTCTCCACCAACCCAGGGGCCTTCCGCAGGCCTGCCTCGCTCATCTCTGCCGTCTGCCTGGCCCCAGTGAGCACCTGAGTTCTAACAACTCAGCATAGTACACCTAGCATTCACCCCTGGTCTAAAAGAGTCCACAGCCCGCCTTCATTACAAAGCAGGAACCTTCTCTAGTGCCAAACGAAGGACTTCAGAAGCTTGTGTCTGGCTTCCTTTTAGGGATGTACCCCATCCTCTGCTGACGAGTCATTTTCAGGCTGATGGGAACAAAGCAAAAGACCCGTGAATCCAAAAAGCCAGACAATTATGAAAAAAAAACTGACAACTTTGAGGCCAAATTTACTAGTTTTAATTTACTAGACCTTAGGATCAAACACCTTTAAAACAGCCAGAGGTCACCCTTGGCCAAGAGGCAACAGGTTGGCTCTATGAGATCCTAAAACGCTAGGACAGTTTCCTGTGCCTTCGTAAGTAGCCACTGGCCCAAGCCCTCGGCCACCCCAGCAGTCGAGGACCCTCCCCAGGGCCCTGCAGACATCCCCATAATCTAGGAACTCACAGGTTCACACCTAGCCCGAGGGGGATAGCGCTGTGGTTCTGGCTCTCTCCCTAAAGCCAGCAGTCCCCAACCAGCTGTTCAACATTCTGATCACCACCGCGGGGCTCAGTCTTTTCTTTGGATCTTACACCGACATCCTTCCAAGGTCTCTTGTACTAGGACTAGCTGATTTGCAAGTTCATGAATACAACAGAAAAACACAAAGAGGGAACTGAAAGCCGTACAGGGATGGCAGGGTGGGGGAGCGGACTTCCCCTCACAAGCAAAAGGATGGGCCCGGTCTTCTCCTGGCACAGGAGAAGCTTCCTCCAAAAATACTTTTCTACAGAAATTAAATTGTTACCCAAAGTGACCCAAGGAAGCAAAATATAAATTCTGGTTTGAGTTAAATGCAATCAACTGTTTTCAAAAATCCCCAATGAGAACCAAGGAAGTCAGTTTCTCTAATTTTATAGTTGGGTGTATATTAATACCACCTGCTCTCAGCTGACTATAAGAAGACAGACAGGGGCGCCTGGGTGGCTCAGTGGGTTAAGCCGCTGCCTTCGGCTCAGGTCATGATCTCAGGGTCCTGGGATCGAGTCCCGCATCGGGCTCTCTGCTCAGCAGGGAGCCTGCTTCCTCCTCTCTCTCTCTCTCTCTCTGCCTGCCTCTCTGCCTACTTGTAATCTCTGTCTGTCAAATAAAATAAATAAAATCTTTAAAAAAAAAAAAAAAAAAAAAAAAAAGAAGACAGACAGACAGCAGAGGGTGGATTCTGGCTTCCCAGGACCAGGAGCAGCATGTCCTCAAGTCTGGGTCCTGGAGTCATTATTCTGAATGTCCTGTTTGGTGGCCAGGCACCTTGCAATGCACCGGAGCTACAGAGAAGACCAAGAATGGACGCAGGCCTTGACCATCGAGAGAGACAGTCGAGAAAGCAGGAGTGCCATAAATCAGTTCGATGAGAGAAGGACTCAGGACTACTGAGGGGTGGGGGAGGGTGGGCAGAAAGGAGACACCTAAAAGAGGAGCACAGGACAGCCAAACCAGGTGAGGAGCTTATGAACGACTTTAGGAGGGGGAAATCTGAAATTTCAAGAGACAAGAGATCAAAACCACAACGAGCTACCACTTCACACCCATTTGAATGGCTAGTCTCAAAAAAGAAATAACATGAAAACAACAAGTATTGGCAAGGATGTGGAAAACTGGAGACCATGTGCACTGCTGGTGGGGACAGACAATGGCACAGCCGCCACAGAAAACTGTCTGGCGGGTCTTCAGAAAGTGAAACGTACCACTGCCACCTGATCCAGCAATGCCGCTTCTGGGCACTACCCAGAAGAACTGAAAGCAGGGTTTCGAATAGTTATGTGTACACCCGTGTCCATGGCAGCATGGCCATGTTCATGGCCAACTAATAAACGGAGGCATGCCAGGTGTTCATCCACAGATGAGGAAATCAACAAAGTGGTGTGTGTACACACGATGGACTACTATTCGGCCTTAAAAAAGAAGGAAACTCTGACACACTACAAATGCTTGAACCCTGAAGACATTAGAGTAAAGGAACTAAGCCTTAGGTATGTGGCATATAAGAAGGCTGACTTGTACGACGTAACCAACAAGACAAACCATGGAGATCGAAAGTAGAACGGCAGGTGCCTGGGGCTGGGGGAGGGAGAACGGGGAGTCCGTGTTTAATGCGGATGGACTTTCAACATGGGGGAATGAAAATGTTCTAGAGACGCATGGTGGGGATAGGCGCCTGATGTGTACACTTAAAATGGTTCAAATGGTCGTTTTGTGTTATGTGTACTTTGCCACAATTTTCAAGAGCGAGAACAGACGTTTGAGTGGTTAGTGTATGAGCGGGGGCTGAGGAGGAAGGAGGGCACAGAAGGGTAAGAACAGAGAGCACTTCCAGACCGGACAGCTTCAGGATTCTACAAGCCAGGCACGCTGTTCCACACTGAGGGCTTAGCCACCTAACTGGGTCCCTGAGCAATGACAAAATAGAGGTACTGAAGACCTTCTCCCCAAGAGCATCTAGCATTAACGCTTCAGTTGCTGACTTATGAAGAGGTCCCAGGAGTTCCCCAGGCAGGGGCTGCGGCCGGAGGGGAACTCAGAGGACTCAGGTCATGATTTATTTATCAACTGGACAGAAGGGTTGCAATGTCTTGCCGGCCAACTGCCTGTTAGCCCTCAGTGTGCAGTAGGGTTTAGAGGAAGAGCAGAGACAGACAAAGTTGGTAGGGCAGACCATGAAAGCCATGTCAAGGAGTGTGTCCCCTGTCCCAACTCTAGAGAGAACCACGACAGAGCTTTAAGTAGGGGGCAGGGAGCAGGCTGGTCATTGAAGAACCCCCCCGCAGGCATAATATGCAGAGTGGGTTGGGGAGGAGGGAGATAGACAGCAGAAGGACAAAACGGGGTAGAGGGGAAGGACAAGGAGGCTCCAAGGGCTGTCCAGGAAAACTGGGGGAAAGACAGAGCCATTCACAAAGCAAGGAACACAGGAGCAAAACCGGGGTGGAGAGGAGGATTCAGTCTTTGTGAGGAGCTTGCGGTGCATCTGGATAGAGACATGTTCAGAGAAAGGGCCCCAGGGAGTGATGTGGGCTGCAGGCAGAACTTTGAATAATCAACACAGGGAGAGCAATTTTTACCGAAGAACTCCGACAGCAGGTGTGTGTATAGAAGCGAGAGGCAACAAAAGAATCTGAAGATGAATGATAGTTCCATTTGGGGGCGTAGAAATGATACATAAGACGGATCGACAAAGTACCAGCAAGTATGTCAGGAGGCTGTGGCCCCCCAGGAGAGGGGGAAACAGTGTTTCAACGTCAGAGGGTCCTTGATGCCAAGGGCTGCTGAACAGACTTAAATTTTGTAGGACAGAGAGCTGGGTAACAGCAGGTGTGTCTCTGGTCCATTCTGAACCAGCCTATGACCTTGTAATGGACTGCCCACACATCACCGCATGGCGGTCCATTAGTTATTAACAAGAGCATCCAATTACGAGGTTTTCTCATGAAATGGCACTGCTACGGTCTGAACGTGTCCCTCCAAAATTCCTATGTTAAAATCCTAACCCCTAAAGATGATGGTATGAGGAGGTGGGGACTTCCGGAGGACGCTTAGTCATGAAGGTGGGGTCTTTGTGGAATTGGATCAGTGTCCTTCAGAAAGCGGCTGCAGCAGGATCCCTTGTCCCCTTCCACCATGTGAGGAACAGCGAGAAGGCACTGGTTATGGACCAGGAAAGGGGTCCTCACTCAACCACACTGGCATCTTGACCTTGGACTTCCCAGCCTCCCGAAACCTGATAAATGGCTGCTGTTTATAAGCTCCTAAGGCTTGGCATCATGTTACGGTAGTCTCCAACAGACGAGGACAGGCACTGACTGCGGTGGTTCTTTCTCCTTTCTCCAGCAGGAAGAAAAATCATTCATTTTTCCACACAGCATTCTGTACTGACTACTTTGGGCATCCAGCATCTGCAAAACCCTCCAATTCCAAGCCAAGCTTATGTAGCTTTCTGTCACTTTTAATTCATTTTTAGTAAATTTAAAAATCAATCTCCGCTCTTTTCCTCCAAACTTAATCACTTCCTTTGTAGCACTCTGCAGTGACCCTGGTATAACGTACCTCGGGAATCATGAAATACAATACAATACTGTGCCAACTGAAATCATGAAATATCAATGTCCTTCTACTGAAGTACTATGTATTTCCAGATACTATGCTAGCAGCGGGAGGGTCAAGAGGAAGTGAAATTGACATGGTGCCCTGCAGTCCCAAAGCTTATCATCAAGTGAGGTAGGCAGGCAACTGACAAGGGAGCAGGGTGTACGAAGGTAAAGTGGGATTCCCTGTCCTTTGTTCTCCAAGACAGGGAGGAGAAAACTTCTTCTCTGAAGGGCCAAATATTAGATACTTCAGACTTTACGAGAAAAATGGTCTCAGTCACAACTGCCTAAAAGCCGCCACGCACATTCATCTATGTACTGTACATATGTACTGTACAGTACATAGATGAATGTGCGTGGCTGTCTTCCAATAAAACTTTATAAAAATAGGTGGCAGGACATGGTTTGCTGACCTGCTCTAAGTGATCATAACCTAAAATACTTGCTGCGGGGCGCCTGGGTGGCTCAGTCGGTTAAGCGACTGCTTAGGCCATGATCCTAGAATCCCAGGATCGGATGGACTCCCTCCTTGGTGGGGAGTCTGCTTCTCCTTCTGACCCTTCCTCTTCTCATGCTCTCTCTTTCTCTCATTCTTTCTCTCAAATAAATAAATAAAATCTTTAAAAAAAAAAAAAATACTTGCTGCTTCATTTACTCATGAATTTAAACTGGCGGGGTTGGGGGGCAGTGGGTCATGGTCTCCCAGAGAGCCCTCTTTCTGGAAACAACATGACCTCATGACTAAAAGAGGAAGAGCTTCTGAGTCACAATCATGGAGACCAAAGTCAAAACCCTGGCTCTGTCACAATTACTAGGTATGGAGCATTAAGAAAAGTATTTCATTTCTTTGAGCCTTATTTTCTTCATCTGTAAAATGGGGACACTGTCATTCCGGACGCATAGTCACTTCAGAAATAAAACGGGACTACGAACAGAGGGTCTAACGAAGAAAGCCCTGGCTCACAGGAGCTGCTCGGTGTGAGTCAACAGCAAACAGGGAAGCCAGGCCTGTGGTCAGCCAAATTATCAAAAAGGAGCAGAAAACATCCAAGATTAACATGCTAGTCATGATTGTCCCCTCATTTCTGGATCACAGGCCTTTGACTTCCATTAAAGTTGTCTTGCTTTTCTCTGTTGTTTAAGTTAGGTTGCTTTAGGAGGATTGTAAACAGAGATCCAACTCAAGATCGCTTCCAACATTAGGAAATTTACTGTCCCCAAACAACATTCAGTCCAGAGGTACGGCAGGTCTAGCCGTCATTAATTCAGAAGCTCAGTGCCGCTATCAAGGTACTTTCTACCTTTCTGAGCTGCTGTCCTTCGTGTACTGGCTTTTGTCCTCAGACCTGTCCTCCTTTACAGTCACAAGATCATTGCCACAGCTCCAAACACCACAGTCACACGCAAACAACCCAGCACCATAAAACAAAAAAGAAGCAGACTTCTCCCTTCCCTTTGGTCAGAAGTTTGTCTCGTGTCTATTCTGAAAGCAACTACTGGCAAGCTGATAATTATTATGGCTGGCCTGATCTGATCTAGACTCACTCCCCCTGGAGCGAGCTTCAAGCCTCAAGCACTTGGCGACCCAACATCTGAACAAAATCAGAATTCCATTAGCAAGAAAGAAGGGACAGAGCTGCTGGGTAAGGAATGACCAATTCCTTCTGTAATTATTCACGCAAAGACGGCAGGACCAGACTCTGGAAACGCAGACTCCCGTCTGACCACCACCAAATCAATCACCTACAGAGATAAATCCAGCCACTCGTCCAACTAAGAGGAAAAAGCACCCCAGGACACAGCAGACTCTCGCTTCTGGCGCTTGGATCCCAAAGGAGACACACTGCATAACCTCATGCCAAGCCTCTCTGGGTCCTGCGTACCCCAGCTGTTGGCACCATCGATTCAACGGGATCTCAACTGGGGAGGGACCCCGCTTCCCAAGCCCACCGACAATGGTGACAAAGCTGAGCTGGTGGCCTGTTTGTAATCACATCCACGCTACCAATGTTCCCTAACTCAGGGATGTCTGAGTTAGGGAAAAAAACTCCCCAAGTCAAAAACACATAAACCAACCAACAAAAAAACATATGAAACCCAAATGCTAAGGTGAAAACAAAGACAAAACAAAACACCAAACTGACAAACAAGCCAGCTTGGGAATGGGGGATGGATGCAGGCACCAGCTAAAAACCTCCCAGAACTGGAGGGACTCTGCCTGTAAGCTCCCTTCCCCAGGCTACAGTTTATCACGGAAGGATAAACTCTGCCACCTGATCTCCAGACAAGCCACAGACATGGTCACACACACAGGCGGCAGTGCAGCAAGAGGAAAAAGCATGCAGAGTTTGGCCTCGAAGGGCCGCGTTCAGCTTTGGAAGATGAATCCAGATCAGACAACCTCTCCCGCAAAAACAAGGGAAAAAGCTGGGCAGTTATTTAAACGGTTATTAAAATAAAGCTGGGGACTTGGGAGCGCTACAAAGGCAAGTAACAAAGAACCCAGATCCCCAAGAGAAGACAAGCCCACAGACAGGAGTCCTACATTCAGAGCCTTACTTGGCCCTCAGGGCTTCTTCCAGCTACAGAGTTTGATGAGAAGTGAAGCAGGGCTTTCAGAATTCCCATGAGGTCTGGAAGGGGAAAAACGTGAGCTCAGAACCAGGAGAGGAGGACGGAAACTGGTTAACAGCTCAGGGATCCAGGGTGTGCTGGATTGAAGCGTCCCCCGAAAATCCATGTCCCTCTGAAACCACAGAGTGTGACTTTATTAGGAAAAAGGCTCTTTGCAGATGTAATTAGTTAAGCTGAGGGACTACTGGAGGAGGGTGGCCGAAATCCAGCAGGGCTGTTGTTCTTCTGAAGAGAGGACATGAAGACAGAAGCCCAGAGGGAAGAGGCCATGGGAAGACCGAGGCCCAGACTGGAGGGAAGCGGCCACAAGCACGGGGTGCCAAGGACGGCTGACAACCACCGGAAGCCGGGAAGGCTTTCTCCCTCAGAGCATCCAGAAGGAATCAGCTCCGCCAACGCCTAGATTTTGGACTCCTGGCCTCCAGAAATGTGAGAGGATCAATTTCTCCCTGCTGTCTTAGGCCACCAAGGGTGTGTAAATTTGTCATGGCAGCTCTAAGAAACGAATACGCTTGGGAAAGCCCAAATGACCACATCCTGGCAATAAGGTGAAAGCAGAAATACGTCAGCTCTCGCAAATGCTGAAGCCCAGGTATGAAAGGCTCCATCCTGGACGGGAGTAAACTGATCTTCCTCTACCCTACCTGCCTGAGTGGCAGGAGTGACCTCCGCCCCCGGAGAAGGATGAATCATCACGAGCTTCACGCAACTCTTCAAGCACCACACTTGGTCTCCACCACCAGGCACAGGCCAAAGACAAGGACGGATTCAAAATCAAGACGAAAGCAAAAAACAAACAAACAAAAACAAGGGACTCCTGGCTATACATCCAAGGAGGAAGTTAACAGATCCTCTCCCCAGAAAGTGACTATAAAACGGGACAAAAATGATAACCATCTCTGCGCTCCAGAAACTGACTTCAAAGGCGAGAGGTGTTTGCACTTGAAAACTGCTAAGTTTCACATGAGAACAATGAGAAGAACAAGAGCAGGACAAAAATGACAACAGCATTCGTCTAAGCTGTCAGGGGCAGGAGGGAGAGGTACGGGGCGTGGGGGACTAGGGCACGGGGCCCCTCTGCACAGGGCGGTGGGTTCCAACCACAGCAAGCAGGAAACGTGGACTCAGAGCCACAGATCCTCAAGGGGAACAAAAGCTAGAAATTCATATTTCAACAGGAAATATCGTAATTTATAAATGTGGACACTGTACAAGGGCACCAGTTTCCGAACTCAGCCATGCAGGCAACCCTCACCCCAGATGACCAACCACAGTCCCGCCCCGGCGGACTCGGTATTATCTACTGCAGCATGATTTCCAACAATCTCGTTTGCTCAGTCATTACTTTGAATTCAGCTCTCCTCTCTTCTAAGGGTAATGCTTCCCATCCGTAAACGGAGCTACTGCAACAGCCCTGTGGATTAATTCACCATCACTTATGGTCTCCTGTCACTTTCAATACAGCTAATTGAGCGAGAGTGGTCTACAGAGGAACAGCAGTGGGCATCGGGCCACGGCCGGCAGAACGGGGCGCAGAGAAGAGCCAGGAATCTGACATCAGTCTGACCTGGGCCAGAATCCTCAGCTCTGCCATTTACTAGCTCTGGGAACTTGAACAGCTTAGGAACTTATCTGGGCTTCAGTGCAATGGATCCAAGCAACTGGCCAGTTGCTGCCATGTTATCCAGCACCAGCTCCAGGAGCTCTGTATTGAGGCCTGGGCTTTGCAGGTGCTTTCTCAGGAAGCCCCCAGCACAACACTGGGAGCCGGTCCTGTGCGTGGCCTTATTTTATTATGCGTGAGGAACCTGAAGCTCAGAGAGGGGATGTCCCAGAGAGCTCATGTGTGACAAGTCACGGAGAGGGGATTTCAACCCCATCGCCCAACTCTAGGGCCTGGTATTAAGTCCTAAGCTACAGAAAGGGCCCAGGCCAGCAGCCAGCAGGGACAAGGGAAAACAGGCATGCCCATTCCCATCCGCGCCTCCTCATCCGATTTCATTTTCTCCATTTGGCCTGCCACAGCCACTCTGATGGCTTTAAGAGCAACCAAGCAGCCACTCATCTGATCTTTCCCAACCCCTAGCAGTTGAAAACCTACCCATGCCCCTTCCCCATAGGAGGTTTTTAATCAAACATTCCATAGCAGGGGAATTTCATTAGCCAAGGACCGTCCAGCACCAGTGAATGGTTAACTGCACCGCAGGAAAGATCGACAGAAGCCCTCGGCAACCCCCTCAAGAGCAAAGCTAGCCTGACCTTTCCCCTGCTTCCAATTGGCAAGGAAGCCGCCCAGAACCTCTCCGCAGCAGAAAACAAGGAAGAGACTCTGCTTGCTGGTCAGCCTCTCTTCAGGAGGCGGTGCTGAAATCGTGCTGAGACAGGAAAGGGCAAGAATGGGAACGCTGGCAGTGCCTCACAGACATGCGGGTGCTCCTCGGACTACCAGCCCCAAGTAACAGAAAGGGCTTGTTTGGCAGACAATGCCCAACAGACACCTCCACCACACACGGAGAGGGCTGGTCAGCTGGGAACGAGGGGCACTAACAGTGACACAGACGTCACAATAACAAGAGTCAGGAATCTGTCACAGCAGTCCCAAGCAGGGTCTGAAAACACCTGCTCTTTATAATTTTTTTTTAAGATTTTATTCATTTATTTGACAGAGAGAGATCACAAGTAGGCAGAGAGGCAGGCAGAGAAAGAGGAGGAAGCAGGCTCCTTGCTGAGCAGAGAGCCTGATGTGGGCTCCATCCCAGAATCCTGGGATCATGACCCAAGCCAAAGGCAGAGGCTTAACCCACTGAGCCACCCAGGCGCCCCAAAGCCTGCTCTTTAAAATGCTGGGGAAGAGGGGCACCTGGTGGCTCGGTTAGTTAAGCATCTAACTCTTGGTTTTGGCTCAGGTCATGATCTCAATCATGTGATTGAGCCCCACACTGGGCTGTGTGCTGGGTGTGGAGCCTGCTTAAGATTCTTTCTCTCTGGGATGCCTGGGTGACTCAGTCGGTTAAGCACCTGCCTTCGGCTCAGGTCATGATCCCAGGGTTCTGGGATCAAGTCCCACATCAGGCTCCTCCCTCACTGGGGATCCTGCTTCTCCCTCTCCCCCTGCCCCTGCTCAGGTGCGCACGCTCTCTTGCTCTCTGTCTCTCTCTCTCTCTCTGTGTCAAATAAATAAATCTTTAAAAAAAAAAAAATTAAGATTCTTTCTCCTTCTCCATCTGCCCTTGCCCCCCTCCCATACACCCGTTCACGCTCCTTCTCAAAAAAAAAAAAAAAAAAAAAAAAAATGTTGGGGAAGAAGGACATAGAATGTTTCTTATATGACATGATACACTTTTAGGTCCAGATCCAGAGCACATCCTTTAAAGAGCTTCCTCATTTGTACAGTAGAGAAAATGAAAGCCCTACTGCTCATAAGGCTGTCATGAAAACTGAATGAGTTTATTTATATAAAAGACTAACGAAGTTCCAGTCTTGTGCAAAGCGCTCCTACGTGTTAGCAGAGGTTATCAGCGCTGTCCCTGTCCTCCGGACACAGGAGCACGGCACACTACTAGGGTGACGCTAAAACGGACAGTAGCAAAGCTGTCTGCTCAGACACCTACTGATTCTGCTCTTCCTGCTGCTGGTGTTGAAGGCAGATTTAGTTACGAAATGTCTTGCTATCCCCATGCACAGAATTAAAACACATCATCAATCTCCCAGCAACTGCCACATGGCACTGGTGACATAAGCACCTTGGCTGCAGGACTGTGAGGTCCCAGAGATGAACACGGGGCTCTGAGAATTCTGCAGAGGACAACACGTAAGACATCCTCACACATGGATTTCTGCACCATCAGGCTACCCCATCCCAGTCCCATACAATGCCTGCCTTGCCCGCTCTTAAAAAATAAATAAAAACTTTTAGAAAAGACTACATCCTCCGCCCTGCAGCAGGCCAAGCAGTACCTGTTTCCGTTTTGCTGGCGAAGCCTGCTGCCTGTTTGATCGCGGCTGCCGTTAGCGCCAATCCCCGGCTCCTCTTCAGGCCATGCTGCAGGACGGCCTCAAACTGGGCACACAGACAGGTTACCCTGCGAGAGAACCAGTGATTCATCAGTCCACCTGTGCAGGGAGAGAGACAACCAGGGCAGCCCCGGCACCTCCTGGAAAGGGGTGAGTCACCCACCAGCTCTAAACCTGGGGTAGGTGCACACACACACACCTGGATTTATGGGCTGGTAACTGACATGGAATTGACTTACACCCCTCTCCATGTGTGTTCATTTCACATACCTGCAGGAAGCCCTACACAGCCTAGCTATATTCATCAGACTCTTGAAAGCATAGTAACAACTCACAAGAAAGGAGGAAAAATGGAATTGATGCCCACCAGCAGAGGAGAAAAAACCAAGAGCCAATTTAAAAACAAATCAGTCTGGCGTGGGGAGGGGTGGGCTGCTAATTGTATTCAATTCACAAACCAACTCTAATTCATATTGCATGTAGTTTAAGGAACCAGATTATCTTTCAAGAGATTGAATGCAGCAGCCTGCCAAATTGGAAACATTGTATAATTTCATGCCCTGTTACATACACTAAAAAAAAAAAGTATATGAATTCTGATTCTTGTTCTTTGTTTTGTTGTAAGGGATTATAGTGTGAAGTCAGATCCAGACTTGATGGAATGAACTTTCAATTAAGTTACTACTGTAGATTCAATTAATTGTATTTCTCAATAACCAAAGAAATAAGAGCTTCACAAACATCTTGGCAAAGAGATGGAGTCAGAGCTACTACCTTCTATTCTTTTTTTTTTTTTTTTCTACCTTCTATTCTTTACAATCCTCCCGGGGCTCCTGGGCATCTAGGCCCATTGAGTCTGTAGACTTTAAGGCCCTTCCATTTCATTTGCTCACATAACCTGTGTTAAATCCTTGGGGCGCCTGGGTATCTCAGTCGGTTAGGTGTCCAACTCTTGATTTGGCTCAGGTCATGACCTCAGGGTCATGAGATCAAGCCCCACATCAGGCCCCACACTGAGCGTGGAATCTGCTGAAGATTCTCTTCCCTCTGGCCCTCCCACCCCACTTGTTCTAGTGCTCGCCCATGCCCTCTCCCCTCAAAAAACATTAACAATAAATCCTGAACTCTTCCCATGTACCAGACACTACTGTTCTAGGCTCTGAGGATACAGAGAGCACGGTCTCTGCCTCACCACATGTGCATGGTACTAGCAGAGGGAGATGCACAGAGATGCTAACTGGACCATTTCAGTTAATGGGAACTCTGAAGAAAATAAGACCAGATGAGGTGGTAAGTAAAGACACGGCAGGAACAGGCTTAGATTCTGGGGCCTGAGTGGAGGTAACTTGGAGTCATAACCTGGATGTGACAGACACAGCAGACTAGGCAGAGGGACCCAATGCAAAGGACCTGACGCCATCACCATCTGGCTCAACCTTGCCCAACTTCAGGCATTTCCTGTTCCACTCACCTCCACACCTGTAGTAATAATACTCCAAGGGTTTACTGCTCTGTAGGCAGTAAACTATTTTCATACCCATTATTTCATTAGCTCCTCCCACCCACATTATTATATCTGGGTGAGGCAGGTATTATCTCCATTTTACACCTAAAGAAACAGGCTACATACATTTAAGAGATAGTACATGAGTACATAATAAGCAGCATTGTGAGACTATATAATTAACAACATCTGTACTCCAGCCCTACCCAACCCCAAACTGATCCAAAGCAGCTTCCAGATACACCCCATACCAAGGCAAACATGCTGATTCTGAGACAAATGCCCTCTCTTTCCCATACCCCACCTTTACTCAAGTCATCCGTGTACACCAGAAAAACCTGACACAGTGTCAGCAAATAACCAGCACTAGTACGTTTACTCTCCAATCTGTACTCATAACACTACAGATATCACTAATCCATCCTAGCCTTCTAGGCCACCACTGCCAAAGAAAAGCTGGCCCTCACAGGAAGGAAGCCTAATTGGCAGCTCAAACCTAACACCTGTCCTCAACAGCACAATTTGGTTTCCAGCTCCTCCCTTGGCTCCCCTGCACCGAGCTCAGAGTCTGGTACCCAGTACACACTCCATAAATGCTTGTTCTGTGGCTAGGTAAGTGAGTAATCTTGAGCCATGAGTCCCAGAATACTCTTGCACATTGAAACATCCCTCTTTCCTAGGCAGAGGTCACTCTTAAATATGAGATGTGCATATGCTACTCTCTCTACACATTCACACAGGCCCACATTTAAGGGCTTCCTGAAAGCTAGGTCACCTAACAAAAGGGGTGTCTGGGTGGCTCAGTGGGTTAAAGCCTCTGCCTTCGGCTCGGGTCATGATCCCAGGGTCCGGGGATCAAGCCCCGCATCGGGCCCTCTGCTTGGCAGGGAGCCTGCTTCCTCCTCTCTCTCTGCCTGCCTCTCTGCCTACTTGTGATCTCTGTCTGTCAAATAAATAAATAAATAAATCTTTAAAAAAAAAAAAAAAAAAAAGCACAGCCTGGATCATGAAACAAATCAGCTGCAAATATAAAAAATTGAATCAACAATCCCTGTTAGTTTACTTGAGTCAAATGTACAAGTCAGAAGCTGCCCTGCCAACTCCAGATATCTGGCCCCTAAAGGGAAAGGAATGCAGATGAACAGCACAAACCCAGCCGCCGAGGCTTGGGTTACATCATCAGTATTATCTTCTAGATACGGACAGGTCATGACCAACCTACCACAGCAGAAAACTCAGGGGGAGTACTAATCGCATAATTAATTATTATGATGACTACCCTGCCAAAGGCCATGCTATTTATCGCCCTTCCCATGTCCCCTTCTCACTTCCCCATTGGACGTGTGCTTATACTAAGTCATTCCAGACTTAGCTCAAGGGTCTCCTCCACCAGGAAGCCTTCCTGAGTGCCTCCTTATTCTGAACTTCTTTCTACTGCAGCCCTTGACCAAACTCTCCCATTAATGATCTGCTTTAGAGACCGGAGCTCCCACATAACAGGGATCGTACCTCATTCATCTTTGTTGTTCCAGCACCTAGCACAATGCCTGGCTACCGTGGTAATGAGGACTGAGATGCTCGCTGCCCTGGGGGCATGCAGAATACAGATGTGATGGACATTTAGGGGAGAGATGTGTCTCAGGAGATCTTATAGAATTTATAATCCGGACCCAAGCCAGTTAAGACCAGGGAATCACACTGAACACACTTGGCAACCACAGGCACCTACACCTCTTTAGCTCAAGGTGGGCACGTGACAGGCACTGATTTATAACCTCGTCATGCTTAAGTTTCCGTTTCTTCTCATCTTTACTCAGTTGTCTGATCATTCCTGCGAAGCGAAAGGAACACCTGGCACTAGTGGGGCTATTTTCTCACCTCCGGTCTCTCCTATTTCCCAGAATGCTCTCTGCGAACACACGCGGGCATCGCTACGGTGGGTCAGCTGCCTCCATGGCATTTCATCACAGCTAACTTCTACTGCGAGTCAGTGAACTGGGCATGTTTGTAATCAAGTGGGGGAATGTAACAGCAAAAGTTTTCTTTCTTTTTTTTTTTTTTTTTAGAGTACCTGTCAAGGGACACCTGGGTGACTCAGCCCATGAAGCATCTGCCTTCTGCTCAAGCCATGATCACAGGGTCCTGGGATGGAGCCCCGCACTCTGGTCCTTGCTCAGCGGGGAGCCTGCTTCTCCCTCTGCCTCTACCTCCCCTATTTGTACACTCTCTCTTTCTCTCTCTGACAAATAAATAAATGAAATCTTCTTTAAAAATTTTTTTAAATAAATAAAAGCACCAGTCAAGAAAATCACTTCAAATTTTTATGCACACAACTGGTGACCAGATGAACGGATAAATAAAATGTGGTGTTGTCAAGACAATGGGTTATTACTCGGCAATACTGACACACTACGACAAAGAAAAGCCTTGAAAATATTATGCCAATGGAAAGAAGTGAGACCCCAAAAGCCACATGTTGTAGGAGTCCATGAAATGTTAGAGACAGTAAATATTTAAAAACCAAAAGTCAATTAGTGGTTGTCTAAGGCTGGAATTGGGGATTAACTGTCAACTTGCAGAATAGAAAATAGGTATAAGGAAAATGTTCTCAAACTGGGTGTGTTGATGGTTGTACAACACGGATTTTTAAAAATCACCGCAGAGGGCGCATGGGTGCCACAGTTGGTTAGGCAGATGACTCTTGGTTTCCACTCCGGTGGTGATCTCAGGGTCAAGAGATCAAGTCCCACAGTAGACTCGGCACTCAGTGCAGTCTACTTAAGACCCTTCCCCACCCACCACCTTACGTGCACCCTTGTGTGTGTGTCTCTCTCTAAAATAAATAAAAAATTTTCAAAATCACTGCATTGTATACTCACAAGAGGTAGTTTTTTTATGGTATGTAAATTAGACTTCAATAAAGCTCTCAAAAATTAAAAAAAAAAAAGAAAGAAAGAAAGAAACTTGGTACCTGAGTGGCAGAGTCAGTTAAGCATCCAACTCTTGGTTTCCAATCGGGTGGTGATCTCAGGGTCTAAGATCGAGCCCCACGCTGTGGTCTGCGCTCAGCGGGGAAGCTACTGGAAGTTCTCTCTCTCTCTCTCTCTCTCTCTGCCCCTCCCCACCAAACTCAATCAAGCACACATGCTCTCTCCCTCTCTCTTACAAATAAGTAAATCTTTTACAAAAAACTGCCCTTGAGGTGTTCAGTAAAGCCTGATACAGGAACGAAGAAATGGAAAATTAAATACTTTGCTCCTGTTGAATTTAAAAACTATCTACCAACACCCACCCAGGTGGACACTGCATGAGCTTAACTAGTTTACTGCAGAAATTCTGCAAGCATTGGTTTTCCTGAGCTCTGACCTGTATTTCAAGACTCCTTATCCTGCCACGGTAATCTATAATAAGGTTCTTAAGAATCCTGTACCCTTTCATGGCAAATGTCAGAACAACTGACAGGATCAGCAATAAAAGCTGCATTTTTACGAACGACATCAAATTAACCTTACGAAAAAGGGCCTATTTCAAAGTGCTCCTTTCACTGTGTTACAGGAACCTTTTGGGGGAAAACTAAGCACATCATGGAAATGGACCAGATTATCCTCATGTGGAAAGCTCTGATGCCAACTGGAATGGAGTCAACTGTACCCATAAAAATCAGCCAATTAACAGCATCAGCCACATGTCAGACTTAGGACAGTACAATCCCCACTGGCCTTTAGAGACTGGGACCCATTTGCAGGGGTCTCTGCTCTACACTTATGTGTAATAAAGTAAATTTTCCAAAGGTTCACCTCCTTTAGCCTGTAAATTTTCCTGGCAGATACCAATTGTGGACCGCAATCTACAAGACAGGTAAAGGTTTAGGAATGAAGAGACTCAAAACATTATCTACACCTGATGAAAGGTTAAACCACTAAGGATCTCACACTGGGGGAACTGGTTCAATAAACAGCTTACAATTGAACACTATTTAGCCCTTAAAACTCATACCAAGAGCTTATAATGAAAAACCCACAAGTTTGTAACATGAAATGAAAAATAAGGACATGAAAAATATATCAAGTATGCTCTCAACTATGCTTAAAAAAAAAAAAAAAATCCTAAAGGGAATTATGTGAAAACATGAAGAGCTGCTTGGTAAAAGAATTGCTGGTGATGTCTTTCTTGCCTTTATGCTTTTCTGAACCTAGCTTCCTTCCAAAACAAGCATTAAAGAAGTATTCATGGGCACCTGGGTGGCTCAGTGGGTTAAGCCTCTGCCCTTGGCTCAGGTCATGATCTCAGGGTCTCCTGGGATCAAGCCCTGCATGGGGCTCTCTGCTCAGCAGGGAGCCTGCTTCCCTCTCTCTCTCTGCCTGCCTCTCTGCCTACTTGTGATCTCTCTCTGTCAAATAAATAAATAAAATCTTTTTTTAAAAAAAAGTATTCATGTCTCAAGAACCAGAAATATTGCTACCTTGCACTACAACAAATGAAGAAATCCAATTTGAAAGTTATGATGAAGGGTGCCTGGGAGGTTCAGTCGGTTAAGCATCTGCCTTCAGCTCAGGTCATGATCCTAAGGTCCTTGGATCCAGTCCTGAAGCAAGCTCCTTGCTCAGCAGGGAGCTGTTTCTTCCTCTGCCTGCTGCTGCCCCTGCTTGTGCTCATTCTCTTTCTCTCTCTCTCTGACAAATAAATACAATATTTTTTTTAAAAAAATTTTAAGGTGTGCCTGGGTGGCTCAGTGGGTTAAAGCCTCTGCCTTCGGCTCAGGTCATGATCCCAGGGTCCTGGGATAGAGCCCCACATCAGGCTCTCTGCTCAGCGGGGAGCCTGCCTCCTCCTCCTCTCTCTCTGCCTGCTTCTCTGCCTACTTGTCTGTCAAATAAGTAAATAAAAATCTTTAAAAAAAAAAAATCTACATAAAAATTTAAAAAATAAAAATAAAAGTTATGGTGAGGGAAAAGTGTACAACTATTTTAAATGCTTACAGAGAACTTGAAATAGCATTTTTTACCATGAACCATGAGAGACTGTAGACTCTGAGAAACAAACTGAGGGTTTTGGAGGGGAAGGGAGTGGAGGGTTGGGAGGGCCTGATAGTGGGTATTATGGAGGGCAGGTATTGCATGGAGCACTGGGTGTGGTGCATAAACAATGAATCTTGAATCACTGAAAAGATTAAATTATATTTAAAAAAAAGAAGAGGGGCACCTGGGTGACTCAGTGGGTTAAGTCTCTGCCTTTGGCTCAGGTCATGATCTCAGGGTCCTGGGATCAAGCCCCGCATCGGGCTCTCTGCTCAGCAGGGTACCTGCTTCCCCCCAACACTGCCTGCCTCTCTGCCTACTTGTGACCTCTCTCTCTCTCTCTCTCTCTCTGTCAAATAAATAAATAAATAATCTTTAAAAAAAGGAAATAGCAATTTTTAAAAAGCTTAGATTAAAAAACAAATTTTTAAAAATTTAGATTATGTTAAGCCAAGAAAAGCAGATCTTTTTCAAGATCCCTTATTCAAAGATATAGAAGTGTTTCCAACCCCCAAATAAAAAATATTGCAATGAATGAAACTATAACATTAAAATTTTATTTTTTTAAGTACACAAAATGGGGCAAGGGAATTCAATTACAACAGTAACAAAAGTAAAATAAATCCTACTTTTAAACAAGAAAGATAAAAGTCCTACATGAAGAAAAGCATAATATTTTCTTAAAAGGTATAAAGGTCAAAATAAATAGAAATACCATTTTCCTGAATAAGATGTATTAAAGTAAAAATTTCATTAATTAATGCATAAGTTAACTGTGCATATATCAATTAATGTATAAACTGAATACAATTCCAATAAAAATCCCAAGGATTATAGTAATAATTCCAAGGAACTACTTGGCACAGTGTGGTTTTGGGTGCAGGGATAAACATACAGATGGAGTATAGGGAAACTTGTCATAAAAAATCCAAATCCAGGGACGCCTGGGTGGCTCAGTGGGTTAATCCTCTGCCTTCGGCTCAGGTCATTTTCTCAGGATCCTGGGATCAAGCCCCACATCAGGCTCTCTGCTCGGCAGGGGGCCTGCTTCCTCCTCTCTGCCTATGTCTCTGCCTACTTGTGATCCCTGTCTGTCAAATAAATAAATGAAATCTTAAAAAAAAAAATCCAAATCCAAATAAATATGAAAACATTAAATATAATAATAATAGCACTACAATTCAGATGGGAAAAATGGGCTGTTTAAGCAGGGGCAATGACACAAGTGGCCAGCTACAGGGCTGAAAGAAAAGAAAAATAAACTTGTATTTCAAACTCTAGACAGAAAAAAATTCCAGACAGATTAGGAAAAATATAAATGGGAAAAAATAAAACTATAAAAATAATAGAAAAACATACGGAAAAACCTCAGGACAGGATACTCTAAATCCAAAATTTTTAAGGTTCATTCGGGGCGCCAGGGCGGATCAGTCAGTTAAGCATCTGACTCTGGGTCTCAGCTCAGGTCTTGACCTCAGGGCCATGGGTTCAAACCCTGTACTGGGCTCCACACTGGACATGGAGCCTACTTAAAAGAAAAAACGTTCATATTACTAACTGCATAAGATTCTTAACTTTCAATATGGCAAAAGATACCATAAACATGGTAAAACAATAAATTTTCTCCAGAAAATACTTATAGCACGTATTACTGAAAAGGGATTAAAAGCCATAATACATGGAGAGCGTCTACAAAAGGATAAGAGAAAGACAAGCAACTCAAATGATAATGAACTTTTCAACAAGTGAACAAATCATGAAAGGAAGAAATACTGGCCAATAAACAGATGAAAAGATGTTCAGTCTCGCCAGTGGCCAGGAAAGTGTCACAGTATTAAGATACCAATTCAAGAATATAAGCTTTAAAACCAATCACAGACCAAGCATGAATATCTGTAAATAAGCCTTGTTCAAAATATAAATATGAACCACTCAGCTTTCTTCAAAGAGACCAGACAGTACAATTTTTTTAAGATTTTTTAAATTTATTTTTGTGAAAGAGAAAGAGAACGCACACGAGAGGGTGGAGAAGCAGAGGGAGGAGCAGGTACCCCGCTGAGCAAGGAGCCCGACATAGGATTCGATCCCAGGACCCTGGGATCATGACCTGAGCCGAAGGCAGAGGCTTTAACCAACTAACCACCCAGGTGCCCTAGATAGTACAATTTTTTTTTTTTAAATCCCCATATACTTTGACTCAGGAATCCTACTTCTAGGAATGTATCCTATAAAAATAAAAGCACTACTAATTAAAAAATGATCAAAAAGCATAAACAGACATTTCACCGAAGGGGATATAGGCATACAAGCATGGGAAAACATGTTCAACATCATTAGGGACAAGTAAATTAAAACCGCCATAAGGTATGACTGTACACCTGTAAGAGTGGCTAAAAGAGGAAATCACGACAGTACCAAGTGCTGGCAAGAATGCAGAGGAACTGGATCACTCACATTGTTGGTAGGAAGGTAAATGCACTTTGGCAGTTTCTTATCAAACCAAATATGCAAATATCACCTACCCAACAACTGCACTCTTGGTGACTATCTCAGAAAAATGAAAAAGTTATGTTCCCACAAATAAACCTGTACGTGAATGTTTACAGCAGCATTATTTGCAGTAGCCAAAACCTGAAACAACCCAGATGTCCTCCAATGAGTTAATGAAGAAACAGAGTTTAGTCCCCCACACCATGGAATGGGAATCACACCAAGTGGGGAAAACGCAATCCCAAAAAGTTACACACTGTGTGATTCTGCTAATATACTGCTCTCAGAGTGTCAACATTAGAGAACTGGAGGACAGACTGGTGGTTGCCAGGAGTCAGGGACGGAGAAGGAGGGTACAGGAGGGAGGTGCTGTGGTATAAAAGGTCAGCGGGGGGATCCTGGGACAATGAAACTATTCCATTACCCGACAGTGGGGGTGGACAGCTGTCCCTATGCAGTAACCATGCCGCAAAGAACTACACACACACAGGCACACACAAGTGCACACACACACACACACACACAGATAAGGACCAGCAAAACTAGGGAAATCTAAACAAATCTATGCTAGGGTTTTATAAGGTGTCATTACTATGGGAAACTGGGAGAAAAGGAAACCAGGGAAGACTGGGTGGCTCAGTGGGTTAAGCAAATGTCTTCGCTTCAGGTCATGATCCCAGGGCTCTAGGATCAAGCAACATGTAGGGCTCCTTGCTCAGCAGGGAGCCTGCTTCTCCCTCTGTCTGCCACTCCCCTTGCTTGGGCTCTCTCTCTCTTAAATAAATAAATAAAACCTTAAGATTCTATTTATTTATTTATTTGACAAAGAGAGACAGTGAGAGAAACACACACACACACACACACACGCACACACACATTTTTATTGTAGCACTGTTTACAACAGCAAAAGCAAAAAAAGAAGTAGAAACAACCTGAATATCCATTAACAGGAAAACAGTAAATAAGTTATAGTACCTCCACACTACAAAACACTACACAGAAATTTAAAGAGAATGAGAGGTCACATCTAATCAACCCTAAGAAGCACCACATCCCCCCCATACATCTTTGAAACCCAGCTGTGCCTCATAACTGATGAAATTATATGATTAAAGTTGACCTTGGTCATGAAGATGCCATTGACAGTAAGTTGCACCATTCTGTTACTTACTGACCTGCAATAATCTCCGTAATACCAGGTTTGAAAACAAAAACATTGAGGTGCCTGGGTGGCTCAGTCAGTTAAGCGTCCAACTCTTGATTTCAACGCAGGTCATGATCTCAGGGTTGGGGATGGAGCCCTACATCAGGTTCTGTGCTGGACATGGAGCCTGCTTAAGATTCTCCCTCTCTCTCCCCCTCTCTTTCTGCCCCTCCCTACCTCTTCCCCCTACTCACATGCTCTCTATTTAAAAAAAAAAGGGAGGGGGGGCAAGTCATAGAGTAATATAAATGGTATAGCTCCCATTTGTGCGCAAGTAGGAGAAAGGAGTGGGTTCCAAAGATTATGTTTTCTCAATCACTGGAACCTTCTACCATCGTTTGAGTAGACTTAAGCATCCCCGAAAATTCATGCAAATTCATCTAGAGCAAGAATCATGAGCACTGAGGCTGAGGGCCCACATCCCAGTGTGACAGCACCAGCATACGAGGGCCCTTCCCCCATCCCTTGCTGGGTCAGGGGTCCCAGGACCTGAGAATCAAGCCAGCCTGATGTTCTCAATGAGTGCTGTGTGCTGTGGCCCAGAGCATGCTCTGTCTGTGCTAAGTAAATGGAATGAAAGCTAACTGCTGCCCAGAGATAAAGGACCAAAAAGATCTGTGAGAAAGACAGCAACCAACTAGAAGAAACGAAAACTGGCTTTAGTTTTAGCTCATAGGCCACAGAAAAATAATTCCAGGTAGATTAAAGACTTAACTGTAAACAATAAAAATCTTACAAGAAAAATTGTTCATTTATTTATTTTTTTAAAAGATTTTCTTTATTTGACAGAAAGATGGAGAGCAAAAGTAGGCACACAAGCAGGGAGGGTAGCAGGCAGAGGGAGAGGGAGAAGTAGGCTCCCTGCTCAGCAGGGAGCCCGATGTGGGTCTCAATCCCAGGACCCTGCGACCATGACCTAAGCTGAAGGCAGACGCTTAACTAACTGAGCCACCCAGGCACCCCCACAAGAAAATTTATAAAACACTGCATGCACAATATAACATTGGGAAGATCTTTTTAAAACACTGAAAACTTATGGGGCACCTGGGTGGCCAGACCAAATAATTTTGGGTCATGGACACAAGGTACTCAGAGGGAGGGAGAAGATAAAATAGGAAAAAAAAAGAGGCCAAAAAAAGGTTGACAAAGAACGAGAAAGAATTCAAGCCGGAGAGCAGTGAAAACTCACAAAGCACTGGTCTTCGAGACACTGTTAGTGTGAAGGTGGCAGACAGGCGTGTAAAAAGAAATCAAATAAATGTTCTATCAGAAGAGTCAGAAATGAAAAAAAATAAGCAACGCTTCAATGGGTCAAACCACAATTTCTGACCATTTTCCAAAGTCACTGGTATCAGCCCAGTGGCTATCTTCCCTAGTGCAGACAGACCACCAGCTCTGCGTCTAGACGCAAACACTGCCTGGGGTTCTCTCGGAGAATCAGGAATGGGAGTTGGAAGCCAGGAAGGAATCAGCAGAAGGAGCTGGTTCCACCAAACAGGAAGACGAGAACGGAGAGAACACGGGTCCCTCGACAGGTCCCTCGACGCCGAAGGAGTGAGTAAACAGGAAACAAGGAAACAGAAGTGATGCTAAGCCATGGCCCACAGGCTCTCAAAGCTTGGTCGGGGCACACAGCCTGGGAGAAAGAAAACTCCACTCCAAAGCTTGCTTTAAACCAACAACACACAATTGGTCTGACTTCTGGGCACACCTTAGAGCCAGAGAATGGATGTCTCATTCTCCGAGTCCTGTCACCACCCTGGGGTGATCAAGGCTCAGTCACAAGGCTTCTCAATCCTTCTGTCTCTCCTCCCAACTGCCACCACTCAGCCCGCCCGCCCACAGTACTGAGCCACCCCACACTGCTCGCCAGAGCCCATCTCACCCTGCCCAGCCCCCCTCCGGCCCTGCCCCTCCTCCGGAAATCCAGCCCTGACTATGTCGCTGTCCTTCTCTGTTCTTTCTCCCACTCACACTACACATCGCACAGCGCACAGGACATGACACGATTTCAGGAGGAACAGAGATGAACGTTTTCATGTTAATCATTTCAATGCTCCAAGAAAGACTATAATGAGCCATCAGTCTTTGATTTCACTGACAGTGTTACTTATGACAAGACCAGAGTAGACAGGGCCTTCACATTCCACCGCAAGCCAGTATCTGGCTCAGATGGTATACAGAAATAGCAAACATTGTGAAAATGGAATGCAAACAGCCGTGGCTTAAGAAATGATACCCTATGGGGCGCCTGGGTGGCTCAGCTGGTTAAGCGTCTGCCTTCAGCTCAGGTCACGATCCCAGGGTCCTGGGAGCGAGCCCCCAACTCAAGTCCCCAAGTCGACTCAGGCTCCCTACTCAATGGGTAGTCTGCTTCTCCCCCTACTCATCCTCTTGCCCTCTTCTCTCTCAAATCAATAAGTAAAATCTTTCTAAAAAAGAAAGGATACCCTAATGGATAAAGTTCAAATACTTCCCTATGACAGTAAGAGAGGAAACTCCTGACTTTTCAGACCACGTTCTCACACCTCCCTACACCATCCCATTGCTACACCTGCTGCCTGGAACTCCCATCCTGCCCATTCGACCACTAAAGACCCGACACTCACCTCTCACGTCTGGACTATGTGATTATTACTAAAGGCCACCATGACTGTCCACAATGTACATGCCTATCTGCTGGATTGAATTCGGAGTTCCCTGAGGAGAGCAACCAACTCACCCAGTTTATTAATTTTTCTTTTTTTTTTTTTTTGAAGATTTTATTTATTTATTTGATAGAGAGATAGAAAGCACAAGTCGGCAGAGCAGCAGGCAGAGGGAGAGGGAGAAGCAGGCTCTCCACTGAGCAGAGAGCCCGATGTGGGGCTCAATCCCAGGACCCTGGGAACATGACCTGAGCTGAAGGCAACCACTTAACCAAGTGAGCCACCCAGGGGCCCCAACCCATACAGTTTATATCCCCAATGCCAATGTAGGGATCTACAGACAGACATCTGTTGGGTGGTGGAATTAATGAGCAAGGAGTCTAGCCTTCAGTTTCCAAATTAGCCAAAACACCGGTATGTCCAGTCATAGGAAGAAAAAGTATCGAGTCTTGGTAAGTTCCTACCGGCTATGCCAATCAATCACTGTTCCATCTTGGGAAATGGGGACTGTGATGATCATCTGGCCTTC
Organism: Mustela nigripes; assembly: GCF_022355385.1. Taxonomy (NCBI): domain Eukaryota; kingdom Metazoa; phylum Chordata; class Mammalia; order Carnivora; family Mustelidae; genus Mustela; species Mustela nigripes. The sequence continues at coordinate 29,633,078 of NC_081567.1, forward strand.
CAGATGACACGACAGAGCCCTGGAGAAGCGAAGTCCAAAATTACACAGCTGGTGATTAGTGATTTGTGGCTGGGGTGGGCCTCTGATATCAAAGCTCATACTTCATGCTCACGGTCTCTCCACCATCAAGACAGTGACCAGGAGGATCCTGGCAATGAGGGTGCTTACATATTGTTTCCCATGGGCCAAGCACTATTTCCCATAGCCATCAAAATAAACAATATAACTGCTTATTACAAACCAGACAAATGTAGCTATTTATTACAAACAAGGAAATGTGCTCAGATTTGCTAAATGCCTTAGGACTACCAGTAGCTAAAAATAATCTTTTCCAAAAAAGCAATCTACTCATTTGATCGATACAGTAAAATAAAAGAATATGCAATGTGGAACTATCTATGACAGATCCTCAAAGTGGAAATGAAGTGGTCAGGACAGGGAGGAGAGATAATCCCACTAAGGAACCCCAAGATCTTCTGCAGGAAGAGAAGAATTAGAATATCCAGTCAACACCTCAGACTAGTAGGTTGGTAAGAAATCTATGACAAACTGAAGACAAAAATCACATGATGAACATGCAGAGACATTTAAAAGAGAAAAAGGAATGCTTGGAAAAGCCATTTGGTTTCACAAGTGTCCAGGGGAATACACATACGACCGTTTTCAACTATGCTGAGAATAACATTAGGGAAGCACAAAGGGCAGCTGGTTTTGTTTTATATCTTCCTGAAAAGTTCAGAAATGTTTCTAATTCCTCACAAGTAAAGAAAAATCACCAAAACCAATCACTCTTCCCTGGAAAGCTTTGAAAGGAGGGGAAAAGCTCCTGACTTCTTCTGACACAGTCACCTAAAGGGTCACAAGAATGTACATGTCCTCAATGTTCTGAAACAAGCACCCTAAACCAGCCCACTGCCTCCCTGTAACGGCAGTGAGACCCTGCGTGCAGAGAATATTCTCGAAGTGCAGAGATACTTTATATGAAATTACAGCGAAAGTAACAAAAGCTAGCAATTTCTGGAAACTTACTTGCCACCAGGCGCTGTTGGAAAGGCTCCACATAAACTAACTCACAAGCCCCCCAAGTCAGGATGGTAGGGGCTGTACCCATTTACAGATGAGGACGTCAGAGCACGAGAAAGACAAAACTTGCCCACAGACCGACATCACTCGGGACGGGCCACACCAAGATTCAAACTCCCAGCTTCAAATCTCACGCCACCTTCCGCCACCCCGCAGCTGGGGCTGCTGTTTACGATTCCCACGAGAAACTTCCAGATTGTGCTCGGTAATCCCACGTGGGAAGAAGATGCTTCTGTAGAACAATAACGTATCTAGCCCTGGAGGTACCCTCCAGTGCCTGCTGAGTTCTTCAGCCATTATTTCTAGAAGGCAAATCATTCAAAAACTACGTCACAGCCTCGTCATCAGCCAGCGTGACAGGCAGTCTGCGGAATAATTGTAACGAAGCACAGGAATGGGTCTTTGCTCTTAGGGGAACACGGAGCAGGAGAACAACGCATGCATTTCGGGGCCCAGTGACTGCCCCTACTTCCTCCAGGGGAGGTTTCTAAGAACAGAAGCTGATGAAACAAGCTCTGCCTCTAATGTCCCCACATGTAAAGGGTGATGGACACTTCACACAAGGACTGGTGCCTTTTGCTGTGGAATCTCGGAAAATCAAACAAATCTCCCTCCTACACCCTCACGCTTTGCATCTGGCATGAGCCCAACAGTGCTGCTTATCGTGGAGACCCAGACGCTACACACTGCTTCAGACAGGCCAGACTTCAGTTCTTCGCAAACAGCCAGGCAGCTTTGGCTTCATCTGAGGATAGGCACTGTTTGTTTTGAGTCTGCCTCGTGTTTTCCATATAAAGGAGCCTGTTTTGTTGTTTTTTTCTTTTTTAAGATTTTATCCATTTATTAGAGAGAGAGAGAGATCACAAGTAGGCAGAGAGAGAGGGGGAAGCAGGCTCCCCGCTGAGCAGAGAGCGTGATGCAGGGCTCAATCCCAGGACCCTGAGATCATGACCTGAGCCGAAGGCAGAGGCTTAACCCACTGAGCCACCCAGGCGCCCCAAGAAGCCTGTTTTAAAGGGGGAAACTGGGGCGCCTGGGTGGCTCAGTGGGTTAAGCCTCTGCCTTCGGCTCAGGTCATGATCTCAGGGTCCTGGGATTGAGCCCTGCATCACGCTCTCTGCTCAGCGGGGAGCCTGCTTCCCCCTCTCTCTCTGCCTACTTGTGATCTCTCTCTCTCTCTAATAAATGGATAAAATCTTAAAAAAAAAAATAAATAAAGGGGGAAACTACCACTCTTGTACATGGAAAGCCAGCATCATGGGTAAGCACAGAGTAAATATAAATGCAATTAAAGTATTAAATTCTGTCTCTGCCCCTCTGCCAGAGGAAGACTGAGCCTGAAGCCTCTGTTTAAAGGGGAGGAGGGGGGTGCTGGAGACATACTACTTTGAAGTGGAGGGTAGTGTTGTTTTTGTAGGTCAGAAGGATCAAATATGAGCAATTTCATCGAATTCAACCTAACGATAAAAAAGTCTCACCACCAAGATCATTGAGACTGAAAAAGAAAAGGCAAACCACTGAGCCACTAGGCAACTGAAAGGAATCTAACACCGTGACATTTAACGCTTAAAATCATATTACACGTGCAGTGAAACAAATCTCTCATTTAGGGAAACTGTGTGTTAGAAAACCAGGAGGGGGTGTGTGTCAGAGAATGAACACCGCAGCAAGAAACAAAGCCTGTCTCCAGTCCCGCTCTACGACCCACAAACTATATGACCCACAAACCACGTGACCCACCCAAGCAGAGTCTGTGCCCGCAGCACCAGTGTACTAGGAACTAAGTTAATGCTGCATAAATGACCAGCCTCCAAGTTTCTACACTGGTAAAAGTAGGGAAGTCATCCCCGCTCCTGCTTGTCTATAGGGTCATTGCAAGGATCAAGTGAGATATGAACTTTTTTAAACCACACAGTACTGCCACAAGAAAGACTGTCACTACAAAGCAGTAGCAATAGGGGACAGCTCTTGGGCACTGTGGGCAGCCCGTGTACATAATAGCCACCTTCATCACAGCACCCAGATTTCATTTGAAGGTTTATTTCTTCCTCAATGGATCCTGTCTTGAGATGATGAACCCAAGTAGACATCTTTTTCTTTTAAAGATTTTTTAATGTATATATTAGACAGAGAGAGAGAGAGAGCACAAGGAGGTAGAGAGCTAGGCAGAGAGAGGGGGCTGAGCAGGTATGGGACTCGATCCCAGGAACCTGAGATCATGACCTGAGCCGAAGACAAAGGCTTAACCCACTGAGCCACCCAGGTGCCCTCCAAGTAGACATCTTACACTGAGCAAGCCAGTGGGCTCCCAGGAAGCTCCTTCACCAACTCCTCCTCCTGGTGGCCAGGAGGGAAATCCTCCTACCGGAGGTGGGGAGGGGGTCATGTGACCTGAGACCGGCCAAGCAGGTGTTTCCTCCCCAGAAAGTCAATCTTGAGCAGAATGAGAGTCACTTCAGCAGCAGAACTTTTACCATTCCTGCCAGAAGACCATTTCTGGGCCTCTGTTTCCAACTTAGGAGGCTTCCTTCCAAAGCTGTCTTGACTCTTTCCTGTTTCCAAACCTGGCTGGCCCTCAACTCTGTAAGCTCACAACTTCCTTAACTAGAGTGGATTTCTGTTGCTTGTTTCCAAAGAGCCTTGGCAGAAACAGCTGTGACCATCCCTTCAAGGGTTCCTACTGACGTTCATTCAACCAACGGGAATTTAGCTGTGACCATAGGCCGCCAGGCCCAGTCATGCACAGAACTTTGCCTAGGACAGTCAATTTAAAATGGCATTCAAAGATAACACTTGGCCTTTTAAGAAAAAAATCCCTTGCAATTACCCATTATGTCTCAGCGGACACTGGTTCTTAGCCTTCCTGCAGGAGAACGATGCAGGAAAAGACAAAACTAAGGAGCTCCATCTTCCAAATGGGGCTGAGAACTATACCCAGAGTTACATGGAAAGAAATCTCCCATCTTCGCTTGTTCCCTGAGAGCAAAAGAGAACGTCGATAAGGCTCACTGATTCACACTTGAGCCTCCCTTCTATTTGCAGACTGCTCGCCCCATCACCAGGCAGCACGGGCAGGAGTCACAGCTGAGTGATGACTGTCCCCACCAGACTTCCTTCCCCGTAGAGTGAAATTAACACCGACCTGCTGGCACTTCGACACACAGTCTTTGACTTAATCCTCCCAACTGGCAGGGTAGATGTGATCCTGATCACCTTCTCAAATGTGTGGGTTTTCCCCCACGCCACCAAGCAGTTCTCTGATATCAGCTGGGTGTCCTACAACTCACCTCAATCCTGATGCCATCTACCCGGAGACAGCATCAAATCCCACAGGTGAAGAACTCAGCTCTGTAAGACGACACCCATCCCCCCTACTTCAGAGGCTGGTCGCAAGCCCAGGTTATCACCTGCATTTCTGACCAACTGGCTATGTATCTCGAAGATTCCCACAAACTCCTCTGTGGGTTAATCTGCCGGAGTGGCTCACAGACCTCAAAGAAGGATTTTACTTACTAGATTACTGTATATTATAAAAGGATGTAACTCAGGAACAGGCACGTGGAAGAGATGCGTAAGGCCAGGTAAGGGAAAAGAACATGGAGCCTCCATGCCCTCCCCAGGAACACCTGTCCCCGCGCCTCCACATGCTCACCAACCCAGAAGCTCTCTGAGCCCCATCCTTTTGGGGTTTTACAGAGCCTTCATTACATAAGCAGGATTGATTAAGTCATTGGCCTTTGGCAACTGAACTCCATCTCCAACCTCCCTCCTCTCCCCAGTGGTGGGGGTGCTGGGAAAGAAAGTTCCAACCTTCTGATCCCAGCGTTGGTTCTCCTGGCAACCGGCCCCCAACCTTTGGGACTCTCTAAAAATCGGTTTCTAAAAGTCACATCAAAAGACACCTTTATGGCTCTTATCACTTTGGGAATTCCAGGGGTTTTAGAGCTCAGTGCCAAGAATGACCAAGAACAAATATAAATACTTCCTGAGCCATGGTATAGAGCAAGGAAAAAAGATCCAAATGACCAGAACTTGGGTTGGGGGATGGAGAATTGGTGTCAGAGATCTGAAGATTTCCCTAACAATTATTAAAAGGCTTTAAAAACAAATAAAACAAGACATAAATAGAAAAGGCCAGGCCAGGGTAGCTGGAGCAAAGAGCGAGACTGTGTTCGGGATGTGAGTCTTTTTCCAGAGAGCAAAGAGAAGCTAGGGAAGGCTCTCCCCCGGGGAGGGGGGCGGGGGCAGGGGTGACAGGAAGGCTCATGCATGCTGCAGAAGACTCTTTGTGCAGAGGACGCAGGACAAGAAGGAAAAGAGCAGTCCGTCTCTGGCAGCCGCCCTGTGGGCGATGTGGTGCCTGAAACAAGAGGACAGCAGGGGAGCTGGAGAGAAGAGAATCCATTTGAGATCACTTGTGGGGCCCGGACAGTTGTCAGCGGTGGAGAAGAAAGGGGACTCAACTATCTTTTCAGACCCCACAACAAAATGTTCACAGACTTTCCCTCTTGAGGTTGAGCTAACCCCCAGAATAAGGACAGCGATGTAGCCTTTCCTACATGAAGGTCGTGCCACCTTTCCCCAAACACATTTCAAAGATAAGACCAAAACTGTTATTGAGAAGGAACTCTCAAGTGAGGGGAAAAACTAATTTTTTTAAACCCAGCTTCAGGGGCGCCTGGGTGGCTCAGTGGGTTAAGCCGCTGCCTTCGGCTCAGGTCATGATCTCAGGGTCCTGGGATCGAGTCCCGCATCGGGCTCTCCACTCAGCAGGGAGCCTGCTTCCCTCTCTCTCTCTCTCTGCCTGCCTCTCCATCTACTTGTGATTTCTCTCTGTCAAATGAATAAATAAAATCTTTAAAATGCAAACTATTTAAAAAAAAAAAATAAATAAACCCAGCTTCAATATCAACAAAATCACTAAATGTGCTGTAACATGGGGAGAACAGACTCTGGAGCCCTAGAAACTGGGGTCCCACGTGCAGGTCTAACTTTCTCAGATGCCCCACTGAAGCTGGATTTGCCTACCTCTCTGTGTCTCTTTCCTGATCTGTAAAGAAGGAATAACACCACCACTCCTCCCAGTCCTGTCCCAAAGACGAGGCATCAGCATGAATCCGGAGCGGCCAGAAGAAGCCATAGCGGTTACTATTAATATAAAGCAGCAATCTCCTTTTAGCCTTGAACTACAGCTCCTATTGAAGAAATTAACTTTTTAACTTCTACTATAAAACATATCGCTGCACCCAATAAAAATATTAGTAGTAAATTCCATTATATAAAAACACATTAATCTAACACTTAGAGATGGATTCTCTCTCTCAGGAAAAGAACTGGACAATCATGGGGAAAAAAAAAGTGAGGAAGAAGTCCTAAATCCACACACCCACACACATCCACACGGATGCACACGCGCACACACTCACACGCTCGTGCGCGCGCACACAGCTGTCTTGGACGGGATGGAACGCTACATTATTGATTAGTAAGGCTCCCAGATAATTCTGATGCAGGGAGACCTTGCATCCCCAAATCAGGACCTCTGTGCTGACCAGGGCCGGGCCCCAGAGTGGCGCCTCGGGAGAATCTGATGCAATAAACAGACTCGAGAGCTGACGCCACAAGGATGTGCTGAGAAGCAAACGTGACGGGCATGAAATGTCCATGCAAAACGCTGAGAGTTACACACCAGAGGAGTCGCCTTTCTGCCCTCAGGGCTCAAACCTCATGGTGGCTCAGATTTTTAAACACCTGACCATGGCACGAAGCAATGCTCACATTCACCGGGACAGTGAGTCTTTCCTGAGCACCTTCTCCATGCTTCCAGACACCGGGGATACTGCCACGATACAGCAAACATCCCTGTCCGCAGAGAGCTGACATTATGACACAGAGAGGCAGAAATCAACAAAATAAAAAAGCCTAACAGTCTGCTGTTGGTGCTAAGTGTTAGGGAGAAGAACTAGAGGGAAAAAGAGACAGAATAAAGGAGGGGTAGAATTTTAAGTCTGCACCAGTTCAAACAGTCCCGGCAGCTTCTATTAACATGTAGCACTCCAGGCTTTGCTCGAGGCTGGTCAAGTATGGCAGACTCAGGTCTGAAAGGACAGACGGGACTGGCTCTGCTGGGCGGCGGGGGGGCTGTTGGCCAGGCTCCAGGATGAGCCAGATGCTGATCAAGCGAGTTCCCTTTCTTCCCTTCCTTTGCGGGAATGCTCCTCCTGCCGCCGTGAATCAGGCCGGAATGACTTCACAGAGCAAAGCCTGCGTGTCTCTTACCTTTGCCAAAACATTTCCGGCTCCTCCCAGTCAATGTGAGAAGCTCACGCAATTACATCAGCCCTTCCTGGGTCATGGTCAATGGCAATTTTCAGGACGTTTTTCTTTTTTTAATCATAAAGGAAACACATGATCGCAGTAAAAGATATGAAAAATATCAAAAAGTAGAAGGACTCCCAATATTCTCAACCCCAGGATTACCTCTGTTCACGCTCTGGTGTGTGTTTCACCGGAGTGGTGGTTTAACATCGCAGGCATCACTCTGTATCCACAGAACTTTGTATCTTACTCTTTGCATTTTAACTGCATACATAATTTGTAAATTACCACATAGGCATTTCTCTGCTTAAAACAAATGTTGTATGGATGTCAATTTTATTTATTTATTTTTTTATTTTTTAAGATTTTATTTATTTATTTGACAGAGAGAGACACAGCGAGAGAGGGAACACAGCAGGGAAAGTGGGAGAGGGAGAAGCAGGCTCCCCGCTGAGCAAGGAGCCCCATGCGGGGCTCGACCCCAGGACCCTGGGATCATGACCAGAGCCAAAGGCAGACGCTGAAGGACTGAGCCCCCCAGCCACCCCCCCAACATCAGTGTTAACGGCTACTTAACATGCCGTCCTACTGACCCACTGCACTTTATTAACCACCATTTAGATTTCAGAGTTGCCATCGTGATCAATTACCCTGAAAATAACTTTGTGCAGAAAGGTATTTCAGGTAATTCCCTCAGAATGGACTGCTCGAGGGAGGGAGTTATCACCGGAAGCTGCAAACACTCCAGACAGGTAATCCCAGCGTGGGTGTACAGATCCCCCAGACTGAATCACCACACCGTGCGGCTGCAGAGGCAGAACACAGAAGCTAGTCATGCCCGGCCACCATCTGGTCTTGACAGTAAATGGTTTTAGAAGGGACATGTTTACCTGCTGTCGGAATCCGAGGCGATCTCCTTTCTTCCTCCAAAGCGGATCTGGCACTGCAGGGAAAAAGAAGCCACTGAGATCAGCAGTTGGGACAGGACACTGAGACATCACACACAGCCCGCACAGGCTTTCAGGAGCCTGGGACACACAGGGCCACGAACCCCAGGTGCCCTGGGTGTCAAGCCAAGATGTGAGATGGTGGACAACCCAGCCTTCTAGCCGCTGCTTACAGGAAGCCCTTATCTCCCACACGTACAGAGGGGAGCCTTGTGGGAAAACAACACCAACAGGAAAACAAAAGCACACAGCCTTCTGCGAATGATCTAGGAAGCTTCTTCCCTATGTCAGCAGCTGGCTGAACAGAGAGCTCCCAAAGGGACAATTAAAACTTACACAAATCTGTGATGATGGGTGCCTTTGGAAAGGGCCCCAAAGTTGTTATGACTGCGTATAAAATTAAGGCAGCATGATTCAAGCTTCAATCATGTCATCCGGTTGAGCCGAATGACAGTTCACCCAGTGGGTACAGATAAAAGCAAACCATTCTTTCTTCTTTAATTGTGGTAAAAAAAAAAAACAGGTAACATGAAATTCACCCTTTTAACCATTTTTAGTTATATACCATTCAATTCGCATACTGTATCACCATCAGCAGTAGCCACCACTGTCTTTTAAAGATGTGGCATCTCCTCTGTGGACGGCAGGAAGATGTGGCATCTCCTCTGTGGGCGGCAGGCTCACAAGATTCCAGAACTTATTCTCCAAAGAATGAATGAATGAGTGAATGAATGAATGATTTTAGTGTATGTGCTGCCGAAGCAAGCACTGAATGAATGATTTTAAATGATACCTATGTCAAAACTCATGGAACTGCATACTTTAGTGTATTTTATTGTATGCCTCAGTTATTCCTCAGGAAGACTGACTTCTACAAGGTCTGTGTGCAACACTTTCATCCCCCCAAATCCTAACAACAACAATAATAACAGCAGCAGCTCCGGGCATGGGCTCAAATGTATTCTGGTTTAATGGCTACATTTGAAGCAGTTCTACTTGCCTCTTCATTTTCTTATTCCATTTCCCACTTCTGGGACAAAGAAATTCATGTGGGCTCTGTACTTAACTGCTGGGCCCTTTAGCTCCTTGAACAAATGCAATCTCCTCGACAGCCCTCTGGAGAGCAGCGACCCGATGACAGAGAAGGGGGATGCCCAGAGAGGCTGGAGGAGCTGGCCCAGGACACACAGCCTTGAGATGAAGCTGGTCCTCGGCTCCGGCTTCACCAGAGCCTGTGTCCTTTCCAGCACACACCACACCAAGATGCCTAGAGGCCCGGGAGACGCCAAGTTCTCAGAGTTCACATCAACACTGGACACGCGTTTCTACAAAACTATTTACCTCCCTATGTGCTGACTGCATACACAGCACTGTCAGTCACACCCTCCAAAATGTGAGCGACCTAGAATTCCCAGCGCTGGATCCCAGTTCTGCTACTTATTGCCTCCAACTCCTTAAGCAAATGGTTGGCTCTTTCCGAGCTTCGGCTGCTTTGTCCATAAACTGGAAAGAACTGCAGGAACCATCTCACAGGGCAATTGGAAGGATTAGAGGGCAAGCGCTTAGCAGAGAGCCTGGCATGGGACTTCCACAGGTGCAGTTAATGACGCGTGTCTGGCACATGCAGGCAAGCACACCGAAGTCAGCCTCGTGTCCCAGCTTGCTTCCACACTCAGCCAAAAGCCAGTATCAAAAATCACGTCAAGCAATCGGAGCGGAGCCCCCCTGGAGGAACCACGCGCCCCCAGGCATGGCTTCCTTCCTCCTGTGCATCTCTGTTCTTGTGCCCACAGGGCACTAACTCTAGCCACCACCTCATAGCACAGTTGCTCTAAAACACAACTGTGTGGAAGTGAGACTCTGAAACTGACATCAGTGCCCATCTTAAAGGGACATCACAAAGGACGGAGTCCTCCAAAGGCATCAGAAAGTCAGGACACTCCGAGCCTCGCAGCTCCCAGAAGAAAAGTGGAAGTAGGTCCGTGCACACGGGGAAGGGCAGAAAGGACTTGGACATGCACTGCCTGAAAGTGTTACTGGACCTCACAGTCAAATGGGAGCTTTCCTCTTACCTGTTTCACGGCATCCAACAGACGCTCCAGCAGAAACTGTCTTTTCAGGTCATTGTTCTGTGATCCTAAAATGCAACGAGGCTTCATTAGTTCTGTTAGACATAAGCGTTCTGCCAAGACTTCCTGCCACTGTCCCCAACTGGCATCAGCCTCCTCTGTAATGAAGGCGCCAAAAACCTACACCCTTACAGTGAAGTTTGGCCATCTGCCTATCGCTACATCATAGGAAAGCAGCTCAATGCATGTCCCCCACATCTGAAAACTGTGTCCAGAAAGGTCTAACTCAGGGTTTCTCAACCTTGGCGCCACTGACGTTTGGGCCAGATCACTCTCTGTGGTGGGGGCTGCCCTGTGAAGTGCAGGAAGCCTACAGCATCCCTGGCCTCTACCCACCAGACCATGAGCAACACACGCACGTGCGCACGCGCGCGTGCACACACACACACACGCACACACCCCATAGCTGTGGCTACAGAAATGTCTCCGGATACTGCACAACTGTCCTCTGGGGGACAAAACTGCCCCCAGCTGAGAACCAGCAGTCTGCCTTACCAGGCCGGTTCCCTAGCGTGCCAGGCACTGCCCATCGGCTGACCTCGCCGTCAACTCCAGCATCCTTTCCCATGCCACCTCCCACGATACAAGCTGAAAGGCCTAATTACTCTTCTGTTAGAAGGCTGACCTTGGGGCGCCTGGGTGGCTCAGTGGATTAAGCCGCTGCCTTCGGCTCAGGTCATGATCTCAGTGTCCTGGGATCGAGCCCCGCATCGGGCTCTTTGCTCAGCGGGAGCCTGCTTCTCTCTCTCTCTGCCTGACTCTCCGCCTACTTGTGATCTCTCTCTCTGTCAAATAAGTAAATAAAATCTTTAAAAAAAAAAAAAAAAAAAAAAAGAAGGCTGACCTTAAGAAGTTCTAGCTGACGAGATGTAAGAGAAGGGCACTGGGAGGGCTCGGGGAAAACCATGCCTTCCTGAGTTTAAAAAAAAAAAACACGCTAATGGCTTCATTCCTCCTTCCACCCCTCACACCTTCATCATAACCATGGTTGGGGGTGGCGGGGGTGGTGGCCAGAGCAGCACCGTGCAGCCATAAGCAACAGCCCCCGGGAAGGCCAAGAGAACTGCACAGACACGCCATTTCACTGCTGAGCCAATACTAGAAACCTCCCCCAACTCACAGAGCAAACAACCCTGTTTGCTCAAACCACTGGACACCGGGCTGTTACTTGCAACCAAAAGCATTCCTAGTCGATACACAAGGCGCGCACCGAACTTCCATTTGAAACGGTGTGAGGCAGGGACACTTCAGAGCACCAAGCAGAGCGCTCTACAGCTACACCTGAGGGCCAATAGGAGGCCCGGGGACTCCAGTCAACAGAGACACGGCTCTGGACAGAGAACACAGTCATTTCCAAGGAGACTCAATTCAGGAGCACAAGAGCAAACGCCCCACACCACAGGCCCCGAAGGGCCAGCAAGCTGCTTCTCGCTTGGGCAATTTACCGTGGGCTTCACCAGGAAGTCCCAGCAGGGCCTCACCGCAGAGGTGGTGAGTGATTCATCTGAGTTATATCAGGGCCACTCAGTGGAGCACAACAGTGGCCACGTGTGGAGCACATCCTGCACGCCAGGCCCTGAGCGCCCTGCCAGCATCACGTCATGTCATTTCTACAGTCCCCGGACAAGTGAAGTATTAGGATCCCCACACTGCAGATGGGAACCTGAAGCCCAGAGACGATGGCAAGCGTGTGCACTGACCCACTGGGTATTTATTTGACTTCTACTGTGTGCCAGGCAATGTGCTGAGTGCTGGGGACATGGGAGCGAAATGGTATGGAAGAACCAGCCTCCCAAGGTGCAAAAATCACACCTGAGTAACCTAAACTGAGATGATGTCAGAGTCATACCAGGAAGAAAAATCAAACAGGGTGATGAGACAGGGAGGAAGGAAGAGGGCCCCACTCACCAGGGCAGCGGTGGAAGGCCTCTCCACACAGGTGACATGTGAGCTGAGTCCTTTATAAAGAGAAAGAGCAACCCCGGAAAGGCATGGGAGCCCAGCTTTCCAGGCAGAGCAGATAGCCAAGGCGGATGCCCAGCGGCAGGAACAAGCTTGGCTTCTGGTCTCCCAGGACCAGAAGGAAGTCTGCTGTGACTTGAGCAAAAAGCAAAAATGAGGAAGGAAAGATTAGACAGGCAGACAGGGGCCAGTCACAAAGGGCCTCGTGAATCAAAATAACAGGTTTTGTTCTAATCTGAATATTGTCTGGTGGAACTGTGATCCTTACCCAAGACAGTGCCCCTTGAAAGTCTGTGTGGGGGCCACCACACAAGTCTCTTGCCTCGCTCCAGGCACACAGATGAAACCAGGGTGTAGACACGCCACAGACATACAGTGACAGCAAGTGACTTTCCGAACGCTGTCATTGCTATTTTTCTTGGAAGGGTTTTGAGAAAGGGGGTTTGAGAAAGGCCACACTGGAGTGTCATTCAGGATGGCTGGAGACCCCCCCCACACCATGCCCAAAGCCCCCCAAACTTCTCCTGATGCCCATAACTATCAGTACGTCCTACTTTTTGGTTCAGCAGGTTTAGCTTCTGTTCTTCTCTTGACACCAGGATGAACAAGTGAGACTTGCTTTCTTCCTTCTTCCAAGCACTGCATCCAACAACGCTACCTGCCCTTGGGCAACGCCAGCTGGAAACCTGACAAGGTTTTTCACCCTGAGATGCTTTGCGATATATATATATTTTTTGATCATAGAAGTCATTTATGTGATAGAATTATTATATGACCCAGCGATTCCAGATATGAGCAGACACCCAAAAGAATTGAAAGCGGGTTCTCAAAGAGATACTGTACGCCCACATTCACAGCAGCATCATTGACGGTAGCTGAGACGGGAAAGCAACCCAAGTGTTGATTGACAGACAGACGGATAAGCAAAATGGGGTGTGTCCACACGATGCACCATTATTATTCAGCCTTCAGAAGGAAGGAAATTCTGCACAATGCCGCATGCATGAGCCTTGAGGACATTAGGCTAAGTGAAATAAGCCAGTGCCCAGAGAGATAAATAATACATGATTCTACTTGTAAGAAGTAGTCAAAATCAGAGACAGAAATTATGATGGTGTTTTCCGGGGACTGGCGAGAGGGAGGATGGGGAGTTAGTGTTAATGAGGACAGAGTGTCAGTTTTACAGGATGGAAAGAATCAAGGGGATGAGCAGCGATGCGGGCCACACAACAGTGTGAATGTATTGTGCGCCTAAGGTGCTTAAGACGGAGAATTTCGTTATGTGTATTTTACCACGATAAAAAAGTAACTCGTGTAAAAAAAATAACTCTAAATCAGGAAAACAAGTACAATGAAAATAAAAATCTCAGGGTGCCCGGGGGGCTCAGTCGGTTAAGCGCCGGCCTTCTAATCGAGTCCCGCATCGGGCTCCCTGCCTCTGCCTCTCCCTCTCCCTGTGAGGCTCCCCCCACCCCTGGTTGTGTGTTCTCTCGCTCTTTCTCTCTCACTCTCTCAAATAAGTAAATAAAAACATTTTAAACATTAAAAAAAAAAAAAAAGGAAAGGAAAAATCTCCATCATCTCATTACTGATCAATTTTAGGGCAGTGATTCTCAAACTTTCATATTTACATGAAATCTCTTGGGCTCTTGTTAAAGACAGGTTCTGATTCAGCGGTCTGGGTGGGGCCTGGGGCTAGGTATTTCTCACTAGTTCCCGGATGCTACTGAAGCTGCTGGTTCCAGGTGCGCCCTCGCACAGCAAGGATTCTGCACCCTACCCTTCCTGATATGCAAGATGATCCCTGATCTTGTCTACAGTATCTTGATCCACTGCTCTTTCTAGATGAGATGTCAGCAGCCTCCCCTGCCTCACCTGGCAAAGCCTCTCATTGTGGTGGGAAGAAAAGCCTATTCACTACAGAGGAACGATCCGAGGCTGCACAGCCCTCAGCCCTCCACTCACCGTCCCTGGCTGCAGTCCCTCTGCAGGTGAGAAGGGTGCCTGACCTCAGCAGAGGCACCAGGGGCCGTCCTGGCCCTAACTGGGGCTTCAGAAAAGGGAGGCTCAAAAGGTGCAAGGGAGCACAGGTGGGCGTGGGAGCATGTGCACCCAGCAAGAGGTGCCTGGGAGGCCATGGCCATGAGGAGCAGCGGAAGGAGGACCAGTGGGAAGTCACAAGGCATCATGAGTTCTCGTCCCAGCAAAGCCGCTTGCTGGCCATGTGACAGGGACAGTCACTTCCCTTCTCTGGGCACTGGTTTCTGCATGAGATCATACTCTCCTAGCTCTGCAGTTAGGAACATGGGGCCCCAGTGCAAACAGGCAGGTAAAGCAATCTGTGTTACCAGGGTCCTTCCTGCCTCCTTCCAATGACCAAGGGGACATGACACCACCCTGCCAGTGCCAGGAAGAACCCCCCAGTCTCAAATGCTGCAACCAAAGAGGAGAGCAGGGAAGCAATGCCTACCCACTGAGCCTCAACAGTGGGGAAGCCATGAAGTGACTGACATTCCTTGACGTAGGAAACGTGGCTCACATTCACCAGAGCATTGAGGCTCAGCGTGGAGCACCCAAGGCCATTCCCATGGGAAGTACCCAAGGACAGATTCAGTGGCAAGTCCACTAGCTTTAGGCTCGGCCGTCTGCTAAATCTTGCTGGCTCTCCAGCCCTGCAAAACCCTCCAGTCAAGCCCCACTGCCACTCAGGGATGATTTCTTGGTAATTCTCTGTGAAGGGAAGCCCCAGCCTTCCCGGCCTCTTCCTTTTCCAAAGGCGGCCCTCAGTGCACACTACTGACCACATGTGCCACAACAGGCTTCTTTTGAATTTCTTGTTAGATCACCATCAAAAATGAAAGCAGAGGGGCGCCTGGGTGGCTCAGTGGGTTAGAGCCCCTGCCTTCGGCTCAGGTCATGATCCCAGGGTCCTGGGATCGAGCCCCGCATTGGGGGGTCTCTGCTCGGCAGGGAGCCTGCTTCCCCCTGCCTCCACCTACTTGTGATCTCTGTCTGTCAAAATAAATTTAAATTTTTTTTTTTTAAATGAAAGCAGAAAATGTAAAAGTGCCCCCCCACCCCCACCCTTGGGGACCATCCCCAGGGGGCCAAAACCCATCAGAGAAATGCAGTGATCCCCTGCGGCTCTAACTCAGAAGTCACATGTGCGTGTGAATAATTAATCACCCAGCTCACATGCATCCCCGTTGTCTTTCATGTTTAGAATCCTTCGGCTCCTACGTTCCTTTTTACCACAAACATCCAGCCTTCAGTTACCTCCTAAGGAGACGGAGCAGGGGTTAAGAATAGGATAGTCCAGGTTCAAACCCTCACCACCAGCTACGTGACCACGGGCAAGTTACTGATCCCCCCTGTACCTCCTGGGTCTGTTAAATAAGTGAGTGTGGACTGTGCACTTGCAACAGTACCTAGCTTAGACCAAGCACTTTCCACGTGTTATTTTTTATTATTCTTGTTGAGGTTGGCAGCCCTATACACCAGAGATGTAAAATCTCTGGTTCTAAGACATGCTTTCAACTGGCTTTCTCCCTAAAGCACAAGGAAGCTCCCCAGTCCAGGCCTCTGTGCTCGCGGCATTGGGTGGGAAAAGTGAAAAAGGCTCCGTAGCATCTAGGGAGGGGAAAACAAGCAAGATGTACCAGGAACTCTATGTATATTCCTTCTCTAATCCTTGCAACAACCCTGGAGGTCAAAGTGAATGTGGCTGCCACCCACAGAGGTCACTTGGGCCCCTGATCAAGGTCACATATACACTTACACAGTGGTATTTCCCTGCCTCTCTGTAGTGGCAGAAGTGAAGCCAGGGCCGGTGTTTCTCCGGTTGAAGGCTAACCCTTACAATGCACTCACTACGCAGGCGCAAGGAAGGAAAGAAAGGGCAATGTTCTTCGGGCGCCACCGGGTGCCAGGAATTCTGCCCAAGGTCACACGACAAAGCAA
The DNA here is from genome assembly GCF_022355385.1 of Mustela nigripes. Lineage (NCBI taxonomy): Eukaryota > Metazoa > Chordata > Mammalia > Carnivora > Mustelidae > Mustela > Mustela nigripes. Next base: position 29,649,477 of record NC_081567.1, read on the forward strand.
ACCGTACATCAGAGGCTAAGACCCTGGTCTGCCTGACTCTTAGGCCAATGCTCCCTCCACCACACCATGCTGCCCTTCTTCTGAGGCCAAGGGAGGCTCGCTGGAAAAGGGAGAACTTGAGCTATGCTTTAAAAAATGAGAAGGACCAGAACAGGTAAATCCATGCAGATACAACACAACTACTTAATGGAAAAGGGCTCTCCCTCTGGGGGGATGAAAATCTTCTGGAACTAGACAGAGATAGCGGTCCCACAACATTATGAATGTACTAAATGCCACTGAATTTCTCACTTTAAGATGGTTGTTTTACTAACTGTTAATTCTATGACTGAGCAATTATTCATGGTTTTAATAGCATTAAAAACATAAATGGTTTTATGTTATGTTAATTTCACTTCAATTTTTTTTTAAATGTGTTTATGGGAAGGGCTGCCAGAGGCAGATATTGGCACATTCCAAGCCAAAGAGACAAGTAGGTAGGATTCGCCCTGGGGGGCTGGGGGGTGGACAGGAGGACTCCAGATAGCACCCAGCCCCCAGGCTCAATCCTCTTCCGTATTTCTGATTACATCCTATTTCTGATTACACCCAGACAGTGGGATGCTAAGAGGTCCCTAACTTCTGATCATGGGGCTACTAAGAGGAAACAACCGACACACTCAAATAAGGGGAGTTCAGGGAGGTGTAGTTACGACTGGCCCTAAGAGGGTACAGATAAGTGATTCTCCCCCAGGGTGATTCTGCCCCCACCACGGATTTGGCAACATCTGCAGATATTTCTGGCACAGCTTGGGAGGGTGCCTCAAGAGGGTGTGAGCAGGGATGCTGCTATGCTTCCATGAGTGCACAGAACGGGCCCCCAAAATGGAGAATTATCTGGCCCGAAATGTCAGCAGTGCTGCAATTAGGGAATTCTGCCCTAAAGTACATGTGATTATCCCATTTCAGAGATGATAAAACTGAGGCTCTCAGAGGCTAAATAACTTGAACTTCCACAGGTGCTCCGAATCCCATCTCCTCTCGTCTGCTCGAGGACACTCACCAGTAACTGCCCACCCCGTCCGTTTTTTTCTTCTCATCTATGCAATTCTTACAGCACACGAGGATGTCGTAATATCTGCCCCAAGTTTACTCAAAGCCACGTCTGCGCCCACATGCCTTTCCCGCTGCAACCCCACTTCTTGGCTGCCCTGGCCAGCTCTGCCTTCACAGGAGCTGCCAGACTCTCCAGGGGAGCCTCCGCTGCTCTGACCGCCTCCCTGGGCTCTGGCCCGGTGCCCTCCTGCCTCCACCGCCTTCATCCTGCACTGACTGATCATCTACAAGCGGCCATGGCATCTGGAAGCACAGGTGGCAGCAAATGGCTTACAGACACTATGTAACAAACACATGATACACTCTATGATGGAAGAGTTTGTTTCCTCCATGCACCCTGCAAAATTGTAGTGAACACTGGGTTGCCACCAAGTCCGAAGTGCAGAGTGGGCTGTCTCAGATGACCTGTATTTCTGTTTTTCACTGAATCAAACCTCTACCTTCAACGTGCCCTAGGACCAGGGTCAGCAAACGTTTTCTGTAAAAAGCCAGACGGTAAATAGTTTAGGCCTTTCAGGTCATAGGGTCCCAACCAATCAACTCTGCTCTCCAATCTCAAAAGCACCCACAAACAATACACTAAGGAATGAGCAATGCTGCTCACAAAAACTGGCCTTGGGCTGGATTCATCCTAGAGGCCATAGTTTGCCAACCACTGCCCTAGCAGAATTAATGAGACAGGGGTTTTACAAACTAAAACAATAGTGTCTGTGCCCGCAGACTTTACGACCACCCGCTATGTAGTAAGACAGTTACATGTTTGGAGGTCCCCAGAAGACCATAGATAGACCCACACCTCCACCGTGTTCCCATCTTCCCTCACCCTAGAACCAGGAGCCCACACCGGCGCCTTGCAAGGGACAGATACACCATTAACTTGTGATCGCTGCTGGGGCACCTGGGTGGCTCAGTGGGTTAAAGCCTCTGCCTTCGGCTCAGGTCATGATCTCAGGGTCCTAGGATGGAGCCCTACATCGGGCTCTCTGCTCAGCAGGGAGCCTGCTTCCCTCTCTCCCTGCCTGCCTCTCTGCCTACTTGTGATCTCTCTGTCAAATAAATAAATAAAATCTTAAAAAAAAAAAAAAAATACAACTTGTGCTATCTGCTTGAATTCATGCTCAGTCCCATCTGCAGGCACAGGATGCTTGGCGCTCTCGGCCCCACGGTGAGTTCAGTGCTGTTGCTCTGTTATGTAACTTCCACCATCTCCCCACCAAAATCCACCACTATTCCAAAGCAGAAGCAAGAGGTGTGGGCAGGAAGCACGGCCTCGCATAGGCCAGAGGCATGTGCAAGACCAAGATCAGACCATCCCCCCTGCTCCCCACCCCCACACCTCTAGGATCAGGCGGGAACGGAAAAGCAGGGTGAGGGAGGGACTGAGAGGCCAAGGCAGGTGTCTCTCTAGAAATCTGCTGCTGGGCTCCAGCGGATCACAGCTCACAGCAACACCAGCTAGCGGCTGTCACATCTTCTGGTTTTTCAAGAGAAGCCAGAAACTCAGACGTTCATGTCAATTAGTTGGCACCTAATTATACTTTTTAGAGCACTGTTTTAGCCAACTCTGCGTGAACCAAATATGACATACCTAGGGGCCAGATCTGCTAAAAGTTTCCTGTCCTGAGGCACACATTAAACCTTTATATCCACCTGTAAGATTGGGTGTGCTGACGGCACCATCGTAACAGTTAAAGGAACTGCAGTCTAGAGACACTGATCACTTGCCCCAGGAACTGCACCCCAACACTCTACCCCAATGCCCAGGCCTGCCAACCTCTACAAGGCCAGGCTAACCTCAGGCAGCCCAACTTACAGGCAGGGACCACATGGCAGAGGGCCACTAAGATGAACCAACCTCCCAGTGGCTGACTCAACTGTCACTTTCTGTGAGAAAACCTCCTGCCACAGGCACAATATGGTGGTCTCTATAGGGCGCTCCCGTGACCCTCCAGCCACATCATGCCCCTAGTATGATCCCTATAGAAAACATATGGGGAATTATAAACCCACTGCTCACGCATATCCTAGATTGTGAGTATTCTCCAGGGTGGACCAGCATTAACAGCACCAACTCACAGAAGCTCAACAACCGTTGAATCAAGGCTCTGGGGCTAGGTTTCGGGGCTCCCCAAGAGGCTGCTCCAAAGGGAGAGGCCCAGAATGATCAAGGACACAGCAGCTGCCTCGTGCCTGCGTGTAATGGGCTGAGTGAGGCAGCAATCTTGTCTGCTCAGCGTTTGCATTCGAACAGATAAAACAGACTCCACTCTTCCCCAAAGTCAAGGCGCTAGTTCCCTGTACTCTGGGGTAAAGCTCACAGCTGGGCCAGGACAAAAGGAAAGACTGTCCACCGCCACACAATGGAAAGAGGCAGGCTCTGCTTCAAGGCAGATAGATGGCCTCAGGCCATCCAAGTGGCCTCATGAAGTCTAAGATCAAAGACTAAGTCAACAGCATATTTATCAACGGGCAAAGAATTTACTCTGGAGCAGAACTGGGCAAACATTTTCTGTAAAGAACAAATGGTAAATATCGTAGGCTTTGCAAGCCATAAGGTCTCCAACACGGCTACTCAATTCTGCCATTGTAGAGTGAAAGCCACCATAAACAATAGTCCATGAATGGATGTGCCTGTGTGCCAATAAAACTTTATTCACAAAACAGGTGGCTGGCACAGTTAGCCAATCTCTGCTTAGAAAAAATACTAAAATAGCACCGTGCAAACATTTTGAAGGAGAAGTGTGTCTTCCCTTAAGCCTGGAGAAATGCAAATGATCAACCTACTAGATTAGCTGCCACATGTTATCATTATATAACTATTCAACTCACCAAGGAACATTTAATGCTGGTAGAGCTAGGGGCCAACACGCATACACCACCACTAACAACACACCAGTGAGGTGGGTTCTGAAAGGCAACATGGCAGTGCAGACAAAAAGCTACCAGAATATCCAAACACCCTCCCGACACCTGGGAAACTAAGCTAGAGGGGAGGAAGGGGGGAAATGAGAAAAGGAATAAGCCCCAACTTCACAGTTTCTCCATCCTCCAGGCACTGAGTAAGGACTCGAAGTCCATCACTTGCTTTCATTTCCACTTTCTGATGAGGGAATTAAGAGTCAGAGAAGCTCAACAACGCACTCAGGCTCTTGCTTGGGGAGTTAAATCCAGGACTGTTGGAGTCCAAACTTTTTCCTCTACACCTCAATGACTGCCGAAACAGGGCATGGTGGGCACACAGACTTTCCCGGTTGTGTTCTGGAACGGGGGTCAGCAAACAAACCAAATCCAAATCCAAACAAACCAAATCCAACCAAATCCAACAGCTGCTGCCTGTTCTCCTAAATAAAGTTTTATTGGAACATAGCTACATCCTTTCACTTACTGACTGCCTGTACTGCCTTTATGCTACAACAGGGATGAGTGGTCGGAATGGAGACCAGATGGCCCGCAAAGCAGAAATTATTTACTATCTGCGTCTTTACAGAAAACGTTTGCCAAATTCCATCCCAAGACATTGTAAATGGAATTTACTTTCTCTTCCTACAATGGTATATCCATTTGGTGAAACATTATGCACCCTTTTTAAATAATTGTGACAGAAAGACACATGGATAAATGCTATAATGTAAGTGGAAACACTAATTCAGATGTAGACTCAAGGCAATTATGTAAAATGCATATGCACTGAGCAAAGACAGAAGTGGAATACCTAAAAATCTAAATATTTAATGTTCTAGGGAGGTATATTTATAGGGATGTCCCATGTTTTCATAATAATCTTTAATGTCATTTTGGGGTTTTTTCTTTTTTTTTTTTTTTTTTTAAAGATGGGGGAGGAAAGAGCAGATCCCAAAATATGCAGCACAGGCAGGGAAAAATAAGATGCAGTGGGCAAGGTTCCCTCCGGGTAGGAAGCCTGGGAGTCTGGGCCCAACAGGGTGGGGCAAGAAGGTCTCCGGAGGGTTCCGGGATGCACACAGGAAGTCAGGACCTGGGAAAGAGTCCTCACTCCCCCTGAAGGCTTCCAAATGCTACATCCCACACCCAAAACTGACGTTCCACAGCCTCTCCCACCTGAGGGAGAGGCAAGTCCTACCCTTTGCAGCTGTTCAGTAGCAAAACCCAGGAGACACCCTCCCCTCCCTCAGGTCTCTGCTCAATGTCACCTCCCCTGGGAGGCCTCCCCTGATGGCTCCACTCAGAATGACAACAGTCATTCCCCCTTCAGTTCATCCTCTATCCAAACAACAAGCAGTCCGATGCCACCCTTGGGCTCTGGACTGGGCATGCCATCCAGACCTGGCCAACCAGAGCCACAGTGATGGGAGGATGGCCACACAGCCGGCCAGACTGCTGTGAGTCAGCCTCATGACTTCTGCCCGAGCGACTGGGAGAGAGGCCCACCCTCGGCTCAGGGGTTGCTACATTGTAGGATGAGCCCCAGGAGCAGCTGGTTGCCACCTTGCCTCCATGGAGAAGAGGCCGCTGGAGGATGAAGCCAACGGAGACAAAAACAGACTTTCAAACTGGACAGAAACATAGACCTCATGACTCTCTAAGCACCTGAATGCAACTGAGCCTGCAGACAACCCTACCCCCAGACATTTCCATTACAAGCCACTTGGAACTCCAATGGTTCTGAAACCAGCTCCCACTCTGCCACATGCAACTGAAGAGTCGTGGCTAACACGCCCATCACTCTAACAAAATATTTTTTGGTGCATTCGTTCAATGTGCTTCAACAGACACCGAGGGCACAGCCCTCTGCTAAGTGATACTAGAAGCACCGAACTGTCATTCAGTACATGCTGAATGTTGAACCCTGAATTTCTGGCCAGGCTCTGCTACCACTTGAGTCCTCACTCCTCCTAGCAGCCTCTTAACCTACTACAAACACTGTGAAAGCCAGAGCAACCAAGAATTATCAACACTGTCATTTTACGGCTATTTCAGGGAAATCATCCTAAAGACCTATCAATCTAAAGGAAGGAAAACTACCTTAAACAAACAAACAACAACAACAAAAAAATGTCACTGCATCACTCCTTTTAATAGAAACCAAAAAAAAAAAAAAAAGGAAAAAAAGGAAGGGAGGAAAATAAGCTAAGTTTCCACAAGTAGAAACGAATCGTTTTAAAATTATACTACATGCAACAATGATGGATTAATAATGGGTTACAGGGTCTGTAAAAGTGATCAATATGAAGACCACATAACAATGTGGCAGTTTTATCCCAAAATGCTAAGGGTAAGAGCAAAACACAAGTTTATATGGTAATGGTACTATGACGTCAGCTCATACCAGTGTTTCTCAACCTTTTTGCTCATTATCTTTCCCCCAGGGATCCTTTTTGGACATTTTTGCGATCATCCCCTCCATGAAATTTTAATAACACAAGTATGTTGTGTATCTCTTTACATACTGCACATATACAACATTAAAACATTAAAATTTCTTTCTTCCTCAATAACCAATTTTTGCTCCCACTGAGAATGCACAGCCTATAAGCAAGACGGCGGCAGGATGGAGGACTTTATCTGGAGTTATTGTCCACGTTGCCAAAACTTAGAGAAGCCCATAACATCTTGGATTTTGGTTTCATATTTTAAGAGCGCTAAGAACTTGAGTTCTTACTGGTTACAACAAGAAAGCAGGAGAAGTGACGTGAATGAGATTCAGTCCATTGCCACTTACTAGCATAGACGTGGTCAAATATTTGCTGACGGTAGAACACTTACTTCTTACAATCTGCCACAACAGATCAACCCAGTGCCTTCATTGGGGGGGAAAATGTTGATATCATCACTTTTTCTGCTGTGAATGAAAACCACAAACATTCTTTTCTTCATTCTCTCGCTTCAGCTGATTCTTTATCCCAAACACAAGCTACTGCTAGAAAGGACCTAGTCAATGCCAAAGAGAAAACCATGACTCTCAGCATTCCAGAAAAATAAGATAAAGCTGCTAAAATGTACACCAGGGCGCCTGGGTGGCTCAGTTGTTAAGTGTCCGCCTTTGGCTCAGGTCATGACCCCAGAGTCCTGGGATTGAGCCCTGCATTGGGCTCCCTGCTGGGTGGGAAGTCTGCTTCTCCCTCCCTCACTAACCCCCCCCAACCGCCTGTGTTCCCTCTCTCACTATATCTCTCTCTGTCAAATAAACAAATAAAATCTTTAAATATATATATAAAATATATATTATATATTACATATAAAATATTTAAATATATATCTTTAAATATATTTTTACACATTTGATAATTTTGATTTAATAATTTAATAATAAATTTAAATAAATGTATATTTATGTATTAAATATATTTTACATATATTACATAAAGTATATATAAATATAAATGTATTTATAATATATCATATATATTTTATATATAATATGTATTATATATGTGTATTATATATAAATATATGATATAGATTATAAATATACTTATGTTTGTATATAATAAAATAAAATAAAAATGTATACAAACATCAGGCCAAAAACAGCAATAAATTACTAAGTCCCAAACCCTGATCTATCAGGCCTCTAGAGCTTAACGGTTCTACAAATTATCTGACCTCTCTGGGTCAAGCTTTCCCGACCCTTGAAACAGGGGTTTTTTTTGTTTGTTTTTTTTAAAGATTTTATTTATTTATTTGACAGAGAGAAATCACAAGTAGATGGAGAGGCAGGCAGAGAGAGAGAGAGGGAAGCAGGCTCCCTGCTGAGCAGAGAGCCCGATGATGCGGGACTCGATCCCAGGACCCTGAGATCACGACCCGAGCCGAAGGCAGAGGCTTGACCCACTGAGCCACCCAGGCGCCCTGAAACAGGGTTTTTAACTTAAAAATTCCTGACAGTCTCATTACTGATGGAAGTGAGCATCAAGGACGCTCAGATCTAAAGTCTTAGGAAATACAGTGCTTGAGAATCGTAATCACTTTCCGGCCCTTCAAGTTCTACTTTCTAAGTAAGAGCAAAAACATTACCTGAAATTCATAATTCCTTAGCTGACAGAGGCTGGCAATCAAGTATTCCTACCTACTGGATTCTTTACAGAGAAACAAACAAATCATGACAGGGATCACTGCTAAGACAACCACCCACGTGTAGCAAGTATCCTTCCGGCAGATGATTTGTTTACTTCTACAAACCTGTACAAATACACAAACATTGTTTCATGTGCATGTTTGAAGGTGCATCAAGGTATATATTTTAGTATAATTCTGCACTCTGCTTCATTTTAGAGAAGGTTAATGTTGAGATATAGCCACAATGATGGGCATAAATCCATCTTATTCCTTTTAACCTCTTTGAGGTTTTTCATCATGTGATCACACCACATATTTACATCATCTCCCCTGTTAATGGTCATCGGTAGTTGTTTCTGGCCTCAGGATACTCATTTATCTTGTATATGCATTACCTAGGCATTCCACTTCCTGATTATTTGCACTTAATGCACTTGGCCTTGAAACCATCTGACCTCTGACGACTCAATCATTTTCAACTACAAAATACAGTTGACGCTAACTGCCAGTTTATAGGAAATACAAGAGACTAAGAGACCCGTCAAACCACACCAAAAGGATACCGTCAGCAAAATCCCACAAAGAAACAAACCTATCCTGCAACAACCAGGGTGAACGGTTTCCTTCAACAAAAACTGCAAGGGGTAAAAAGAAAGAGATGAAAGGGAAACGTATTAGCTTAAAAAAAAATGCTTTGTGCCTCAAAGGATACAATCAAGAAAGGAAAAAAAAATGGGAGAAAAGTTTTATAAGTAATATATCTAAGAGACTTATATCCAGAAATTACATAGAATTCTTACAGCTCAACAATAAAAACCCAATTTAAAAATGGACAAAGGTAGGGATATTGGGGAAGGTATGTGCTATGGTGAATGCTGTGAAGTGTGTAAACCTGGCCATTCACAGACCTGTACCCCTGTAATAATACACTATATGTTAAATAAATACCTGTAATAATACATATACATATAAATATAATATATATTATATATAATACATATACATATAAATATACCTGTAATAATACACTATATGTTAAATAAATAAATAAAATTTTAAAGTGATATGTTGGTTAACTGAACATAATGAAAAAATAAAAACTTTTTTAAAACATTAAAAAAATGGATAAAGGATCTGAACAAACATTTCTCCAAAGAAGCTAAACACAGCCAATAAACACATGAAAAGATTCTTAACATCACTAATCATTAAGGAAATGCAAATCAAAACCACAAAATGGTAGTATCTCACCATTCCACTAGAATGGCTATAATCAAAAAGACTGTTGACAAGAATGTGAAGAAACCAGAACTTTCATACTTCATACAGTGCTGGTGGGAAAGGAATATGGTGCAGCCACTTCAGCAAACTGTCTGACAGTTCCTCAAACAGAGCCAGCAATTCTACTCTTAGATATCGACCCAAGAGAAATAAAAACACAGTTCCACACAGACACTTGTCTGTGAATGTTCCCAGCAGCATTATTCAGAAGAGCCAAAACGTGCAAACAAGTCAAATGTCCATCAACCATTAACAGTGGTTAAACAAAATGTAGAATATGCATACAATGAAACGGTATTCCAAAAAAAAAGAATGAACTATAGTTACATGCTACAGTATGATGAAGCTTAGAAGCACAATACTCAGTGAAAAGAGCCAGATGCAAAAGACTATGTACTGTATGATTCAATCTATATGAAATATTCCAAACCGGTCAATGCAAGATAGAGTAGACTGGTGGTTGCCTGGGGCTAAGAGGAGGGAGAATGAGGAACCACTGCTAACTGGTACAGGGGTTTCTTTTTGGACTAACAAAAACGTTCTAAAACTGATTATGGTGATATGTGCACAACTCTGTGAATATACTAAACACTAAAAAATAACAAACTAAAAAAGAGAGAGGACTAAAAAACTTAAAAAGCAAACCAATTTGCATTGTTTCAACCTTATTTAGATCCTGAGTCTAAAAAACACACTATAAAATTATAAGGCAATTATGGAAATTTGAACATTTAATACCTGATGATATTAATGAACTACTGCTAATTTCTGAGAAGCAGAATAATGAAATTGAGCTATTTTTTAAGAGTCCTTATCTTTTAGAGATACATATTAAAATATTTACAGATGAAAGGATACAATGTCTAGGATTTGCTTCAAAATAAACTTGGAGGGCACCTGGATGGTTCAGTGGGTTAAGCCCCTGCCTTCGGCTCAGGTCGTGATCCCAGAGCCCTACATCAGGCTCTCTGCTCTGCAGGAAGCCTGCTTCCCCTTCTCTCTCTCTCTGCCTGCCTACCTACTTGTCATCTCTGTCTGTCAAATAAATAAATAAAATCTAAAAAAAAAAAAATTGTTTAAAAATAAATTCGGGACAGAGATAAGAAAGATAGTTATATAGGGGACGGTCATGAGATGGTAAATGCCCACTAGACTATTCTCTCTACTTTGGAGACGTCTGAAATCTTCTATTGAAAAAAAGTGCAGAGGAAAGAAAGGAAATACTTCCATGCAACATTACTGTATTGTGTGCTGATCATCAATCCCAAGGGTGGGAAGACCCTGTTTCAACTGTATTAAGACACATGAAGGCGGTAATTGGAGGAAAAAGTTTAAAAAGCACAAACTTCCAAGTTATAAAATAAATAAGCACTAGCAATGTCACATACAACATGATGACTAACACAGGAGTTAAGAGAATAAATCCTAAAAAGTCTCATCACAAAGAAAAAAACTTACATTCCTTTCTTCTTTCTTTCCTTTTTATTGCATCCATAGAGGATGGATGTTAGCTGGGCCTTTTGTGGGAATCCTTTCACAGTATATGTCAATCATGCTGTTCACCTTAAACTTACACAGTGATGCATGTCAATTACTTCTCAATGAAACTAGGGGGAAGAAAAAACTGAAAATACCCTGGACCTCCCTTCTGTCCTCAGCAATCACTTTTTCTGCCTCAATTACAGACTTTCCAAAACAAGGCTTTCGTCCTGAATGCTTTTTCCTAAAAAAGCCATCTGTTGGTTTCCTTTCATAATGATTTTTTTATAATGATTTTTTAAGTCAAATTTTAATATTTTGTTATTGTTGGTATGGAGTTGGTTCTGGAGGCAGGCGGTGATCAATTTCCCTTGGCTTGTCAATTTCACTTCTTCCTAAGATCAAGGTAGGAGAATGGTCCACAACCCTGAGCTTGAGGCAGAGTCTCCTTGGTCATATTAAAAAGCAAAAGGTTTTCCCTAGGAGACTCTGTCTTTCTTTTTTTTTTTTTTTTAAAGATAAGAGTATTTTTTTTTTTTTAAGATTTTATTTATTTATTTGACAGAGAGAGATCACAAGTAGGCAGAGAGGCAGGCAGAGAGAGAGGAGGAAGCAGGTTCCCTGCTGAGCAGAGAGCCCGATGTGGGACTCAATCCCAGGACCCTGAGATCATGACCTGAGCCGAAGGCAGTGGCTTAACACACTGAGCCACCCAGGCGCCCCGACCCCTAGGAGACTCTTAACTATAGGAAACAAACTGAGGGTTGCCAAAGCAGGTGGGGGGTGGGGGGTTAAGGAAGGCACTTCATAGGGGCACCTGGGTGGCTCAGTGGGTTAAAGCCTCTGCCTTGAGCTCAGGTCCTGATCCCAGGGTCTTGGGATCGAGCCCAGCATGGGGCTCTCTGCTCAAGAGCCAGCCTGCTTCCCCTTCTCTCTCTGCCTGCCTGTCAAATAAATAAACAAAATCTTTAAAAAAAAAAAAAGGAAGGCACTTCATAGAATGAGCATTGGGTGTGATATGCAATCACTAAACTCTACTTCTGAAACTAATAATTCACTATATGCTAATTAACTGAATTTAAATAATTTTTTAAAAATAAAAGCAAGGAATTTTCTAGGCATACTTAGCCCCAACCCTTGTCCCAGAGCTAAGTCAGAAAACAAACCCACCTGAGCCCCAATACTTAGGAAACAGCAACTGGTCTAAGTCCCTATGTACATACCATGTAAAAATCACAGTACCAAGAGCTTTACCTAAATAAAGTTATTTATTCACTGCAATAAGCCTAGATGACAGGTACGACTATTCACCCCCACTTTGCTGGGATTTCCAGAATGGCCAAGTAACTCACTCCGTATCACATAGTTTTATAGAGCAGAGTTCGGATCTGAACTCAGGCTGTCTGGCTCCAGGCCTGCACTTCAACCAGGCTGTAGGACCTTCTGGGTGGAAACCAGCTCATTACCTCTTTGTTGCAGGATCACTAATGTTCAAGGACCAGAAATTTAATTAGGCCAAAAATCATGTGCTCGGACAACAGAAACTGGACTATCTCCCAGGAAACCCCCTTCCCAGCTCCTTCATTAGGACCAACAAGTTCACAAAACTTGCTCTTTGAACATCAAAACAAAAGGCGCATGACTTGTAAATTTAAAAAAAAAAAAAAAAAATCCATGGAGATAACTCAAAAGTTAAAAATTAAGAGAGACACAGCCCCTTCGCCTTGCCGTCCCGCTCCTCCTCAACCTCCAGAAACGCCTGGGTGAAAGGCGAGGGCCTAGGGAGCTGGATGCGAGGACTCCTCAGAGGCTACTCCACAGTTAAGAGGAAAGCAGGCAGGGTGAGGGTAGGCGGGTGTTCCTAAGGAAATCTAGATCCCAGTCAGGGCTGGCGGCGAGGCTTCCCGGAGTCCCTCTGTACACACACAACATCCAGGAATGACTTAGCACCAAAACACCCGTAGATCGCTTCAGAGAAGGGCTGAGAATACACGTCCAAGTTTGGGGACTAAACTTCAGAAACACTGAGCACAAGCTGTCCACACCCACCTCCCTCCTACTCCCGGCCTCCCCCCCCCCTCAAAGACCACACCCCTCCCGGAGGGCGGGAGGAGGGTGGGCCCGGGAGGGCCACGCGATGGTCCCCAGATGGGATCCGTAGGGAACAAGGAGGGAAGGGGTGCGGTACTGGCCGAAGGAGACCTCGAATGAGCTAGGGAAAGAACTGAAAGGAGCGGGAGTAGGGAAAAAAAAAGGACCAAAATGTTAAGAAGCAGTGACCAGAGAGGGACACTGCGAGCGTAACTGGGAACCACTGGTGACTGGCACAGCAAAGCACCGGGGGACAGGGCACGAGGGAATGGGAGGGGCGGGGAAGACAAAGAGGCTGGAGAACCCACCGTCCTCTGGGGACCGAGAGCCACGGGGGGCACGGGGTTCAGGGGTCAGCCAACTCGGAGAGTCCAGAGACGACACCCTGCCCGTGTGCAGGCTGGAGCGACTGCACACCAGGGGAAATGGGAATGACAGCGGAGCTGGGGGGCCGGGAACTGGACCTGGGACTGGGGGGTGGGGGTGGGGGGTCCCTGAGTTAAGAGGGACTGAGAGCCGGGAGGTCTGAGGACGCGGAGACGGGTGACCGGGCGAGGGGGGTCAGAGGACTGGGAGAGACTGGGGGGTCTGCGGACAGGTGTCCAGGAGCCGGTGGGAAGCGGTGGACAGGACGCAGGGGACGGGGAGTGCCTGGACTCGGGACGCCAGAGAAGTGCAGGTGACCGGGGGGCAGGCTCCCGCGCGTCCGGGGGTCTGCGAGAGACGCGACCGGGGTCTGCGAGCGAGCGGGACTCGGGGGCCGGACTGTGCAGTTGGAGCGGCGGGAGCCGGGGCAGCCGGGCCGGGTGACAGCGGCAAAGCCGCCACTCACCGCTCATGGTGCCGCTCCCGGGCCGGTGCCTGCGCCGCGCCGCCGCCACTGCCGCCACTGCCGCCGCCGGGCTCCAGACAGGCCGGGAGACAGCGCGCCGCCCCGCCCGCCCGCCTCGCCCCGCCCCGGAAGTGGAGCGCCGCCGCCACGGCCCCGCCCCCCGACCCGGAAGGTAAACAGGGGCGCCGGCGCGGCAGGGTCCTGGCAGGACGGAGACCCTCGCGGGGCGGGTGGGCTCGGCTTGGGCGGGACCGAACTGGACCGTTTCTGTGCCCTCCTGGGTCCACAGCTGTATTGGGGAGGCCGTGAACAGGCCGCGAGAAATGAGCCGACACCGTTCCAGAGAGCAGCAGGAGCTGAGAAGAGAAATAAAAAAGGGTAATGGACCAAAGCGTGGAAACCGGAGAGATGGACAGTACCGGAGGGCGCCCCGAAGAACCTAAGAAGACGATCTTTGAGCCGAGACCTGGACCATGGCTGGGAGACGGGCCCGGGAAGATGCGCAGGAACGACGTGCCAGAAGGATCACCAAGGGCAAAGGCCCTTGCCTCAGGGCTTGACAGAGCCAGAGGGAGGGTGAGAGCGGGGAGGTGGGGGAGCTGGGTGGAGGGCCCTGTGGGCCTGGTGAGGGTGGTGGGGTAAGGGAATGGGAAGCCATTGCAAGAATTTATTTATTTATTTATTTAGGATTTATTTATTTAGTTATTTGACAGAGAGAGAGAGATCACAAGTAGGCAGAGAGGCAGGCAGAGAAGAGGAAGCCGACTCCCCGCTGAGCAGAGAGCCCGATGCGGGCCTCGATCCCAGGACCCGTGACCAGAGCTGAAGGCAGAGGCTTCAACCCACTGAGCCAGCCAGGCGCCCCATTGCAAGAATTTAAACAGAGGAATGAGACGATCTGAATTAGCTCTTAAGACCGTCACTCGTCCTGGGTTCAGAATGAATTGTAGTGGGGCAGGGTGGAGAAAGGGCACCTGGTAGGGAGCCATTGCAGTCAGTTTCCCAACAAGACTTATGTATGGGGCTGGGGGGGGGGGCGTTAGAGATGAAGGTGGATGGATGATGTGCCAACCCGTGTTCGTAATAGGAAGCTGAGATTACTGTCCCACTTTCTACATGGGGGAAAGGGGACCCAGAAAGGTTGAAAGGGCATTTTGCCTGCATGAGTTAAAAAAAAAATACATTTTACATCACAACCCAGTATACCCATGCATATATTTAAGGAGATGTTTAACAAAACAATTCCATGGGTAATGTACTCTCTTCCATTTTTATTTCTTTTTTTTCCCCCTTTGTGCTAACTGAGACAGTTGATTGATGCGGATAATAAGTCTTGATCCGCAGTCAAAAACACTGAATTGAGGCACAGGTCCCACAGGGAAATGGAGCCAGAATTCCAGCCCAGTTCTGTGTGACCCACAGTCCCATGGTCTTCCTAGTACACTGCCTCTCAACACGCAACCTCTCGGCCCCTGGGAATGTACCTTTTGGATTCAGCAGAAGTCAAGAGCTCTTTGGAAAAGCTTGCCGTGCAGCATTATTTATGAGACCGAAGGAGTGGACAGCACCACAGCCCAACTACAGAAAAAGAGCTGAGCAAATCGTTGCTCACTTCACAAGGAGTCTCCTGTAGTAGTTGAAAATGCTAATGATGAAGATGGAAACATGGGGAAAGACGAATGATAATGCATTAAGTACAAAAAAAAAAAGTCCCATGCAAAATGGTCTGTATGCTATGATTACAATCGTGTCAAAACATGGCCATGTGTACGGACGGAGAGAATGGAGAGATGAAAGTATTTGTGTATTTAGCTGGTGGGTTTTCTTTGCCATTTTCAAAATTATACTCTCTAGTTGTTGTTTATTTGTTACTTCAAAGAGTCTATGTGCCTAAATTGACGTCCCAGCCTCTCCCACCCAGAAGCCTAGTTTAGATCCTCCTGCCTTGTGACCCTTGGTGGAATATCACACACCTGCTTCATGGAGTTGTTGCGAGGATGATGTGTTGTGCCTTTTTGTACGTCCTGAACCTTTCCGTCATGGCCCTTGAGGCAAGATAAATGGAGTGTTGTGAGCTTGTTTTACCTATTCTACTCCTAACCACCCCCTTGAAACACTCTAATTCCTTTTCTCTGAGATTTTCGCCTGGTCCTCAAAGAACAAGAATCAAAAGCTGAAAGTCTACAGCTCTTGTTAGCCTTAAAAAACTAAACTTTTTCGTTCAGTTTGGAGGAGGAGAGGAGATGCTAGTGGAGGGGAGGGGAGAAGGAAGAGGGTATGTGAGAAGCTAGAAGCAGTATTCCGTATGTTGTTTCTGTAACAGCCATAGAACAAGAAAGGAGTGTGTGTCTGCTTTCAGACTACAATTCAAGAGGACTAATAAAAATCATTACAGCAATGTAACTCAAAGTATTTATTATGAACCAGATACTTCCATGAAAAAAAAAATATATATATATATACATACACGTGTATGTATGCAAATGGTTGTGTCTGTGTGTGTTCATTTAATCCTTAAAATAAACTTATAAGTAGATACTATTATTCCCATTCTACAGGTTGGGAAACTGAGGTACAAGTGGTTAAATAACTCTCACAGTCACCCGAAGTCTCTAACTTCTAGTACAAAGCCAAGATTCAAGTCCAAGCAATCTGGCTCCAAGAGCCAGTACCTTAACCCTAGTACTTTATTGTTTCCTGTGGTCCTCAAGGGCCTGGAATGGAACCTTGGAATGGCCCCCAATGGATAAAAAGGGTTCACAAAGTTTTCCCATATCCCAGACCTGACACAGAGGCCACAAAGCCCGAAGACTTGGAGGTCTGTGCTGTGGTGTCAGTGGGCATCTTAGCAATGATCAAAGTCAACATATTACCAGAGGGCAACATCACCTGTTGCATAACCCCAGAAAGGGAAACATGTCAGGAACTTTGTACAACCCCCGGAAGGGAACCCCCATCTCCCCCACTAATGACTAAAATTGTAGCCCAAATAGATGGGGAACTTAAACTGATGTGAGAAGAAATAAATAAATAAATAAAATATAAATAAATAAACAGGTTTGGGTTTAAATCCTGGTTCTGCCATTTACTGGTTTTTGTTACCTTGCTCTGACTCAGTTTCTGCCATCATCTGTAAAATGGAAGTAATAATTGTCCACCTACCTTGTGATTTGTTGTATGCATTAAATGACCTCATACAGGTAAAGCAGTAGAACTACCCTGGCACCAAAAAATGAACTATTAGGATTTCATCAAGATCAAAAGCTTTTGCACAGCAAAGGAAACAGTTAACAAAACCAAAAGACAACTGACAGAGTGGGAGAAGATATTTGCAAACGACAAATCAGAAAAAGGACTAGTGTCCAAAATCTATAAAGAACTTAGCAAACGACACCCAAAGAACAAATAATCCAATCAAGAAATGGGCAGAAGACATGAACAGACATTTCTGCAAAGACATCCAGATGGTCAACAGACACATGAAAAAGTGCTCCATGTCACTCGGCATCAGGGAAATACAAATCAAAACCACAATGAGATACCACCTCACACCACAGTCAGAATGGCTAAAATTAACAAGTCAAGAAATGACAGATGCTGGTGAGGATGCGGAGAAAGGGGAACCGTCCTACACTGTTGGTGGGAATGCAAACTGGTGCAACCACTCTGGAAAACAGCATGGAGGTTCCCCAAAAAGTTGAAGAAAATAGAACTACCTTATGACCCAGCAATTGCACTCTGCGTATTTACCCTAGAGTTGCAAACACAGTGATCCAAAGGGGCACATGCACCCGAATGTTTATAGCAGCAATGTCCGCAATAGCCAAACTATGGAAAGAACCTAGATGTCCATCAACAGATGAATGGATAAAGAAGATGTGGTATATATATACACAATGGAATACTATGCAGCCATCAAAAGAAATTAAATCTTGCCATTTGTGACGACGTGGATGGAACTAGAGGGTATTATGCTTAGTGAAATAAGTCAGAGAAAGACAACTATCATACAATCTCCCTGATATGAGGAAGTGAAGATGCAACATGGAGGGGGGGGGTTGAGGGGGTAGGAAAGAATAAATGAAACAAGATGGGATTGGGAGGGATACAAACCATAAGAGACTCTTAATCTCACAAACTGAGGGTGACTGGGGGGAGGGGGTTTGGGAGAGGGGGGTGGGGTTATGGACATTAGGGAGGGTATGTGCTATGGTGAGTGCTGTGAAGTGTGTAAACCTGGCAATTCACAGACCTGTACCCCTGGGGATAAAAATACATTATATGTTTTATTAATTAATAACTATCCTGGCACATAAGTAAGGCTAAGGGGTTTTTTCATTTGTTGGTTTGTTTTTTTAAGATTTTATTTATTTATTTGACAGACAGAGATCACAAGTAGGCAGAGAGGCAGTCAAAGAGAGAGGGGAAGCAGGCTCCCTGCTGAACAGAGAGCCTGATGTGGGGCTCGATCCCAGAAACCCAAGATCATGACTTGAGCTGAAGGCAGAGGCTTAACCCACTGAGCCACTTAGGCGCCCCTCGTTTGTTTTTTTAAAGATGTATTTACTTATTAGATAATGAGAGAAAGAAAGTGTGAGCAGGGGGTGGTGTGGGCCGAGGGAGAGAGAGAGAGAGATAGAGAATCTTAAGCAGACTCCCTGTTGATCACAGAGCTTGAGTCACAGGACTTGATCCCACCACCCATGAGAACATGAACTGAGCTAAAATCAAGCGTCACTTAACCAACTGAGCCACCTCGGCACCCCTAGTAAAGCTAAGTTTTAGCTATCATTATTATTACCTGCTTTGGGATCTGAGTTTATCATGGTTTGCAATTACATATTTATTTATGGGACAGTGATAATGCCTGATGTCTCCATTAAACTAAACACTCACAAGGTCAGGAGCCTTGCCCTCATGCATCGCACGCTAAATTTGTGTGGCTGGCTCTAGGCATCTCCTATCTCCAGGAGTACATAGGATCACCTTGATTTCCTTTCATTAGAGAGAGAAAAACCCAATCTGACCTGAAGTATCTATGTGTGTATATAGGAGACCAGGGAACTAGCCATAAAAATGTGGGACCATGGGCTCTACGCCCTGCAGCACTTTTTTTCAGTGAATCAAGAATTTAATCATGAAACCAAGGCAATTTCAATAAGGTAGTGAAGTCCATATAACATAAAGATTTTCTAGAATTACAGGACAAAAAGCTCTATCGGCAACCGATAAGTACAATCATCCTAAAGAGATCTGATACATCATCATCCTTCCATCATACGATTTTCAAAGCTGCTCTACAACCATTGAAACGGTTAATTATCTGGTAAAAATGGGTTTCTCCATCTCTGTGACACTAGCCAGCAGGCTATTACAGTAGTCAGTTGTTTTCGTGGTGACAAGAATGGTTGCACCTTCCTCCATAGCTGGGAGTGGAAAGAAATGGTCAGAATCAACCTTTGATTCAGAATTGACACAGTCTTCACAGGTGCATTCTTCCACTGTATACTCCAGGCCCCTCGAGAGAACTTCCTCGCCATTCCTGCTAGCACGGCCCTCCTCCTGGTCAGCATTCTCCTTGTTCTGGAGAGCCATGCCTGGTCATACAGAAACACAACCATTAACCTCAACTTGCAGGTGGTGAGGTCCTTACAGTCATAGCAGTACACATTAGGGCTCCGAGAGACCAGGGTTGGTGGGGGGGGGGGGGGGGCTCTTCCTACAAAACAAATGAGTATGTCACCCACAGGCAGACCACAGGCCACACTGGATTTGAAGATAGACTTTGTTTAGGCCCCTACAGTGTTTTTAAGTGTTTGCTTACATGTTTTATGTTGGCCCGCATTTTTTAAAAAAATCAAGAGATTTTTTTTAAATTCAAGGGATTTCACCAGCAAATCGAGGCAATTGGCCTCTTTAAAAACAAAACAACAACAACAAAAACAAAAAGAAAATGTGGCAACTTGTAGCTGACATTCCTACATGGAAACAATTCACTGGAGTCACTAGCACTTGTCTCCTTGAGGAAGAGCATTGGTTACTCTACTGTTAAAACCTCCCCCTGGCCCATTGCATTCACTGGTTACCCTCTTGGCCCTTGGAGACATTGAAGTACTGATCCTACTTCACTGATCCTATTTCATTCCCATGAAATGACCCATTACCATATGTTACAGCACACCAAAATGAGCCTTTGGCTGACACTTTAGAATTCAAAGTAAAGATGCTTCCCTTACAGAGCTTTTGGTAACAAATCAAAAATTTTTTTATAATGAATCTTTTGTGATCATATAAGGAAGTAGTCTCTATTATGTCCCTATTTATATGCTGGTGAAGGTAAACTTTACTACTTCCCCAGCCTCCCACAGAATAACTCCATCTTCCAAAATGTCACACTTAAAATCACTCCCCACCTGTCTCTCAGAACCCAGGCACAAGTTAAAAAAAAAAAAAAAAAAAAAAACCAACCTTGAGTAAATTATGGGGAACAGCCATCGACCTCACTTTACTGCAAATGAGGTGCTTTACAGATTATACACGGAAAATAAAAGCATCAAGGCCAATGGCTGCGAAGTGTTCAGAATCAGATCATGGGCCAAGGTGCTACAAAAATATTTTTATCTTAAAAAGCCTTTAAGAAGAACATTCACTTCTCCAAGACTAGGTCTCTGCTGCTTAATAAAGATAATAATCTTTAAAATGACGGCTCAAATCCATCCAAGAACACCCGGTAATTCATTTCTAGCAACGTGTAAATTGGGTAAAAGAATCACCCAAGCAAACAGCATTTACAAGAGTATTAAAAATATACACGTGGATCTTGCCAAATACATTTTTCCTGATAGCAGCAGACCTGGCTAGCAGTTTCTGGGAGTACAATGTTTCATCAATGGGCTAACTTTGGTCAAAGACATGGGTGTTTGCCAAAGAAATCTCAGAACTTCAGGAAAGTAATTACTGAGGAAAGAATGCAGGGCACCTGCAAAGAGACAAACCAAAAAGAAGACAGCTCACTCCTTCCCGAAAGTTCATTTAACACAACTGTCCTCTAACACACCCAAAAGGGCTCTAACCAAATGAATTACTCAACATGGGGGGTGGGGGGGAGGCAAGGTAGAGAGAGAGAGAGAGATTGAAGGAACTGAAATTCACAATAGCTCCCTCTCGGAAACAGATTTCAAAGTCTGACCATCACACCAACCTGTGTTTTTACGTTCATCCTTGGATGGTTCTGAATTCATCTTCCTTAGCAAGAACATCAACACAAAAACCGTCAAAGAAACGATCAAGCTCAGGCCCAGACAGGTCCAGAGAACCGCATTTGTTCCTTTCACTGAATTAAAAGGAGTATTGGAGAGATCATGAACTGACAACATAATATCCACATCAAAGCAAAGGCTATTGGCCATCCAATTCCCCTAATTCATCAGCACTGACTTGTAAATTCTAAATAACAATGAATTAGAAGACTTGATAAAAATCTCGGTTGCTAACAGCACTGAATAGAATTGAGTTCAGCTCTGAATAATTACTTTGCTCCGTTGGCATTTAAATATTTAAATACTTGCCTTATTTCCTTTCTCTTTTTTGATTTGAAAAGATCTCACCCTCTTCCCCCTCCGGAATGTCTATTCCTCGAATAAATAGTCAATGTAGAGAAAATAGGTCACCCCAATGAATTCATTGTTCAAGCAGTATTACTTACTTGCATCACAATAATGTTGACAAGGTGGTGGAGGGGTGTTAGAACATCGAAGGTGACAGGGTTTGCAAGCAGTAAGCAATCTGTCAAAATACTCGTTTTGGATGCACTGCTGGGCCATCTGGAAGCTGATCACAAAAAGAAACAAGGAAACCCCAGAAAGAACAGCACAGAAGGACAAGTAAACTCTCGTCAAGCGCTCCCCAGCAAAGGTACTGACAGCAGCTAGAATGTCGAGGGGGAAAAAAACGAGCTTCACCACTATGACTTAGCTCTTAGGGGGAGGCTGGCCGCTTGTACTGTGGCTAAGGATTTGAATACCAGCTCCAATTCCGGTTTCTAAGTTTGAGGCTGGGGTAGAGTCAGAGATGGAGTGTAAATATGAAAGGCAAACCACACCTGAAACAGAAACGTCTTATTTATAGAGGAAATTTCTATAAATAAGCCAGGTAACACTTGCAAGGTGTGTAGGCAAGCCTGAGGCATCAGGCAGAGAGGTTCGATAACCACTTCTGGACCATCTGTGTCTGAGCTGTGCTGCGTGAGGGGCCCCCAGGGAAACAGATAAGGTCTGTGCCACCTAAGAACTTGAAATCTAACAGGGGAGGTAGAAATCCGCCCAGCGGCAAGGTGTAGTCGGAACCAATGGAATGTGAAATGGAAAGGGGCATCAGGCATGCCTCCCAGGTTTTGGACCTGTGAAGAATAGCAGAATTCCAACAGAAATAGGGATGTTTAGGGTAAAAGCTAAATTGGTAAGAGGGTAGAGGGCGATGATGAGGGAGCAGGAGGCTGCCTGAGGACAAAGCAAAAGCTGGCACCTTGCACCCCCTCTCCACCTGCTCCCCTCGGTAATATGCATGACCCCTGACCGCCATAAACGAGAAACAAATAGTTAACTTGCAGAGATCGCAATCCTGCAGGACAGGAATCTCCGAACTATCTTGATGTGAATGGCTGGCCAAAAGACAACATTGATCAAGCCGCAAGGTATCCCGGCACCATTGAAACCCCCCTTTTCCCTCCCCTTCCCCCAACCACACGGTACATAACCTGCCATCCCTCACAACCCAGGGCAGCACCTCTTTCTGCCCACGGGTCCTGTCCCCGTGCTTTAATAAACCACCATTTTGCACCAAAGATGTCTCAAGAATTCTTTCTTGGTCATCGGCTCCGGACCTCAGCCCACCGAACCTCACCTAGGTTCAAGAACTTCATCAGGCAAGATAGGTTTGGGGCATTAAGCAGTAAAGTAATCCATGCTCCACTGTTAAAATGTAGAAAACTCAAGTGAGCAGATACAAAAACCATCCCGAGGCCAAGCTTCCAGAAATAATTAAATTTTGATGTCTCACAGAAGTTGCAAACCGGTTTGCTGCTGTGTTCTGTTTGGTCCCTCCCTAATAGAGATCTTTCTGGAAGGTTTTCTGAGGACAGATAGAAAGATAGGGCACACGTATTTTTCCTTTTTACATAAATGGAATCACTTGAATTTGCATTTAACCGTGCATTGCATTAACCTGAGTGGGATACCCATACAGAGATATCCAGAGAAGGTCCCTCAGAAATTCAGGACTCCGTTACAATGCAAGAAAATGACAAACTCCAAATTCAGTACAGTGATTACCTCTGGGCTGCAGGCAGGGTCCGAAAGAGACTTCAGCTCGTGTCAGTCACATTTTATTAAGCAGAATGGTTTATACATTGGTACTTGTTCTGCGCCTCTTTCATTGTATTCGTTGTTATTATTAACCTCTTTTCGTAGTTTTTCTTAAGCCCAGCACCCAGCATGGAGCCCAGCTCAGGGCTGGAACTCACAACCTTGAGATCGACACCTGAGCCAGTATTAAGAGTCAGATGCTTAACCAAATGAGCCACCCAGAGGCCCCCACACCTTTTCATATTTTTTAAATGATACATAGCAAATATTAAAATAGTGATAATAATAACATAAAGTGCAGGAATTAAAAGCATTTTTTTATGAAGGGTTGGAGCTTAAAAGAGAGAGTGTGAATTCAGATTTTTTTAATTAACATATATTGTATTATTTGCTTCAGGGGCACAGGTCGTGAATTCAGATATGGATCAAAACCTCTCACTCCTCCTGGGGTCTGGCAGTGAGGTGAATGGGTGTGGGCCAAGGGCTAACCCAGCCAGTTCCAGTCCCTCAAACTCCTGCCGGGTGATAAGGCAGACAAAGGTCACAGGAAGAGCAGGCCAAGGTGAGTTTCAGGACAGGGTGGGCAGTAAGGTCAAGTTTTGTTTTTTTTTTTAAGATTTTATTTATTTATTTGACAGACAGATATCACAAGTAGGCAGAGAAGCAGGCAGAGAGAGGAGGGAAGCAGGCTCCCCACTGAGCAGAGAGCCTGATGCAGGGCTCGATCCCAGGACCCTGGGATCATAACCCGAGCCGAAGGCAGAGGCTTTAACCCACTAAGCCACCCAGTGGCTTTTTTAAAGATTTTATTTATTTTTTTTTAAAGATTTTTTTTTTTAAGATTTTATTTATTTGACAGAGAGAGATCACAAGCAGGCTGAAAGGCAGGCAGAGAGAGAGAGAGAGAGGAGGAAGCAGGCTCCCTGCCCAGAACCCTGAGATCATGACCTGAGTGGAAGGCAGAGGCTTAACCCACTGAGCCACCCAGGCGCCCCGTGAGGTCAAGTTCTACGGAAGAGTCAGAGGCCATCCCCTAAGGAAGGAGGTCACTGGTGCCCCTTGAGAATGTTCATGAGCAGAAGCCATATTCTAAGTACTTACGGAGTCAAGAGAGAGAAAAGCAGCCAAGGTAGGCCCTGCCTAGGAAATCTGCCGGAAGAACAAAGCTTTGCTATCTCCTGGGAAAGGAAGCACTGTTGTTTCTGACAGATGTGCTTTGCTTGGGTGCTTGGCGTCAGGGGTCAAGGGTATTTGCTGCCTCATCATCTGTATTCATAAAAGCCCGTCCATCCGTGGGGCCTTGCGGTAGAACACTAGCAGCCATCAAAAAGAATGCACCAGCTGTGTTCTGATGTGCACGATACGTCACTGAGTGGAAAATGCTTGTCACCAAGTAAGTGTGTAAGCTGTTCTTCTGTCTTTACAAATAAAGTAATAGGCGGAGGCGCTTGGGTGGGGCAGGAGGTCTCAGCTCGGGTCTTGACCTCGGGGCTGTGAGTTCAAGCCCTGCGTGGAGCGTACTTGAAAAAAACAAACAAGCAAACAAATAAAATAATAAGTATATAGAGATACAGACATAAGTTACATCTGGACAGATACCCAGAAAATGGACTGTAATTACTACCTCTGACAAAAGACAAGAAATCGAGGGTGGGGAGAAAAAGACTTAGCTATCACTGAAAAATCATTGGTACTCTTTGAATATTTTTGGAATAATTATTCTTTAAATAAGAATTTTTTTATCCTTTTCTTCTTTTTTTTTTTAGTTTTTATTTATGTATTCATCAGAGAGAGAGAGAGAGAGAGTGTGTGTGTGTGTGTGTACAAGCAAGGGGAGAGGCAGAGAGAGAAGCAGGCTCCTGGCTGAGCAAGGAGCCGGATACAAGACTCAAACCCAGGACCCTGGGATCATGACCTGAGCTGAAAGCAGACACCGAACCGACTGAGCCACCCAGGCACCCCAAAGAATCTTTTTTTTTTTTTTTTAAAGGGTGGTGTTTTAGTCCATTCAGGCTGTGATACAAAATACTACAGACTGAATATAATTCTGTTACAGACAACAGAAATATATTTCTCAGCAATTCGGGGTCTGGTGAGAGCCCACTTCCTGAACCTAGGAAGAATCCAGAATTCGGACACAAATAGGAAAGCTGAAGGGAAAAGCTAAAATGCCAAGAGGGTGGAGGGACAGCCACCTTGTTATTACAATCCCCCAAGGCGGAAGGGGCAAGAAAGATTAAAGATGTCAGAGAGACCCCTGACAGGCAGAGTCCAGCCCGATGAGAGTCCTGAAAGCCAAAAGCACCCAGGGGAGCCTCTCCGCCACTCTCCTGGGCCTGAGGAGCTTCGAAGCCCTGCAGAGGTTGTCCCTCAACTCCTAGGGGCCTCGAGCAGCTTGGAGGAGCCCAGGGATGGCTCCATCCTGAGAGAAGACTGGCAGACCCTCCTCGGCAGGCTACCAAGCCTCTCTGATGTGCAGGGTGGCCCCCTAGGAACCAGGGCCAAGAGGTTCATCTCACTTCCCTCTCATCCTTAGAACATAACCCATCTCCCAGCCATTTTAAGCCGGCACCAAGAGTGCACCCTGTCGGTGGTCAGCCCAGAGAGGATTTCAAGGAGAGCCTGGGGAGGCTCCCCAGGGCCGCTCTGGTTGCTTTACCTTTGCCGGCTCCGGTGTTCAGCTGGTCCCAGCTCTGTCTTTGATTCTGGTGGCGGGAGGCCTGTGATGCTTCCAGTAAATGTTTCCTGGCTTCCATGAGCCAGAGTCAGTTTGGGTTGGTTGCTAGCCATCCAAAAATAAAAATAAAATCTTGAACCGCATAACTGATGTTTAGCTGATTGCGCAACTCACGCCCGAATGACAACACCAGACCATGAGTGGGGGGTGTCACGCCTTTCCCTTTGCTCCCCAGGATGGGAGCGACTCGTTAATTCTGAATCTTAGGGTCAGCTGGTTCTCCCGCAGGACAGGTAAGGAGATGAGGAAACTCTCACTAAGAGAGGACAGAAATAAGTGAGGGGCGCCTGGGTGGCTCAGTGGGTTAAGCCGCTGCCTTCGGCTCAGGTCATGATCTCGGGGTCCTGGGATCGAGTCCCACATCGGGCTCTCTGCTCGGCAGGGAGCCTGCTTCCTCCTCTCTCTCTGCCTGCCTCTCTGCCTACTTGTGATCTCTCTCTGTCAGATAGATAAATAAAATCTTTAAAAAAAAAAAACAAAAAACAAAAAAAAACCTTTAAAAAAAAATACACCCACAGAAAAAAAAAAAAAAAAAAAAAAAAAAAAAGGAGGGAGAAAGAAAAAAAAAAAGGAATAAATTTAAAGAAATAAGTGAGAAGAGGTTGGGAGATGTCAGACAAGACGGGACTCTTTTTCAAAGACATGACATAAAACTTTAGTTAAAAAGGAATTTACTAGGGGTGCCTGGGTGGTTCTGTGGGTTAAGCCGCTGCCTTCGGCTCGGGTCATGATCTCAGGGTCCTGGGATCAAGTCCCGCGTCGGGCTCTCTGCTCAGCGGGGAGCTTGCTTCCTCCTCTCTCTCTGCCTGCCTCTTTGCCTACTTGTGTTCTCTCTCTGTCAAATAAATAAATAAAATCTTAAAAAAAAAAAAAAAAAGGAATTTACTGGGATGCCTGGGTGGCTCCGTCAGTTAAGCGTCTGCCTTCTGCTCTGGTCACGATCCCAGGGTCCTGGGATTGAGCCCCGCCTCGGGCTCCCTGCTCAGCAGAGAGCCTGCTTCCCCTTCTTCTGACTCTCCCCACTCTTACTCATTCTCTCTCTCTCTCTCCCTCTGTGTGTGTGTGTATCACTCTCTATTTCTTTCAAATAAATAAATAAATTCTTAAAAAAAAAAAAAAGGATTTACCATGGTTCAGTCCGTTACACGTCTAACTCTTGATTTCAGCTCATAATCTCAGGGTGAGATCAAGCCCCACATTGGGGCTTGGATGAAGCCCCAGTGTGGAGCATGCTTACGATTCTCTCTCCTCTGCCTCTCCCTTGCTCCTCTCCCTCCCTCTATAGAAAAAAGAAGAGAAAAAAAAAAAAAAAAAAGAATTTACTGGCATCCAGTTGAGAAATCCATCCGTAGAATCAGCTCTAGTGTCTTGAGTTTTGTCTTAGGATTCTGGTTTCTCTCTGTCATTTGATTCAGCAATGCCATCTTCTGGGTCTTGCCTCCAGGCTCCCCTCATGGTTACAAGAAAGCTGCAGGACCTCAGGACTTCACACACTCCTCTTCCTTCCAAGCCCTCTCCCGAGTAATCTTATCTGCTTCTGTGGTTTTGAATGTGTTAACTTCCTATCCTAGAGAGAGCATATGTCGTCTTTATCAAACCTACTTGGCCATGGAATCCCTTTTTTCAAGGACCACCTATGAGCATGTTTCACAGAACACAGTTTGAGAAGAATGAGGCCAGATTAGCTCCATGATTTCCCCCCAGGTCTAAAAAACTGTAATTTGGGAACTTAGCAGAGCAACATTTAAAATAAGGATTTTTGAAAGTTTCACGACCAAGTTTGTCAATGAAATAAAATCAGCAAAACACTGCTAGGTCTGACCTCACTCAACACAGTAAAACACAAGAGGAAAACCAATCCCTGTCAACCCCAAGCTTCTGCACCTGCTTACAGCTCTGAAGACGCAGACACTGCCTCAGACGTCCAAAGCCATCAGCATGTTCTTCCAACCAGAAGATTCTTCTCCCCACATTATCAAACTATGATCAACACAACATTTGACCTTTAGCTCTTTTTTTTTTTAAGATTTTATTTATTTATTTGACAGAGAGATCACAGTAGACAGAGAGGCAGGCAGAGAGAGAGAGAGGGAAGCAGGTTCCCCGCCGAGCAGAGAGCCCGATGCGGAACTCGATTCCAGGACCCTGAGATCATGACCTGAGCCAAAGGCAGCAGCTTAATCCACTGAGCCACCCAGGCGCCCTGACCTTTAGCTCTTAACGCCAAACAAAAGTACACAGTTGCTTCAAATGGCTTTAGTAGATTTTTTTACTTGGGAGGAGAACTCTACACCTGTATTAGTCAGGGTTCTACAGAGAAACACAACCAGCAGGGTGTGTGTGTGTGTGTGTGTGTGTGTACACAAACATATGCATATATTCTTATAGATAGATGATAGATAGGTAGATAGATAGATAGATAAAGAGAGAGGGGGATGTATTATAAGAAATAGACTCACACAACAACGGAGGCTGGGAAGTCCTAAGATCTGCCCTTGTCAAGCAGGAGACCCAGGAGAATCCATAGTGTTGGTGTAAATTCCAGTCTAAGAACTGGCAGCCTTGAGACCCAAAAAGAGCCAAGACAGATATTTTAAGGAATTGGCTCCCACAGTTGTGGGGGCTGGCAAGTCTGAAATCCACAGGACAGGCCAGCAGGCTGAAAATTCAGGAAAGACTTGGTATAGTTACAGTCTCGAGTCCAAAATTCAGAGGGCAAGCCAAGCAGTCTGGAAACCCGAGCAGGGTTTCTATGTGGCATTCCTGAAGCCAAATTCTTTCTTTGGGAAACCCCAGTCTTATGGCCTTCAACTGATTAGATGAGGCCCACCCACGTTATAGAGGGTGATCAGCCTCACTCAAAGTGTGTTGATTTAAATATTAGTCACATCTAAAAATTACGCTCGCCACAACATCTAGACCATGTCACTCTGGTGATCATTAGAGCCATTGCCAATAATGCAGCTCTTTCCTTCTGAGGACAAGACCAGATTGTATTTTCCATATCCCTCTTGAAGTTACACATGTAACTCGCTTTTGATCAAGAACATATGAGCAGAAGAAACATGTGTCACTTGAACGCAGAGGCTGTGTTCAAGTCATCACATTCCCTTCCCTCTGCCACGCCAAACGGCAAAACCCCGACGGGCCCAAACTTTATTTGTAGAAGCCCTCACCCCCAACAGGATAGTATTTGGAGGTGGGGCCTTTGGGAGATGGTTAAGTTTAGATGAGGTCATGAGCAGAAGCTCTCATGATGGGATTGGTGCCCCTATAAGAAAAGACACCAGAGAACACCTCTCAAGCCATCTCATGCCATGGGAGCCCTCAGCAAGCAGGCAGCCAGCTACAAATTGGAAGAGAAGTATCACCAGACGCCAAGTCTGTCATCAACTTGATCTTGGACTCTCCAGCCTCCAGAAGTGTCAGAAATAAGTTTCTGTCGTTGAAGCCGCCCAGCTTATGACACCTCGTTATAGCAGCCGGAACCAAGCCAGACGCACAGCATGAATGGGATTTGGGTGTCTTTGTTACAGCAACATGACTTCGTCTCTCCTGACTGATACAGAGTGGAAAGCCATGGGATTAACCACCAAGCGGAAGTGCCTCTTCTCTGCCGCTAACAACTTCATCATGAGATCTACTGTTCCTAACCACCCCTTTCTCAAGTTGTACAATCGAAACTGAAAGAAATCCCAAAAAGCACACAAAACTAACACAGACACAAAGGAACAGCAACCCCCAAACCAGGATCATGGGCTCACTGGAGTGCCCACAAACGCCCGATGGCTTCATTTCTTCTTTGCTTGGAAACAGAGCCTGGGGGAAGTTGGCCTGTGCTGAGGGGAGAGGCAGGAGGTTCAAGGGCTCAGAGCCCAGCAGCCCCACAAAGGGAGCCCTGGATTCCAATCCAGAGATGTTCCTCCCTCCTTCTCTTCCTCTCACTCAGATCTCCACAAATCACTCAGAAGCCTTATTTGCTTGCGGACATGAAAAGGCTAATTTGATTTGGGGCCAAGGCTGGAGGCCGGTGCAGATTCCCTTTGAAGAGTCGGTTGCCTCTGGACTCCTGCTTTCCCTCGGCGCTCTCAGAAGTGCCACATCCTGTCAGCTCTTTAGAACTTCTCCAAGTGGCTTCCCTCTGATTTCCAGAAGGTCCTGGCTGCTTGCAGTTCTCAGGCTCATGGCGTCAGGGAAGGGAGGTTTCTTGTTTTTCAAATCCGTGACTCCTCCCTGTGATGCTTTTTTGTCCCTACTTGAAACACCAACAGCCACAAGGCCCAGAGTACGCTGACAGTGCCATCCGCTTCGGTGAGGGATGAGAGCGACAGAGGAAGTCCCCCCATCCAATAAAGACGGACCATGAGCCCAGGGCATGCTGGGCTCTGTGCCAGGCAGCAGGTGCTAGAGTGAGTTTCATTTAGGTGGGGTTCCTACCCTCACAGAGGTTGCAGTCTTGTGGGGAAAACAGAGCAAAAATTAATAAAGGCAGGGCGCCTGGGTGGCTTAGTTGGTTAAGCATCCAACTCCAGATTTTGGCTCAAATCGTGGTCTCAGGGTCATGGGATGGAGCCCCAAGTCAGGATTGGCCCTGGGCATGGAATCCGCTTGGGATTCTCTCTCTCCCTCTGCACCTACCCAGCTCGTGCTCTGTCTCCTCTCCCCCACACAAATATATAGGGCCACCTGGGTGGCTCAGTTGGTTGAGCACCTGCTTTCAGCTCAGCTCAGGATCGAGTCCCACATCAGGCTCCCTGCTCAACGGTGAGTCTGCTTCTCCCTCTACCCTTCACCCCTGCTCATGATCTCTCTCTCTCTCTCAATTAAATAAAATCTTAAAATATGTAAGTATAAATACACACACACACACACACACACACATATAAAGGAAGCAGTGGTGAGCGACAGCAGCCAGTACCGTCAATCGTGTTCCCTACTGGACATCACAGAGTCACT
This sequence comes from Mustela nigripes, assembly GCF_022355385.1. Taxonomy (NCBI): domain Eukaryota; kingdom Metazoa; phylum Chordata; class Mammalia; order Carnivora; family Mustelidae; genus Mustela; species Mustela nigripes. The sequence continues at coordinate 29,680,345 of NC_081567.1, forward strand.
ATCATGGGAGCCATGCATGTTCGGGGAGCAGCCTGCCATGACTTCCATGGACCTCTCTCCCTGAGGGAAGTTAGTGATTCAGACAAAGGCCTTTGTCACTGCGGTTGGTCTTGGGACTGTACCTGGTCTCATTCTTCCCTCCACTTCTCATCCTACAGCTCCCTACCTTGGCCATCACCTGAGCTGTTCTGGAGGGCTCACAGGTGACATGGCCCAAACTTTCGCTCCTGATAGGTGTGAACTCTCAGCAACTCACTCCTTTCTCAGGCCCAGATCCCTGCATGTGTTCATTCCCAGTTTCAGAGGGGACAAGGGAGTGCCCCCAAATAGACCCCCTGGTTACACGCATATTCCTCCCCGCCCCCATTACAGTCAAGGACCCACTCATCTTCCTGTCAACTGGGCCAATGACCCACACTAGTATGGTGATGCCCCTTCTCTCCTGCTGGTCTGGGCACAGGTGTTCGAAGTGTCCTGGCATGGCTTATGACATCTCCCCCCACCACCATGAACACCTCACTCCCTGTGGGGACTGGGACCTACAACATTGCAATCCATTTCTTTTGCTTTAGGCAACCAAGTCTGTGACACTTTGTTATAGCATTCCTAGGAACTGGATATAAAAGGTAATATTCCGTTTGAGACCCACCAGACTGAGAGAAGGCAGCTGGGCAAGCCGACCTGGAAGACAAAAGACAACCCAGCGCGGCTGGGTTCTGGGATGCCACAGGCATGGCTATTCCAGCACAACCCTCTTCCAGGCAGCTTCCTGTCCCGGCACAGAAAGCCACAGGACTAATGCCTCTGAGGACGTGTGATGTCCTGGCACGATTCAAGGTGTCATGGGACACAGAATTCCCTATAGGCCAGGAAGGGGGCGAGCAAGCTGGAGGACCTGAAAAAGGGCATGGGTTGGAGTTGAGAACAGGGAGGTCAGCAGGGCACAGCCTAGGCAGGGTCCAGCAGGAGTAGAAGTGGGGGTTTTAGACCAAGGTCATTGGGAAGGTCAATGGTGCATTTACCCAGGAGGTGGTGTTTTGATCCAATGTAACATAGAAACTATTACACTTGAGTCCACTGTGACAGGGAACATAGATTTGAGGCTAAACCTCAAGATTTTGTCTTCTTTCCTAATGATGCTATATTGGCCTCAGTTTCCTGGAAAAGCGAACAGGAGGCAAGAATGAAGGTGCTAATGCTGAACTCGGGACGTGCCAATGAGCCAGCAAGGGTGAGAGGCAAGGGGAGTGAAGCTTACTGCGAGTAAGCAGTGTTATGGGATGAATTGGGACCCCCCCCCCAACCCCTCCACCCCGTAGCTCAGACTGTGACTGTATTTAGAGATGGGGTCTTTATTTTTTTTAATTTCTTTTTTTATTTTTTCAAAGATTTTATTTATTTATTTGACGGAGATCACAAGTAGGCAGAGAGGCATGCAGAGAGAGAGAGAGAGAGGAAGGGAAGCAGGCTCCCTGCCGAGCAGAGAGCCCGATGCAGGGCTAGATTCCAGGATGCTGGGATCATGACCTGAGCCAAAGACAGAGGCTTTAACCCATTGAGCCACCCAGGCACCCCGAGATGGGGTCTTTAAAGAGGTGATTCTGTTAAAATGAGGTCATCAGGGTAGGACCTTCATCCCATCTGAACGGTGCCCATATAAAAAGAGCCACCAGGACAGCGAGGAAAGACCCCATGAGGACAAGTAAGAAGACAATTGCCAGCAAGCCCAGGAAAGAGTCCTTGAGAGAAACCAAATCTGTGATGCTTTGCTCTTGGACTTGACATCTGCAAAACTGTGAGAAGAGAAGCTCCTGTAGTTTAAGCCCTTGGTCTATAACGTGTAATGGGGCAGCCCTCGCAGACCCATACACGAGTGTCTCAACACCTACTGATTCGGGGTGAACTGTGGAGAGACAAAGCACGTGCTGTCTGTCCCACGTGCAGGACTTCTGCAGGAGGGCTATGTAATTGGTTGAGTAGTGCCCCCCCAAATTCATCTCCACCTGGAAGCCTGCTTCCCCCTCTCTTTCTGCCTGCCTCTCGGCCTACTTGTGATCTCTGTCTGTCAAATAAATAAATAAAATCTTAAAAAAAAAAAAAAGGCTTTCTTAAGCCATCAATAACTTGAAACCATCCCCATTTGCAACGTGATGAATGGATTCGAAGAATGAGTTGAGGGTCCTCAGTTCTTGCAGTGGAATCATTCAAGTGTCGGAAGCAAGAGCTGCTCTCGCCCTTGTCTTACTTCGCTTTCCTCGTGACGAAGATTCAAGAACAAAACGCAGGAGGCCACTGACTTAGAGGAGAAGGAGCCCAGGTCCGTCCGAGCAGCGCGGCTGGGTTCTGGGATGCCATGGGCATGGCTGTTCCTGCACGACCCTCTTCCAGGCAGCTTCCTGTCCCGGCACAGAAAGCCGCAGGACTGATGCCTCTGAGGACGTGTGATGTCCTGGCACGATTCAAGGTGTCATGGGACACAGAATGCAAAGCAGCATGTCACGGCGGTTATGCTTCACCTTCCACTACATTCCTTCTCCCAGCGTTGCCCTCAGGGAGACCCAAGAGCGACTTCAGACCGCAGGAGACGTTCTGGTGTCCTGGAGACAGACGGCCTGATTGGAGATTCTGGTAAACTGCCCCATGACGGGTCATGTGGCTTTGGTCAAAGTTCTTTAACTGGTCAGAGCTTGGACTGCTTAGTCTGTAAAAGACAGATGATAAGGAGAGCACCTGTCACTGGAGTGGTGGCGAAGATCAAATAAGATAATACTGAAGAGGGGCGTGTGGGTGGCTCAGCAGGTTAAAGCCTCTGCCTTCGGCTCAGGTCATGATCCCGGGTTCCTGGGATCGAGCCCCACATCAGGCTTTCTGCTCAGCGGGGAGCCTGCTTCCTCCTCTCTCTCTGCCTGCCTCTCTCCCTACTTGTGCTCTCTCTCTGTCAAATAAATAAACAAAATATTAAAAAAAAAAGATAATACTGAAGACACCAGGGCTGGGGACTGGGAGGTAGGTGTGGTACACCCCAAGGGACAAACGTAGCAGTAGTCACCTCCTGCTACCACTTAGAATTGACTTGGAATGCCGCTGCAGCCCGGAACCTGGCGCTCTTGAGGACTCAGTAAATGGTCTTGTATAACAATTTGGTTTTTAGGCTGTGTGCATGTATAACTTAGAATTTTAAAAGATGCAAATTAGAAATCAGGCATTATCTCTATACATTTCCATATGTACATATGTGTTTGTAAATGCATAGAAATATCTGGAAGGAGGGGAGCCCGGGTGGCTGTCAGCTAAGCATCTGCATTTAGTTCAGGTCATGATCCCTGGATGCTGGGATCCAGTCCCACATCAGGCTCAGGAGCCTGCTTCTCCCGCTCCTTCTGCCCCTCCCCCAGCTCTCTCTCTCAAATAAATAAATAAATAAAATCTAAAAAAAGAAAAACTTCCCAAATAAGGAGCACCTGGACAGTACAGTTGGTTGAGCATCAGACTCTTGGTTTCCGTTCAGATCATGATCTTAGGGTCATGAGATGGAGCCCCCTGTCAGGTTCCATGACTCTTACCAAAGCACCCGACCGTACGAGCTCAGTTCAATTCTACAGGAAGCCTGACTTCTTGAAAAGAAAGGTTTCTCACCAATCTCTCAAATCAATGAGAAGTACTAATCTTATTAAATGGCTAATGCTTTGGGGAGAGCTCTGTGCCAATAGGATGGTAGTTACAATATTTAAATTCATTGCTTTTAAGGGTCTTTTTTTTTTTTTAAAGCAGCTAATGGATATTCTCTTTACCCTGCACTTGATTCCACAAATCTGATGTGTTATAATGAAATGATGAATATATGAATAATTTGCACACATTAAATTTTGGAATTGCTCTGAAATGTGTTCCCATGCATTTTAAACATTTTTTTTTGAAATTTCCTGATTAAGAGGTTTTTTGCAGAAATGAGGAACACCAATTCCGAGCCATGATTAAAATGAATCCCTATATTTCTATATCTAAGATTATGTCTATGGGCCAAATTATATGATTTTAATATAAATGTGAGCCTATTTTAAGTTTTCCACTTACTGTATTGGTTTTGTGTATATAATGACAGGCAGACTCATGCTTTCAAACTTCTCCAAGCCTCAACAGGCTAAGATGCTAGGCAAACTGCTTCTTCATCATTTTGAACAGTTGCTGGGCAAGCCGGCTTTGAACATGTGATTTTCCCCCTCTTAACAAAGGGCTCATTTTGCCTTGCCTTGGTCTTCTAGAATCAACCCCAAACAAAAGCTGACATTAAGGGGCGCCTGGGTGGCTCAGTGTTTCAAAGCCTCTGCCTTTGGCTCAGGTCATGATCTCAGGGTCCTGGGATCGAGCCCCGCATGGGGCTCTCTGCTCAGCAGGAAGCCTGCTTCTCCCTCTCCCACTCCCCTGCCTGTGTTCCCTCTCTCTCGCTGTGTCTCCCTCTGTCAAATAAATAAATAAAATCTTTAAAAAGAAAATAAATAAATAAAAATAAAAGGAGGGAAAGGATGATCTGCTCAGATGATAGGGAGGGTCTCTGAGGCACAGTCACTTCGCCAGAGTCCTAAAGGATGAGAAGGACCCGATTCATAATAGTCCAGGCAGAGGAAGCCACAGGTGCAAATGGGCTGGGGCTGCACAGACAGTGCTAATGATGGGTGACGAAAGACAGCCAACATGCCTGCGACAACGTGCAGCTGAGGGGCGCCTGGGTGGCTCAGTAGGTTAAGCATCTGCCTTCAGCTCAGGTCATGATGTCAGAGTCCTGGGATCGAGCCCTGCATTAGACTCCCTGCTCAGTGGGGAGTCTGGTTCTTCTTTCCCCTCTGCCACTCCCCTTGCTTGTGTTTCTCATGCTCTCTCTCTCTCTCTGTCAAATACATAAATACAATCTTAAAAACAAAAATAAAAAACAGTGCAGCTGAGACCTGTGGCCAGGCAGTAACCAGCTTCCCTGACGGAGGGTAAGGAGAGGAGTTTGCATTTTACCTACGTTGAAACGATGGGAAGATAGCCATTGAAGGATTTTAGGCAGAATGGTGAGAAGACCTGGTGTGGGTTTTAAAAGCTCATTCCGGCCTTGTTTTGTGAGAATAGGTTGCAGCAGAGACAGAGAAGAAGCCACCGACAGTTAAGAGGGGAATGTCGGGGCACCTGGGTGGCTCAGTGCGTTAAAGTCTCTGCCTTCAGCTCAGGTCATGATCCCAAGAGTCCTCAAATCGAGCCCCGCATCAGGCTCTCTGCTCAGCAGGGAGCCTGCTTCCCTTCTCTCTCTGCCTGCCTCTCTGCCTACTTATGATCTCTGTCTGTAAAATATGTAAATAAAATCTTTAAAAAAAAAAAAAGAGGGGAATGTCACTCCCCAAGTAAGAGAGGCCAGCGTGAGACACAGGCATGCAGAAGAATCAAAAGATGTGAGCTGTGTTTGGAGGGCTCACGACAAGTTCTGAAATGTCAGAGAGAGAGAAAGTGAAAGAACAGTGACAAGTGCCAGGCTGTGGGGAGTGGGGGAGAGTGAAGATGAGCCTGTTTTTCTTTCCTTTTTTTTTTTTTTCCTTTAAGATTTTATTTATTTATTTGACAGAGAGAGATCGCAAGTAGACAGAGAGAGAGGGGGAAGCAGGCTCTCCACTGAGCAGAGAGCCCAATGCGGGGCTCGATCCCAGGACCCTGAGATCACGACTTGAGCCGAAGGCAGACGCTTAACCCACTGAGCCACCCAGGTGCCCCGATGATCCTGTTGTTCATTTGAGAGCCTGCATGAAGGACGATGTCACAAACTCCCTGAAGGAGGTTTTATGCTCCTGAAGACTGTGTTTGACATCATTTCCCCTCCAGGTGGCTACAGGGAGCCCCTCCCCAGGGAGGAGTGTTTCTGAGATGCAGTGTGGGGTGGAAAGAGTGGAAACAGCCCACAAAGGCAGGCACTGACCCTGGCCGGCACTCCCGCTTACAAGGCTGGGTGATCGTTCCCTCCCCGACTCTCAGTGGCCCAGCCAGGACATAGATGTCAGGGTCCATCCAGATGAGACAGCATGGGGGAGTTTGCCCATCACCGGGGTGGGTTATTGTTCAAGGAAGCCACATAGAAATGGAAGGGCATGGGGCACCTGGGTGGCTCAGTGGGTTAAAGCCTCTGCCTTTGACTCAGGTCATGGTCTCAGGGTCCTGGGCTCCACATTGGGCTCTCTGCTCAGCAGGGAGCCTGCTTCCTCCTCTCTCTCTGCCTGCCTCTGCCTACTTGTGATCTCTCTCTCTGTGTCAAATAAATAAGTAAAATCTTTAAAAAATAATAATAATGGAAGGGCACAGAAAAAAGCCTCCTACATGATTCATGCACTACCAACTATTTCCTGCCTGTCTGGGACAGGATGAATCAAAAGTAAGTGAAAACTTATGGTCGAAGCAAAGCCTTTGGGTCTGTGGGGATTCTGCTTTGGACCAAAATGGCCTGGGGCTGGCTGAGTCATCCTCGTGGGCGATTGTTTCTCTCCCCCACCTACAAAAGCAGAGCGGGGATCCAGAGAAGGGGCGATCAGGGTGGGATTACACATTCACCCCATGACCAGCCCCCCACGGCATAAGGCATCCAAACAGCAGCGTTGGGTAACTCTCCGTTGCCACCATCTGGAAGAGGAGAGGTGGTGAGTCTCTCGTCCAAAGATAGATTCTCTCCAAATCCTTCAATCTTTGCAGACGATTTGCCCCAGGACAACTGGGAAGAAGCGGAAGTGGGTGGGAGTATAGATCAGACCAGCCAGCCAGTCCGGGTGGACGGGTGACTAGGCACCTGGGGGATTTTTTTACACCAACGAATGTTTGTTGTTTTAAAATAATAACAAATTTTTTTTCAATATACTATCCAAATGCAATACGTATCAAAAGGCTTTTTTTAAGTTCATATTCTTTAACCAAGCAATTGCACTTTTAGGAATTTAGTCTAGATTCAGAGACACTGCAGATTGGTGGAAAGAGCTGTGCAATTTATAAGAGCCAACAGCTGGGAGGCGACCGGCTGGCTCAGTAGGTCACGTGACTCTTGATCTCGAAAACAGGTTGTAAGTTTGAGCCCCACATCGGTTGGAGACTTTGCGTAAAATAAATAAATAAATAAAATATTTTTAATAGCAAAAAATTGGAAACAGACCAAATAGAAAGGCCCATTTAATAGAATGCTAGCCAGCTATTTAGAAAAATGATGCAAAAACAAATAATAAACTAAGAAAAGATACTTGTATTTCAAATTACAGAGGGATAATTTCCCTAACATACAAAACGTTTCTTCCTACTAACCGTTCACCAGGAAAAAAAAAAAAAAAAAGGCAAAGAATATGAAAAATAAGTGTGTGTGTGTGTGTGTTTGCACAGATAAACAAAGACCACTGTTTGCAAAGACATCCAATCAGGATGAAAATTAGCACCATCACTGAAGAAAATTCATTAATATGAGCTCATACTGCTGTATCTGTATCTACAGCAGTACCTACTGCTAAACTCACCCAAGAGTACTTCAGTAACTTATTCAATGTGCATACAATGAAGGATAAACAAGTTGTTCATTGCTACAGTGTTTATATTAGCAAAAGACTGGAAACAACCTAAGCGTCCATCCATCGGCAACTGGTTAAACCCTGGATGGGATAAACTTAGCAGAAGCCACGACAGGGACTGGAGGTGACCAGGAGAACCCAAGCAGTCCTAACCTAACCTCGAAACTCTCCAGGGAATAGACTTGGGGTTCAAGCCAGTCCCTTCTGGATTCCCAGGGGCAGAAAGACCCCAATTAGCATTTGGGGACATGTAAACACTGTGGTCGATTTCTATGTTCTAACATAGAAAGATGGTCAGAATATACTATTAGGTAGGGGAGAAGGTCACAGGATAGCATTAAAGTAATCTCCTTTCCATCTAAAATTTAAATATCATGTGTATGTGTTAGGGTATGCATAGGAGGGATGCCTGGGTGGCTTAGTCTGCTAAGGACCTGCCCCGGGCTTTGGTTATGATCTCAGGATCCTGGGATCAAGCCCCACATGGGGCTGCCTGCTCAGCAGGGAGTCTGTTTCTCCCTCTCCCTCCAACCCTCCCACCACTCATGCTCTCTCTCTCTCAAATATATTAAAATCTTTTTTAAAAACAAATATGCCGGGAAGCCTGGGTGGCTCAGTTGGATAAGTGGCTGCCTTCAGCCCGGGTCATGATCCCAGCGTCCTAGGATGGAGTCCCACATCGGGCTCCTTGCTCAGCAGGGGACCTACTTCTCCCTCTGCCTCTGTCTGCCTATGCCCTCTCTCCCTCTCTCTCTCTCTGACAAATAAATAAATAAAATCTTTAAAAAATAAAATAAAATAAAAAAGAATATGCCAAAAAAAAAAGAATATGCATAGGACAAGACTGGAAGAGAAGTATATCCACAAGCCATTAAAGCAGTTATTAAGTGCCTGCTGTGTGCTAGGTGCTGGGAACATGACGATAATGAGGAAATTAGAATGTTGGTTCCAGGAAGAAAGAGAACTTTGCTATTTTGCCCCAGTTTCTGGCACATGATACCTACTCGGGAAACATGCATGGAATGCAGGAACAGAGGCTGAGAGAGAGCGAGGATTAGAATTGCTGCCCCCAGGCTGTCCCAGTTACTCACAGTCTAGCAGGGACACAGATGTATGAGCAGATGAGTTTTTCTGGGAAGGTGCGGAGAAGTCTGAGACTAAAGGGTTCTGAGCTACTGGGCTTTGATTTTTTTTTTTAAGATTTTATTTATTTATTTGACAGAGAGAGATCACAAGTAGACAGAGAGGCAGGCGGAGGTAGGGGGGAAGCTGAGCAGAGAGCCCGATGCGGGGGTCGATCCCAGGACCCTGGGATCATGACCTGAGCCATGACCTGAGCTGAAGGCAGAGGCTTAACCCACTGAGCCACCCAGGTGGCCCTACTGGGCTTCTAATTCCCTGTCTCTCACTACTCCTCCGCCAACCGAAGAGAAGCCAGTTGCAAAAGTCATGACCATGGAGACCATTTCAAACTCAAAGCTTATCCTTGGCTTTCACTTCTTTCTGGACAATGCTTGGCCCCAAAGAGGAAAACCAGGTTATCCAGGATGAGTCCGGGGCAGGCGTGCTAGGGATGCATACCCCCAAAACTGGATCCTACAGACACCAAAACCCTTGGAAAACAATGCATTTGGTCCATTTCCAGGGGCGATTGGCGTCAGACAACTCAAAGGTGACACCCAATGTCGCCAAGGGGAACTACAAAGAAATTGCAAATCATGGTTCCAGGGAGGTGGGGGTGGGCCATGCTGGACTCTTGGCTTTCACTGGTTTCCAGCTAGCTCCTTTGCCAAACAAGAAACGCTTGCCAAGACTGCGAAAAACTCCTTGATTCAGAAGCCAGCCTGGAACGAAAGGAGCACATTTTTCTCGGGGTTGCTGTAGCTTTTCTCTGGCTGCAGAAGCTGTTCATGATTTCATTAGCGGGTTCTTCTCTGATTCCTTTCTGATGGCATTTGCTTAATTACAGTTGCATTGGAACAGCAGAAGCCACAAAAGGACACGCCAGCAATTCAGGCTAAAAGGTTTCCCCAGACTGACACTTTTCGAGGGCCCCAGGGTCTGCCAGCTCTGGGTAGGAATCTCTCTGTCCTGCCTCTTCCTGGGTAGGAACCTCTGCACACATTCCTTCATCCCCCTGAGTTTCTGTTTTCTCACTGGTAAAACGGAGGCGATGATATCTATTTCGCAAGATCGCCGTGTAGATTAAATAAGATCACGGGTGCACATAATAAAGCAGGAAAAGCTTCGTAAGTGTAAGTGTTGATGTCATTACCATGACGGAGAACATGCGAGTCCTTACGAAACCTTTGACGCACACCGTCTATTTTGATCCTTACCACAACCCTGTGAATCAGCTAATATTTCTATCTCCACTGTATGTAGGAAGCAGGTCCAGAGAGAATGGTCTGTGTCGTGAACTAACAAGCAATCAAGCTGGGAGTCAAATCCAGGTCACCAGCTTCAGACTGTCCAGGATGAATCATGTTTCTATAGCGCCTCCAGTGTTTAACGGTTATGGAGCCCGTTCAAGGTGAACGCACCCAAAGACAAACCACGGGAAGGATCCAAGCAGGCGTTTCTCCAAGGAAAGTTACACAAATGGCCCATAAACTCCTGAAAAGGTGCTCAAGCTCATTCATTACGAGGGAACTGCACATCGAAACCATAATGAGATACCACATCTGGTCCACCCAGCAGGGCTGTACAATCAAAGAGCCCCCACCACAACTGCAGAGTGAAAACGACAAGTGTCGGAGAGGATGCAGAGAAATTAGAACCCTCGCACGGGGGCGCCTGGGTGGCTCAGTAGGTTAAGCCTCTGCCTTTGGCTCAGGTCATGGTGTCAGGGTCCTGGGGTGGAGCCCCACATCGGGCTCTCTGCTCAGCGGGGAGCCTGCTTCCTCCTCTGTTCTCTGCCTGCCTCTCTGCCTACTCGTGATATCTGTCTGTCCAATAAATAAGTAAAATCTTTAAAAAAAAAAAAAAAGAAAAGAACCATCATACGTTGCCGGTGAGAATGTTAAATGGTACAGCTGCTTTGGAAGGCAACTGGCCATTTCTCAAAAAGTTAAAACAGAGTCACCATATGACCTACAATTCGACTCACAGGTGTAGGCATGTGTTCATAGCTGCTTTACTCGCCAACCCACATTACTCTCTGCTCAGAACCAAAAGGTGGAAATGATCCAAGTGCCCGTCAGCCGACGAATGGATACACAGAATGTGGGGTCACCATACAAAGGAATAATATTCAGCCGTATAAAGGAACGAAGTACTGAAATGTGACACAACAGGGAGGAGGAGAGAATCTCCAGCAGACTCCAGGCTGAACACAGAGCCTGACGCCGGGCTCGATCTCACAACCCTGAGATCATGACCTGAGCCAAAACCAAGAGTCGGATGCTTAGCCCAATGCACCACGTGGACGACCCTGAATTATTTACTTTAAATAGGTGAATTGTAGGCTGTGTGAATTATATCTAAATAAAGCTATTTTTTTATTTTTTAAGATTTTATTTATGGGGTGCCTGGGTGGCTCCCCAGGTTAGAGTCTCTGCCTTCAGCTTAGGTCATGATCTCAGGGTCCTGGGATCCAGCCCCACATTGGGTTTTCTGCTCGGCAGGGAGCCTGCTTCCCCCTCTCTCTCTGCCTGTCTCTCTGCCTACTTGTGATCTCTGTCTCTCAAATAAATAAATAAAATCTTTAAAAAAAAAAAAAAAGATTTTATTTGTTCACCTGACAGAGAGAGAGATCACAAGTAGGCAGAGCAGCAGGCAGAGAGAGAGAGAGAAGTAGGCTCCCACTGAGCAAAGAGCCCTGGGATCAAGACCTGAGCCAAAGGCAGTGGCCCCACCACCTGAGCCACCTAGGCATCCCTAAAGCTATTTTTTTTTTTAAAGATTTTATTTATTAATTTGACAGAGAGAAATCACAAGTAGACGGAGAGGCAGCCAGAGAGAGAGAGAGGGAAGCAGGCTCTCTGCTGAGCAGAGAGCCCGATGCGGGACTCGATCCCAGGACCCTGAGATCATGACCTGAACCAAAGGCAGTGGCTTAACCCACTGAGCCACCCAGGCGCCCTAAAGCTATTTTTTGAAAGATTTTATTTCTAAGTAATCTGCACCCAATGTGGGGGCTCAAACCCACAACCCTGAGATCGAGAGTCACGTGCTCCAACTACAGAGCCAGCCAGGCACCCCTCAGTGAAGCTTTTTTTTTTTTTAAGATTTATTTATTTATTTATTTGGCAGAGATCACAAGTAGGCAGAGAGGCAGGCAGAGAGAGAGAGAGGAGGAAGCAGGCTCCCTTTTGAGCAGATAGCCCGATGCGGGACTCGATCCCAGGACCCTGAGATCATGACCCGAGCCGAAGGCAGCGGCCTAACCCACTGAGCCACCCAGGCGCCCCAGTGAAGCTATTTTTAAAGAAAAGATTCCGCGTATAAGTAAATTTTAAGACTTCTGGACTTGTCACATAGCTCACACACAACAACTAAGGCTTTGTGAGGCACATACCACAATTTTTAGTCTGGGAAGGGTTGCATGGACCACATCCCAGGACAGATAAACCAGTTGAAAAAGTAACTACCCACCAATGAATGATCCAGCTCGTTCCAGCCAACATACCAGACCCAGAGTCAGTTACCTGGAAACTAGACGCACAGTGGTAGGTCTCTCTTCCAGGTAACTCAGTTAAATTGCTCACAGCCTGTCTTTACTGCTGTTGGCAGTTGCGTTTTACTATCTTGATGAAAGATCTGCAAGGTTCATGCTTTCATGGAACAGCTCCCACGGTGGAAGCTGATTTCCTGTTCTTTGGACCGCCCTACCCTGTTTCTTCTAACTGATACAATGTCTCCAGAGCTCTGGGAAGTTAGAGTATGTGTCCTCCGCTGTCCCATACCCCATTTTACCAAAAATTTACCTTCCAGACCCTAAACCAGTTTAACACTGAGAACCTTCTCCCCAGAGTCCAGATGAAAAAAACACCAGTGTCTTAGTCCGTGTAGACAGCTCTACCAAAAATAACACGGACTGGGGCACCTGGGTGGCTCAGTGGGTTGAGCCTCTGCCTTCGGCTCAGGTCATGATCGAAGGGTCCTGGGATCAAGTCCCGCATCAGGCTCTCTGCTCAGCAGGGAGCCTGCTTCCTCCTCTCTCTCTGCCTGCCTCTCTGCCTACTTGTGATCTCTGTCTTTCCAATAAATGAATAAAATATTAAAAAAAATAAAACCACTTAATTGTGGTCATTTGTTACAGCAGCAATAGAAGACATGCATGGTACGAACTTCCCCATCCTCTTCTTCCTCCTCCTCCTCTTCATCCTCATCATGGTGAAGGGGAACTGAGTTCACTCATGTCCTCCTTATTAAAATGAATAAATGGAAGGTGCTATGATACCTCCACCTTGTAGATGAGGAAACCGAGGCTCAGAGAGGTTACATCATGGAAGGTTTGTTGTTGGTGGTGGTGGTGTTGCAAACAGCAGAAATGGATAAGGCAAGCCAGAAAGGGAGAGTGACCCCCCTGCCCAGCAGGAGAAATCATCAAGGAAGAACCATCTGGGCCACACGGTGGAGGCTGACCACAGGTCTTCCGGGGTAACACTGGGGTCTTATGAACTTCTAGTCTTGTGTTCATGAAATATTGGTTGAGAGGCTACTATGTGCCAGGCTCCAGGCTATGTGCTGGGGATATAATGTTGAACCAAACACTGGGCATGATCCCTGCTCACATGATACCGTGATGCTTACAGAACACACATGAATCAGATCGTCACCCTGAAGGAGGACACAGTACAAGTCCACTGAGCACCGTGGATGTTTTGGGGCAGACCAAGGAGAGCCAGCCGCGGGTGGACATATGAGCCACAGGTAGACGTGTGAGCCACATGTAAGCCAAAGTGTGAGGACCAAGCATGAGTTACCACGTCTTGAGAGTTGGAGGGAAGGCTCACTCTCCTTGTCCCTGGTGTCTTTAATGACAATAGAACTTTTTAAACATTGTGTTCCCCTTTCTCTAGATTTAGCAGCACTACCGAGGGAAGGGGCAGAGGTAGCTCGTCCAAGTTCCTGTTGATAGTAACATTTTTCTTTTATTTCTTTTATTGTGCTAAAGCATCTAAAATGTGCCATTTTTACCCTTAAAAAAAAGATTTTATTAAAAAAAAAGATTTTAGGGGCGCCTGGGTGGCTCAGTGGGTTAAGCCGCTGCCTTCGGCTCAGGTCATGATCTCAGGGTCCTGGGATCGAGCTCCGCATTGGGCTCCCTGCTCAGTGGAGAGCCTGCTTCCCGCTCTCTCTCTGCCTGCCTCTCTGCCTACTTGTGATCTCTGTCTGTCAAATAAATAAATAAAATCTTTAAAAAAAAAAGATTTTATTTATCTGGGAGAGAGGGAGAGAGAGCGGGGGAGGGGAGGAGCATTGGGAGAGAGACAAGCAGACTCGGAGCTGAGCGCAGACCCCATGTTGGAATGGGGTTCGAAACAGGACTTGATCTCAGCACCCCGAGATCATGACCTGCGCCAAAACCAAGAGCTAGTCATTCAACTAACTAAGCCACCCAGGCACCCCATCTAAATCCTTTTAAGTGAACAGTTCAGTGGCATTTCTGTTCACAGCATGATGCAACAATTATCATTATTTCCAAAATTTATCACACTCTGTGCTCAGGCAACACCAGCTCACCATTCCTGCCTGTCTCTGAATTTGCCTCTTCTAGGCACCTCACATAAGTCACACACAATGTGCCCCACCGTGACGGGTTCCTTTCACTTAGCAAAATGTTTTCAAAGTCCATCCACTGTTGTGGCAAGTATCAGAACGTGATTCCTTTTCACAGCTGAGTACATTCCACTGCATGGAGATGCCCCTCTATGACCACACCTCCTCAGACACAACCCTAGGCTTCAGGTGAGTTTTTTCTTTGGACATATCCCTATGTTTCTGTCTCCTATAGCTTCTCCATCTGTAAAATGGGGAAGGTGCTTAAAAGCCAGGCACCACAGAGAAGCAAATTCTGTAGCCAAAACTAGCCTGCAGCATCTCAGGACCACAGTGTAGGTGGAGGAGAAAAGATTGAGACACACAGCCCCAGGTGTGTGAACACTGCCCTGTCGCTGCAATGCCACCCAGGAAAAATGTGCAGAGACCCTCCGTTCTCCAGCCCAGGGCCAAAGCAGGGGTGCCTGTCCTTAGGAAGCAGGCAGTGGAAATGAATAAGCGTCTAATGCAGGGGAGCATTAGAAAAACAACAGAGGCCTGGGGATAAGTGGGAGTCAGTGGGGAGCAGCGGGAAACACCCCCCCAACAGCTCCCATCACCCCCACATGGGGATGGGGGTTCAAGGCTGCCGGAGCAGCTGCTCTTTGAAAGATGCTGGAAATCTGGATTTTTCTTTCTTTCTTTCTTTTTTTTTAAATTTATTTGACAGACAGATCACAAGTAGGCAGGGAGGCAGGCAGAGAGAGAGAGGAGGAGGCAGGCTCCCCGCTGAGCAGAGAGCCCGATGAGGGGCTCGATTCCAAGACCCTGAGATCATGACCTGAGCCGAAGGCAGAGGCTTTAACCCACTGAACCACCCAGGTGCCCCTGGAAATCTGGATTTTTAGGAGAACTTGCCTGATTTCAAATGTTGGCAATTAATTTGAAGACTATTAGACACAGCACAGCCACATGAAACGTGTCTGGTGCCTGCTTGTGAACCAAGGATGAGCAGATCCCCTGGCAAGAATCCAATACTGCGAAAGGAGACCAGGCGCCTGTGGCTGTCTCATCAGGACCTAGAGTTCACGGTAGGGGGTGAAATTGGACATATGGAGTCCTGCCTCTCCTCTGCCTAATAGGCGATGGGTCCTTGAACTCTTGCCTTCCCCGGGTGGACCTCAGGATGCTCCTCTAAGAAATGAGGGGTGAACCACATACAACTTTCTTTAGGACTTTGCCCCGCGGAGAACCCAGGGGACGGTCTGTCTATTTATTGTTTTCATTTCAAGATACACATGACATGGCATTTACTCTATTCATAACATTGTCCAATCTAGCTTCTATCTAGTTCCAGAAGATTTTCACCACCGCAAATGATCTCGCGCACGCGTCCCTTGAGTTGCCAGGGAAAACGGGCTCATATCTGATCCCGAAATACGCTGCCCTGAGGAAGACATCAAAAGCAGTTGGGAGGGACGCCTGGGTGGCTCCGTGGGTTGAGCAGCTGCCTTCGGCTCAGGTCATGATCCCAGCGTCCTGGGATCGAGTCCCACATCGGGCTCCTTGCTCCGCAGGGAGCCTGCTTCTCCCTCTGACTCTGCCTTCCACTCTGTCTGCCTGTGCTCGCTCTCGCTGGCTCTCTCTCTGACAAATAAATAAATAAATAAATCAAAAAAAAAAAAAAAAAGCAGTTGGGAGGTGGGCTTCAGGAGCGAGGAGACAAGGTTGGGAGAAGAGCAAGTTACCGTGTTTGAAATGGGGGTTTCGGGTGTCTGGGACACACGCACACACCAGCTATGCCAACAGCAAGGCTGGCCGTGCTCCGCTGTGGTCCCAAAGGAGCCCTCGGTGTCAGCCGAGCAGCGACAGAAGGCCTGCGCTGCTGGGGGCCTGCTGTTACTTATCGCTTGGGCAAAAACGCATCTCATTTCCAAATATCCCACACTGAGAGCCCCCTGGCAGGAAAGCCCTCCTTGAATCCACAATTCCCCTCCCTCCCCCATGCACTCAAAAGTAGTAGATAAAAAAGAGCTTCAGAGGGGCGCCTGGGTGGCTCAGTGGATTAAGCCGCTGCCTTTGGATCAGGTCATGATCTCAGTGTCCTGGGATGGAGCCCCCCCCCCCTCTCCCCGCATCAGGCTTTCTGCTCAGCAGGGAGCCTGCTTCCCCCTCTGTCTCTGCCTGCCTCTCTGCCTACATGTGATCTCTCTCTCTGTCAAATAAAATAAATATTTTTTTTAAAAAAAAAAGAGCTTCAGAAAGGGGGGGTGGGTCCACGAGAACTGGGGGACCCTCCCCTGCACTCTTTGAGTAGCTATGGGTTTTAAGTCCTACAGCATCCAAGTCCTTCCCTCACTAGGAAAGGGAAGTGAGAGCAGCCGCCCCCCGCCCCCCAGTCTTCCTTCCCCTTCCCAGGCTGTTTGTGAGCCAGTGCAGGGTGAACTGAGAAAAATAAGGTAACCGAAGCAAGTTTGTCTGTGAGGCTGTCCGTCCTCAGTTGAAAGGCACCTTTTCTGAAATGATGTCATCAGTGTTCATAGGTTCTTGCTTTTAGGAATTGGTGCTGAGAATAGATGGAAGGTTCTTTTTTAAGATTTTATGTATTTATTTGAGAAAGAGAATGAATGGGGTGGGGGGTGGGGGAGGGAAGGGCAGAGGGAGAGGGAGAGGGAGAAGCAGACTCCGCACTGACCAGGGAGTCTGGATGCTGGCCTCGATCCCATGATCCTAGGACCCCGACCTGAACCTAAAAAAGCAAACGCTTGACGGACTGAGCCACCCAGGTGCCCCAGCCCTGTTTTGTTTTAATTTAGCAAAGCGAAAAATTGACTCTGTCCTTTACCAAAAAATTTTAGAAAATTCGCAGATGTGTGACATTCTAAAATTCTGCTGAGACACTGGCCTTCTTCTGGGACTAAGGGCAGCACCCCTCCCCATCCCAAGCAGGGAGGGTTAGGACCCAGGAAAGATGAGAATACCATCTTCTTTTCATTGTTCTGATTAGGGAACATGTCAACATTTCAAACAGTAAGGAGAATAGTATAATAAACCCTAATATACCATCATTTGGCTTCAAAAATGATCATCAATGGCCAAGTTTACTTTTAACATTACCTCCACCTTCTCGCCCGTGGATTACTTTTTTTTTTTTAAAGATTTTATTTATTTATTTGACAGAGAGAAATCACAAGTAGATGGAGAGGCAGGCAGAGAGAGAGAGGGAAGCAGGCTCCCTGCTGAGCAGAGAGCCCGATGCGGGACTCGATCCCAGGACCCCGAGATCATGACCTGAGCCGAAGGCAGCGGCTTAACCCACTGAGCCACCCAGGCGCCCCATCCTGTGGATTACTTTGAAGCAAACCTAGGCATCGTATCCTTTCAACTGTAAATATTTCAGTATGCGTCTCTAAAAAGTAAAAAGTTTTCTCGTCCTGAGAAAACGTAGCTACAGTATGATATGATACCAACAATTTTTTAGTATTTTTTTTTAATATTTTATTTATTTATTTGACAGAGAGAGATCACAGTAGGCAGAGAGGCAGGCAGAGAGAGGGGAGGAAGCAGGCTCCCTGCTGAGCTGAGAGCCCTATGAGGGGCTTGATCCCAGGACCCTGGGATCATGACCTGAGCCGAAGGCAGAGGCTTAACACACTGAACCACCCAGGTGCCCCATTAATATTTATTTATTTATTTGAGAGACAACACAAGCAGAAGGGGCACAGGGAGAGGGAGAGAGAGAATCTCGAGGTGACCCCCCCCAGTGAGTGTGGGGCCAGACGCAGGGCTCGATTTCAGGACCCCGAGATCATAACCCCAGCTGAAAACAAGAGTCGGACACCCAACCAAGAGTGCCCCCTAGGCACCCCTATACCAACAGCGTCTTAACAACCCCTAATATACTATTAGAGTTTAAATTTCTCTCTAATTTGTTCAAATCAGGATCCAAATTAAGATTTGTGCGTTGCAATTGGTTGATAACATTTCTTTCTTTTTTTTTTAAGATTTTTATTTATTTATTTGGCAGACAGAGATCACAAGTAGGCAGAGAGGCAGGCAGAGAGAGAGAGAGGAGGAAGCAGGCTCCCTGCTGAGCTGAGAGCCCGATGAGGGGCTTGATCCCAGGACCCTGGGATCATGACCTGAGCCGAAGGCAGAGGCTTTAACCCACTGAGCCACCCAGGTGCCCTGGTTGATAACGTTTCTTAAGTGTCTTGTCATCGACAGGTTCCCTTCTACCTCTGTTTTTCCCCCTTTCCAGTTTATTTGTTGAAGAACTAAGTTCATTTGTCAGGTATCTGACTGGCTCAGTCAGTAGAACCCGCGACTCTTGATCTCGGGGTCATGAGTTTGAGCCCTATGTTGGGTACCGAGATTACTAAAAATAATAAACAAACTTCAATTTTTTTTTTCAAAAGTGGTGTTGAGTGTGCTTTCATGAGGGGTACACAATGACTCGTTGTCCTTCTGGGGTGTTAGCAGCCAGCACCCCAGAATTCACCAACTCATTACGAGTCCTTCTGTATTTCTATTTGAAGAGTTCTTGGGTGATCAGTCCCTCCCATTTTGCCCATTTTGGCCTGGGATTTTCCCCAGTGTTGGTGCCTTCAGTCCTGCATCTCAGGAAAACCACTCCAACCCCGGCAAACCAGGACAGTCAGGAACCCTAACTGAGGTTTCTCATTTTCACGAAGCACTTCTTCCTATGACCCTTGCCTCCCTTCTCTGCATGGGACGGAGAACCTAGAGCCAAAATGTGGGTAACAGATCAGACAATGCTGGGATAGAGCTGTGGTTTTAAGCAGCCGATCTTGGGTATGATTAACACCTTAGTGGTTCCCCACCGACCTTCCCCTTCCATGTTCTCATGATGCCCTGATTTCTGTGTAGTGATAGTGATCCCCAACCATGCTCTGACTGTTGCCAGGAAGGTGATCACAGCCCTAGTTCCAGGGATGGGCTCCCCCTTTCCAGAACCGAAGCCTAGGCCAGTAAGTACATGCCATTCCCCAAGCCACAACCTGGGCTCGTGAGTCACGAGGCCATGGTTTGCTTGTGGTATTTGAAAAAACACTTCTTCATTCATTTTTTTTTTTCTTCTTCGTCTTTAACATACCGTAAGCCATGTCAAGCACACAACTCAGTGATTTTTTTTAATTTTTTTAATTTTTAATTTTTATTTATTTATTTTCGAGAAGGAGAGAGCACAAGCAAGGGGAGGGGCAGAGGAAGAAGCAGACTTCCTGCTGAGCAGGGAACCCCGATGTGGAACTTGACCCTAGGACCCTGGGATCATGACCTAAGCCAAAGGCAGACACTTAACTGACTGAGCTACCCAGGCGCCCCAACTCAGGGATTTTTTTTTTTTTTTTTATTTAGTTGTGCAACCATCACCACAATCCAGCTTTAGAACCTTTTAATCACCCCAGTAAGATACCTCATGCCTATTTATGGTCCTCTCTGTTCCCACTCCAAGCCCCAAGCAACTACTAATCCAATTTCCATCCCAATGGACTAGCCTTGTCTGAACATTTCGTAGGGGTGAAATCAATAATGTCTTCTGTGATTAGCTTCTTCTCTTAGCATGTGTCCGACTTTCCCCCGTGCTGTAGTATGTATCGATAATTCATTCCTTTTTATTACTCAACAATGTTTATCCATTCATCAGTTTCTGGATACCGGTGGTGTTTCTACATCTGGCTATTACGAATAATGCTGCTATGAACATTCCTGTACAAGGCTTTGTAGGGACATATGTCTTCATTTCTCTGTGATAAATAACTAGGACGGTAGTTGATGGATCAGATGGTAAGTTTCTGTTTACACTTTTAATAAACTACCACCCTGTTGCTACAATGTGACTGCGCCATTTTACATTCCTACCAGAAGTGTGTGCCGGTTTCTGTTTCTCCACATCCTTGCCATTTGTTATTCTGTTTTTTTTGATTATAGCCATCTGGGTGGATATGAAGTGGTCTCTCAATGTGGTTTTAATTTGCATTTGTGTAATGATGAATGTTGTTCAGCATCTCTTCATGAAACATTTCCTCACTCTTAAGAGCAAGGCATGAAGAAACAGCCTTGATCTTTCTAAACAGATGTGAGGTCTGGGACCTTTTCGCCAGCGTAGGGGGCATGACCCAGAGGAGGGAAGAACTCACAGAAAGCTGCAAAGGAACAGCATCAGAGCACCAACGGAACAGTACCCAAAGTTCACCCAATCCTCAGACTTCTTCAGTGACAGGAGTCAATAAATCCTTCCTGTAGTTGAAGCCAGTTTGAGTTGGATTTTCTGTTCCTTGCACTTTGTTGAGTATAAGAGAAAGAGGCAGATTTCCTTATCAATGCTGGTGCAGAGACTGAGCCTTTGGAATGAACTTTGCATGTTTGCTCAAAGGAAGACGAAGACCTCAGTTCAAGAGACACAGGGGCGGTGTCGTTGGTTAAGCATCTGCCTTCGCCCCGGGGTCATGGTCTCAGGGTCCTGGAATCAACCAACCCTCGAGTCAGGTTCCCTGCTCAGCTGGAACTCAGCTTGTCCCTCTGCCCTTCCCCCTGCTTGTACATACTCTTCCTGTCTCCATCTCGAATAAATAAATAAATAAATAAATAGAATCTTCGGGGTGGGGGGACTCAATTCAAGTAGAACAAAGGAGTTGATGGAGGGAGACACCTGGCTCCAACACAGACATCCAAGAATAAGAATGGAGAAAGGTAGAAAGAAGAGAATGAACTACAAGTGGCCAGAGGATACCAACCTGAACAACAGCACCGAATATTATTTTAGCCCAAACTAAGCAATTTGCAATGGTTCCTTCGTGAGAAAGAACAAGAAATTCGCATCAGAATGAATTCCACTGTACAGGACGTACAGCCCGTTACGCGCCTTTCTCTCCCAGTTATTAACGTTACAGAATCTTCGCGGGATCCGTCATTCTTCAGTCCTCTTTTGCTCATCTCAGTAAAGCCCCAATAGCACAGATGTTGGAAGGATATTGGATAAATGATAGCCAATAGTCGGCTAGATAGAATACAATGGGGAAAATTATGTGGCTTTAACAGCAACATAAAAGTTTCTTCAGGGGTGGGAATTGTCAGTCAAGATGACTCAGTAAGCGCTTGAGTTGGAAAAGGGAGCCTCCCCTTCCTCCCCAGGCCTTCAGGCTCCTACAGTATCCAGCCACACAGACCAGGAGAAAGAGAAGCAACTGGGCTCTCAGGGGGAATTCTAGAAGGAGAGGAGGAGGAGAAGAGGTAAGAGGAGAGGAAATGAGAAACCAGTGGGACAGTGGAAAGCTACGCACTATCTCCTAAAATCTCCACTTGACCTGTTGTTGTAGAAACTGAAGAAGCTGAATTCACACTGGGCTTGGCGTGGTGTGCGAAAGAGATAGCACACAAATGCACTGGAACCCAAGCGGCAAGGGTGGCCAGGAGAACAGAAACCTCCCAGGAAGAGGCAAAAGTCAAGGGCAGGACTTTGGATTTCTGGGGGTTCTCGGGCATAGGATGGAAGGTGTCTCTAAGACAGTTTCATGTTTTGCATTTTGCGGTGGGAAGTTCCCCAGCTGATATCTGAGTTACACAAACGTATCTCAACTAGATAAACTCTTATTCAACCATTAACAGTCAATGGCTTGGGAAATAGACGAATTCGTACAGAGAGACATGAGAAAAAAGAGTGCTAAAATAAACTGAACATTAAGGGAGCTGAAGAGTCACCAAGATCTCCACTGCCCCAAAATTCCATGTTCACTGTTTTTAAGATTTTATTTAAACTCCAGTTAATTGGGGCGCCCAGGTGGCTCAGTGGGTTAAAGCGTCTGCCTTTAGCTCGGGTCATGATCCCAGGGTTCTGGGATCAAGCCTGCTTCTACCTCTCTCTGCCTGCCTCTCTGCCTACTTGTGATCTCTGTCTGTCAAATACATAAAAAAATAAAAATCTTTAAAGAAAAAAAATTAAAAACTGGTACCTAGGTGGCTCAGTGGGTTGAAGCCTCTGCCCTCGACTCAGGGCCTGATCCCAAGGTCCTGGGATCGAGCCCCACATCAGGCTCTCGGCTCAGCAGGGAGCCTGCTTCCCTTCCTCTCTCTCCACTGCCTCTTTGCCTGCTTGTGATCTCTGTCTGTCAAATAAATAAATAAAATCTTTAAAAAAAAAAATTAAAAAGAAAAAAAAACCAGAAAACAATATGAGACAGACACAGAGAGAAAGCTTCCCAGACAACAGAGACAGGTGTGATCTTGATTCTAAAACCAGGGAAGATCAACACAAGAAAATTAATGGCCCATTTTACTTATGAATGTAGACGGCCAAAATCCTACCTAGTGTTGAACTATCCTTGCAGTCCAGGGATAAATCCCACTTGGTCATGGTATGAGACCCTCTTGATGTGTGGCTAAATGTGGTTCACTAGTATTTTATTGAGGATTTTTGCATCTATGATCATTAGGAGTATTGGCCTCCAGTTTTCTTACAGTGTCTTTGGTTTTGGAATCAGGCCTCATAAGAGGAGTTTGGAGTGTTTGGAGGTGTTCCTCTTCCAGTTTTAGAAGAGTGTAAGAAGGGTTTGTATTAGTTATTGGAATGTTTAGTAGAACTCAGCCACAAAACCATCTGGTCCTGGGCTTTTTTTGTTGAAAGGTTTTTGATTACTGATCAATCTCCCTATTTGTTACTGATCTGGTCAGGACTTCTATTTCTTCTTGATTCAGAAAATGTGGTATAGTGTGCCTCGCTGGCTCAATCAGTAGAACATGCAAGTCTTGATCTCAGGGTTGTGAGTTCAAGCCCCATGATGTGTGTAGAGATGACTTAAAAATAAAGTCTTTTAAAAAGAAAGAAAATGTGGTATATATCTATACAGTGGAATACTATTCGGCCTTAAAAAAGGAAATCTTGCCATCCGCAATGACATGGATGAACCGGGAGCAATTTATACTAAGTGAAATAAGCCAGCCAAAGGAAAATAAATACTGCATGATCTCACTTATATGTGGAATCTAAAATGGTCATATTCACAGAAGCAGACAGTAGAACGGTGGTTGGCAAGGGCTCAGGGGAGGGAGAAATGGGGAGGTGATGGTCAAGGGGTCCAAGCTTTCAGTTACACAACATGAATGAGTCCTGGAGATCTAACTAATGTACGACAGTGATTACAGTTAACAAATCCGTATTGAATACTTGAAGGATGCTAAGAGAGTAGATCTCAAGTGTCCTTACCCCTACACACACACATGCAAGAAGATAGTCAATATATTAATTAGCTTCCTTGTGGTGATTATTTTACAATGTATACGTCTATCAATACGTCTATCACTTTAAGTATATACAATTCCTAATAGTCAGTTATACTTCAATAAACCTGGGAGTAGAAAAAGGGAAAAAGCTTCCCTAGGAAATTAGCCAAATGAACCCAACAGTGTATTAAGAGAATAGTATGAAGTGATCAAGTAGGGTTTATCTCAGGAATGCAAGGATAGCTCAGTAGAGGAAAACCTATCATTGTAATTCATGACACCATTAGGCTAAAGGGAGTAAATCATATGGTTATCACACTTCACATAGAGAAAGCTTTTGGTATCATTCAGTCAATAATGTTATACACGGAAGTCAAATAACAAAGCAGTGCCCCTTCTGGAATGAAGGGGAGGCATTTTCATTCAATGCTTACTGAGTAACTGACTACTCTGTGCCAGAGGAGCTTCTTACATGGGATCTTTAGCCCTTATTACCTCCATATGCAGTAGGTCCCATTATGATCCCCATTTTATGGATGTATATCCTACCGTTTTCTTCCCTACTGTGAGTCACGTGGCCCCAGAGCCCGTATTCCCACTCTCAGAAAAACAAGAGCCCCAGCTCTGCCATGGGCTATAGGCACAAAGAATTTGCTGATCTTTGTTGGAAGCCCCCTGGAGGGCATCATCCCCATTCAGTGGGCCAAGATACACAGATAAGCAGAAACCAAGCCTGGAAGTCAGCAAAGAGGAAGAGTGACTGACCTTGGCCGCCACCAGTGTCCTCCTCCCAGGAGACCCTGGTTCCACATGGAACCCCAAGCTTATTACTTATAGTTCTCCTTTCCCCAACTGGAGGGGAAGCTCTGTCTGTGTTTTTAGCTGTTGCGATGATTCGGCCAGAGACTGAAAAGCCAACTGAGCCTCGTGAACAGTCAGGAAGAACTGAAACTGGTGATCTCCACTGCTCTAGAAGCCAGCGAAGCCCATACATCTGTACACCAGGAGAGATCCCAGAAGACTGGGTCCCACTCTTGGAGGTGCGTGTTCCAGGGGGTCCTGTTCTTTTCAGAGACACTCTGTACATCCTCCCAACGCTTCACTGCAAGAGTCTCCTTTTCCCTGGGTTCTGGGCTGTGCCAACCCACTGCAGAGGCCTGGGTTCAAATCCCAACTCTAGAAGTTCCTAGCTGTGTGACCCCCAGAAAGTGACTGAACCTCTTTCGAAGCTTCACTTACTCATCTACAAAATGGAATCTATAAAATCTTGTAGAGTTGTTTTGAGGAAGAAATAAGATGAAATGTGCAAATGACAGCACTGAGTCTTGCCTACCAAACACCCACCACCCATTAATTCCATGTCTGCTGTGGTGGTGGAGGTGATTTGTTAATACTAATATTATGATCATTACTACTACTACTACCATTACTATGACTGTCATCCCATTTAGGATAAAGCAGAAAGGCAGCTGGTGGCAGGGGATCTCACAAGGTCATTGACTCTTTGAAGTCCTTGGTAAAGGACTTGAATGGTCAAGTACCCCAGTCTCCCAGGTGATGCCTGACCCCACCAGGATGTCTATAAACACCGTGCACTTCCATCTAGTGGCTCATTCCTTCTCTCAGATAGTCAGGAAGTTCTACCTTCATGTAAAGGACATTTGGAGCTGCCTCCAGATCTACTTCCTACCTCCTCTACATAGTTTTCTGCCCCAGGAGGAGCTGATGAGTATAAGCTACATCAACACTAGTTCATCATTGCCCTCTTGCTTATAGTGGGGGTTAGCCAGTGCGAGACACCAGCAGGACAGTAGCACCAGAGGAAAGAGGTTGGGGTATTAATACTCCAGCTCCCTTTTTTCCAGATACAGCATCTTTTTTTTTTTTTTAAATATTTTATTTATTTATTTGACAGACAGAGATCACAAGTAGGCAGAGAGGCAGACAGAGAGAGAGGAGGAAGCAGGCTCCCCGCTGAGCAGAGAGCCCGATGCGGGGCTCGATCCTAGAACCCTGGGATCATGACCCGAGCCGAAGGCAGAGGCTTTAAACCACTGAGCCACCCAGGCACCCCCAGATACAGCATCTTAATGGCATTTCTCCACCAAAGGCCACAGCTCTGGCCAGGCAGCCTTCTCCTAAAACTAGAGTTACTCTGGGTGCTGGTAACTGGTTCGTCTGGTTGCAGGTTCAAGCAGGAAGATAAATGCTGTGCTCAGGGAAGTCAAGAATGCAGAAGGAACAAGGAGAGGGGCCTCCAACCCAGGCTGAGGGGATGGGTATGAGGGTCAGCAACGTGGTTCCCTACAAACTCCCAAATCTGCAAGCCTTCAGTCTGTGGTCAAGCCTATTAATTTTCCTTATGTTTAGGCTAGACACATCTGTGGCTGGTAAACTGGTCTGGTTTCCAACACTCCGCAACAGGTCAAGGTGAACTTCTTGACCGGCAGGAAGCTGTCAGATTTGTTCAGGACTACATCCCCAGAACCCAGCACACAGCCATGACCTAACATAACAGGTAGAGGGTTGCCAAGCCATACAGTTCCAGGGGCACCTGTGTCCTGTGCATTTTCTACCCATTACACCTTACCCCCAAGGAGTACACAGTAGAGGAGACTGCATCGGTCTACCCACATTGGCTAAATAAAGGAATGAATGAATTACTCCCCAAATTAAACCAGCCACAGACTCATTTCATTTGGAAGATTTCCCTGTGGATTGTGACAGGTGGAAAGGGGAGAATTTTTCAGTTATGGTGAAGCAGCTGCATTAGTCAGAGTTCTCCAGAGAAACAGAAACAACAGGAGACACACATAAACGGAGATTTGCTATCAGGAACTGGCTCACGTGATTATGGGGGCTGAGAAGTCCCCATGTCTGCACTTTGGCGAGCTAGAGACCCAAGACAGCTGATGGCCTAAGTTTCCATGTGAGTCCCAAGTCCAAAAGCAGGAAGACAGATGACCCAGCTCCAAAAACGTCTCCCTCGAGTCTCCTTTTTGTTCTCCTCAGTTCTCCAACGAACTGGAAGAGCCCACTGCCCTGGGGAGGGCAATTCAGTGCACTCTCTCTACAGGTTCAAATGTTTCTCTCCTCCAGAAACGCTCTCCAGACACATTCAGAGTAATGTTTAGCCAAATATCTGGGTGCCCTGTGCCCTCTCAAGTTGACCAATGAAGTTGACCCCATCAGTGATAAAGCTTCCCAAGATGTTAGAGAGCCCAGAGTGCCTAATGCCTGAAAAGCACTTAACGTCCAAATTCCTGTCATTTTTGTGGTTGGATCTCCATGTTCCTCTTCCCACACCTCCGGGCCCCACTCAGCAACAGAACATGCACACGCGCGTGCACACACACACACACACACACACAGAGTTACAGTCACAGTCCTGGAGTCATCCAGGCAGAAGTGAGGAGTAACAGGCATCTATCCTGGGATCCCACCCTCCTCTGACCTGGGAATGGTTGGTTTTCATCTGCCCACGAGGCAGAACTGCTGGGACCACTGCCAGGTCTCTGGGGAAACAAGGCGAGCGCTGGGACTGTTGAGAATCCCTCCAGCAGTCTCTGCCCAGCAGGGCCAGGGCCCTGTGGCGGTACCTGTGTGCCTCTCATGGGGGCAGAGCTGCTCTCTGCTCAGGAGCCTGGGATGCTGATCCCACAGGTGAGCTAGGGGGGATGATGTGAGGTGGAGAGGACTGAGGACCATAAGAACGGGCCCTCATTTATTTGTCTGTAAGATTTTTTTTGTTTATTCATTAGAGAGAGTGAAAGCACACAAGCAGGGGGAGCAGCAGGCAGAGGGAGAAGCAAGCTCCCCGCTGGGCGAGGATCCCAATGCAGGACTCGAACCCAGGACTCTGGGATCATGGCCTGAGCTGAAGGCAGATTCTTGAATGGCTGAGCCACCCAGGCATCCCAAGAACTGGCTTGTAATTAACCACTTACTGTGAACCAGGCACTGGATCTTACTGACACAACTTACCCAACTACTGCCCTGCCCCGCCCCTACCATGGTCAGTCATTTTTAAAAGCAGAAATGGAGGCCCAGGGAAGTTAAGGGACTTGCCCCACTTCACAGATGAGAAAACGGAGGTACAGAGAAGCTGGATTGCTTAACCGTAAGAGCACAGAGCTGGTGAGTGGGGATGCTGGAAAAAATGCCAGATTTCCAAAGAGAAAGGAGAGCACAAGAGACCAGTGGTGAGGAGGCAGGGGCCACCTCAGTCCGTATTTTGACATGTCCTTTATTTTTTTATACCTACTTAGCTTCCAAAACCTTCTCTGAAATGCCCTCGCCAACTCCCCTTCCTCCTCCCACTCTATCCTGCAAACTGACAGCCTCCAGAGAATTTTCTTTTTATGTAAATTTATCATTAACATTTAAAGATTGGGAGATTGGTGGGGGAGAGAATAGGAAGAGGGTGGTTGGGTTATGGACATTGGGGAGGGTATGTGCTATGGTGAGTGCTATGAAATGTGTAAACCTGGCGATTCACAGACCTGTACCCCTGGGTCTAATAATACATTATATGTTAATTAAAAATAAAATAAATATTGGGAGATTTTCCATTTCAAAAATCTAGATCTCTAGCCTCTCTTTAAATGGGTACTGGGGTAGCCCTGCCTGACCAACACTTCCCCATGGCGTGATGATGGGGACATAAGGGGAAGGGTCCACACTGTCAGGGAAGCCTGAACCTCCACTGTCTGGGTCCCTCACCCCACAACCTATTTGAACTCTGTTCCTTCTTGAAGTCGTTTCCAGCTACGCTGTCCTCTTGCTGTTTCTCAGACACACCCAGCTCCTTCCCAATGAAGACACCCGCCAAGACTTAGACTCAAAATGCTCTTCTTCAGGATCAGCTTGGGACTGGAGCCCTCACTCCTTGGTCTCCTCCAGTTGTTCCCCAAAGAGCAGCACACACAACCCCTCCCTAGGCATTGAATTGTATCCCCCCAAAATAAGAGTTGTTGAAGCCTTCACACCCCATCCCACCCCAGGCACCTATAATATGACTTTACGTGGAAATAGGGTCCTTGCAGATGTGATTGGGTTAGTTCAACCACCTGTGGCAAGGGGATGGAATCAACTAGAGCAGAAACATGGGGAGGGGGCATCCAGAGAAGGGGGAAGTTACCCAAAACAGACAGGAAGAAGGGAACACATGAAATGGTGATGGTGGGACCAACAGCTCCCACTGGTTAAGTCCCTGGGCAAGAGTCAACAGGTGTTTACTGAGCACCTGCTCTGTGACTGCCCCAGAGAGTAAACTCAGTGCCAAGTGCTCAACTATTCTGATTCAACCCACGGAAGGATGAGGAGTGATAAGATACATCCTTGGCAAGAACTGAGAGCCCTGATGATACTGAAAGCAAGTTCCATAGCCCCTCACCTAGGGAAGCTAGAACCCAAAATAGCATTAACAGAGTGAAACAAATGTTGTCACTATGAATACAGTTCTTGTTACTCTGTTTCATTCTCGGACATTCCACTGTAAATTTCCACAGGAAGATCCTGAAGGCGGTAATAAACAATGGCAGCGATAATGATACTGAGTATTTACTGAGGAGCTAGTTCTGTATTCTTGGTAGATGCTAAGCATTTCTGCATTCATTTTCCCACTTAGAGGGAGGCTTCTATTATTTTAACGCTTCTTTAAAGATGAGCCTGATGCTTCGAGTCCTGGCGGAGTTGCCAAAAAAAAAAAAAAAAAAAAAAAAAAATGATGAGCCTGATGCACGGAGAGATTCGATTCCTTGTCCAAGGTCACACAGCTCATACCTGGTGGAGCCAAATGTCTCTGAGTCTCAGGCTTTAGGTCACTAGTTTTTACGCTATTTTCCCAGAATTGGACCATCCATTTGTAACAGGCGATGTGATAGAATTACATAAATGCCATGTAGACATGAGAAAAGCGAGAGCCGGGGGCTTCTAGGTGGCTTAATCGGTGAAGAGTCCAACTGTTGATTGGCTCAGATCATGATCTCAGGGTCTTGAGATCAAGCCCCACATCAGGCTCTGCACTGGGTGTGGAGTCTGCTTAAGATTCTCTCTCTCCCTCTCCCTCTACCCGCCCTCCCTAAAATAAAAAAATAAAAGTGACAGCCAGGTCGCTGTGACCATTCCATTCCGATTTGAACATCATTTCCCAGATCAGTGTTTTGTGTCCCTGCTACATCTAACACTTCAAGGCTGAAAGACTACGGGCAAGTGGGGATAAAAACCAAATGCATTTGCAGAGACAATTATTAAATAACAAGGGTGCAAATATTTACCCAGAAAGTATCAGAAACTGTCCAGCAATTATCATCCTCTGACTTTATATTAAATTAGAAAGTGAATTATGAAAACACTAAATTTGTACACAAACAAAAATTTCAAATGAGTACTATTTGTCTGGTTTGCTAACTGGAAATCATCCAGTCTCTCCACCAAGCAATTATAAACAGACTCTAATCGTCTGGCTGGAAATGAAAAGCAGACCTGCTCTAAGTCTGAAGCTTGCCTCTCTTATTAGCTTAGTAACATTGTGGCATTTAGAACAGCCATGAGGATTAGCACCCACCAGCTGGGCTAATCTGACAAAGGCAATTTAAATGCCCAAAGAAATAGGACGTAATTATAATTTATAAGGGATAAAGGCTTAAAATGTGTTTTTGAACACCAAACAAAACCAATATGTATTTCTCTCTTACATCGTGGGGGCAGTATAAATATTACTCCTGCTCCAAGGGGCTTTGGGCAAAGTGGATTGAAAGGCTCTATATTCTTAAATAATATATATTAAATAAAAATATTTATGTAAAATATATGATATTAATATTAAAATTTAATTAATTGATTTCATACACACACACACACACACACATATATTCTTTGATCCAGAAGTTCAATCCCATAAATGTAGTTTTATGAAATTATGGAAGCCTTCGAAGACTTGGCTACAAGAGCGTTATTACCATATTATCTAAAATAATGAAGCGGGGAGCCTGGGTGGCTCAGTGGGTTAAAGCCTCTGCCTTCGTTCCTGGGTCCTAGGATCGAGCCCCGCATCATGCTCTCTGCTCAGCGGGGACCCTGCTTCCCCCTCTCTCTCTCTGCCTGCCTCTCTGCCTACTTGTGATCTCTGTCTGTCAAATAAATAAATAAAAATAAAATAAAATAATGAAAGGGTGCCTGGGTGGTGTGTTCAATTAGGCATCCGACTCTTGGTTTCCACTCAGGTCATGATATCAGGATCCTGGGATCCAGCCCTGTGTGGGGTTGTGTGTTCAGTGTGGAGTTTGCTAAAGATTCTCTCTCTCTCCCTCTCCTTCTGCTGCTTCACCTGCTGGCTCTCTCTCTCTAAAATAAATGAATAATATTGATTAAAAAGTCAACACAGAACATCTATACAATGGAAAAAATATATATATATATATTAGATACCCCAACCCATAAAGACATTAAGAAGGTAGGGAGGGCAGGCACTTAGAATAGACTTAAATAGACCTTTTCCCTAAGAAGATATAGAAATGAACAACAAGCCCATGAAAAGATGCTCAACATCAGTAATCATTCGAGAACTAGAAATCAAAACCACAATGAGATACCACTTCACACCCACTAGGATGGAAATTATAGCAACAAAAATAACAACAGAAAACAGCAAATGTTAGTGAAAATGTGGCAATATTGAAATCCTTGTGCACTGCTTTGTTTTCTTTTGTTTTATTTTTCGTTAACATATAATGTATTATTTGCTTCAGGGGTACAGGTCTGTGAATCATCAGGCTCATACAACTCATAGCACTCACCATAGCACATACCTTCCCCAATGTCCATAACCCAGCCACCCTATTCTTCCCCCACAACCCCCCAGCAAACCTCAGTTCGTTTCAGGAGATTAAGAGTCTCTTTTGGTTTGTCTACCTCCCAATCCCATCTTGTTTCATTTTTTTCCTCCTTACCCCACCCCGACCCCCTGTCCTGCTTCTCAAATATCTCATATCAGAGGGATCATAAGAAGTTGGTTGAAGAAAGGAAAAAAAAAAAAGGGGGGGGGGGAGGAAAGAACAGAGCCATGCACTAGATTTAGGGTATATTTTGATCTATTAGAAGAAACTGTATCCCAAAATTTTAAAGAAAGAAAAACCTATATCTATACAAAAATTAAGGTTAAATACAATGAAGGGATAAACGGTATTGATAGGATAAAATAGTTAAAAACGTTAAAATAGAAAAGAGGAAGAATGTTTAAAAAAAAAATTGAATGAGGGACGCCTCGGTGGCTCAGTTGGTTGGACATTGCCTTTGGCTCAGGTCATGATCCCGGAGTGCCGGGATCGAGTCCCGCATCGGGCTCCCGGCTCCATGGGGAGTCTGCTTCTCCCTCTGACCTTCTCCTCGCTCATGCTCTCTCTCCCTGTCTCTCTCTCAAATAAATAAATAAAATCTTTAAAAAAAAATAGAATGAGAAAAAAATAAAATTTAAAAAATTTAACTTTGAAAGACAAAAACAAAAACAAAACCATGAATTCTATGTGTGCTCTCCCCTGGCTCTAGTGTTCTGCAGTTCTCATTGATGTGTGGATTTGGTCTTGGCTGGATGCTCTTGCTGATCTTCTGGGGAAGGGGACCGTTGCAGTGATTCCCAAATGCCTTGGCCCGAGGCAGAATTGCACCGCCCTTGCCATGGGCCGAGCTAAGCAATCTGCTTGAGTTCAGGCTGCAGAGCTTTTGTTCCCCAAATGCTTTCCGTAGGACTCTGGAGGACGGGAAGGAAAATGGCGGCCTCCTAGTCTCCGGCCTGGAGGAGCCCAGAGCTCAGGCCCCACTGCTCAGTGCGTCCTCAGAGAAAAGCCATCAGTCCCTCCTGTCGCCCAGGTCTCCGGCCGCGCTCCCAGCTCACCGGGCTTGCGACTGAGCGCTTTTGTCTCTGGCACATACACCCTCCTTTGGAGTCTCCAAACCCCGCAGATTCCTCCCTCCGGAGAAGGAAGGTGCGTCTCCCCAGGTCTGCCGCTTGTGGGGTCCCTGCCCAAAGCGCAGTGGCCCGACTGTGCCCCGGATCACGGTTTAAGGTAACCCCGAGCTGAGAGCTCCCTCCTCAGCTCCGTCTCTGCAGCCGGCTTTCCTGCTCTGATACCTGCGAGCTCTGCTACACCCAGACACCCCCGATCCTTCTGTGGCCCCGCGGGACTCCAGACCACACTGTCCCCGCCAGGGCTCCACCCCCGCTTAGCCTCTGGCGTGACATCTCTCAGTGGAGCCGCATTTTGTGCCCCGCCGCCCCCCCCCCTGCCGGGGGCCCCCCCCCCCCCCCCCCCCCGCGGTCTGTCTTCCCGTCGCTTTGGGTTCACTTCTCCGCGCATCCTACCTTCCAGAAAGTGGTCGCGTTCCTG